>NC_133660.1:209527732-210127732 GCF_037893015.1 Macrotis lagotis | reverse complement strand
TCCCAGCTAGAAAGTGGACTCAGACCCAAATCTTTAGCCTCCAAGGTCAGGGTCCTTTTCATTATTCTATGTGGCCTCTTTATTAGGTGGATTATAAAGATAGACTTGATTTGGGGACATTAATAAGATAACATTTTACTGAATCAGAGCTGTTTAGTCATATGTGTAAATGTAACATACTATTAATAGAAATATATTTTGCATTTTAAGTTCTTGGGTTGGACTTATCATGAACAACTATTGGATCCTGAGAATCTTGATGAAGACAGAGTACCATTACCATCAGCCATAGCGACAGATTTGTTTCCCTCCCAGGTTCCTGCTTCCCTGGATTCAATTCTGGCTGGGCTGCTTCCCCTCAGGAAAGAACAACTCAGGGGAGGATCTACCCCGATTTTAAAAGTGATCTAGAATGTAGATTGTGTATATATCCTACAATATTCCCAAGGCATTACAGCATCAGATCACATTTAAAAATATTTTTTATTGAAATCTTTTCTTTTTTCACCTCAAAAATTTTCCCCTATGTTCATATAATAATATAATCAGTTTAACCTAACATAAAGACTAGTTAGAATCAGGGTAATGACTATTATACAAAGAATATATTTATTTTTTTATTATTATTATTTTTTGCAAGGCAAATCGGGTTAAGTGGCTTGCCCAAGGCCACACAGCTAGGTAATTATTAAATGTCTGAGACCGGATTTGAACCCAGGTACTCCTGACTCCAGGACCAGTGCTCTATCCACTACACCACCTAGCCGCCCCCAAAGAATATATTTAAAAGAAAAACGAGAAGAGAAAAAAAAATCAGAGAAATCAATCAGTACATTAAAAAAAAAAAAACCTGATGATATATGCGATTATCCACACTTTTAGTTCTCCTATTTCTACAAAAGAGCAAGGAGGGAGGTGTTTTATTTTTAAAAATAATTTAATATTACATACAACTTTATTACTTATAATTACTTATAATAATTATTTATAAAACAATTACCCCTCCCCCACTAAGTATTGTGTGAGGTAAGTAGTTATCAGTTGGTTGGCTGTTGTTCTTTGATTTTGAAGACAACCACACCAACCAAGTGAATGGCATCATGATTTATACAATGAATATTATAGTGAGGGGTATGTTGTGCAAAGGCATCCTCTCACTTGCCAGAACATTTCACCCCATAGCCTGATCTGATTGGAAACAGGATTTTTGACGCTGGTCTTGATTCTAGGGGGATTCTTAGCCTTAGAGAATTTCTCCTCCCATATCAGTGAGCCACCTTGTTGCTCTAGCAATGCTGGACAAAGCTCTATTTGGATATCGGGAGACAAAATAGCAACACATGGTGTATGAGGCACCACCATGTTTCAACAACATCTGTCTGTGGCAATATAGTTAATCCAGACTTCTCTTTCAATGGATCAATCATCTTCTCAGACCTTCAACCAAACTCTCCCCTAGAACCCAAAACTTTGTTTTCCCCAAAACTTTCCAGCAGGTCATGGGAATAATGCCTCTAGATTGCCAGTCAACATCATTTATGCTATCTGAGAATAGGTTCCTCTTGTACTTATAAAATAACCTAGAATCAAAATACCTGGATTCCCCCTTCTATCTCTGACCAGTGGCATCATCTCTCTGATCATCCATTTCATAAAATTCCAATAAGTCAGAATTGAAAGGTAGTTTTGACATCTTCTTGTCTGACCCCTGTCATTTAATAAGTAAAATGTGAAATACTTGTCCTTGGTGATCATGTCTTCTTGCTGGTTTTCTAAATTATAAAATTAGAGGGTTGAACTAGATAATTCCTACAGTCCCTCCTACTTTTAAATTCTATGATCATATATAGCCCTCTTGACGTGAAACTGGCCAGGAAGTCAGCAAATAGAAATGTGTGAATAGGATAGGATTCATAGGAGAATAACGAAGCTGTAAAGGAAGAACCTTAGAGATTAATTTCTATCTCAGCCTCAGATTGCTTTAAGAGTCCATTAGTTTTTAGACTGGGCTGTGAACCATGCTGTATATGAATCTATTGAATTAGAGATGTTTAGCCTATGAAGCAGAAGACTTTAAGGCAATGTAACTTGCTATCTTCACATATCTTAAGGGTTAATGTGAAGAAAAGGAATTAGCTATACTCTGCTGGACCCTAGAGAGTCAAACTAGAATCAAAAGGTAGAAATTATAGGATAGTTGATTTAATATGAGGAAAAATCTTCCAACAGTTACAATCGTTCAATAGTGGATTGGGCTACTTGGGAAATAGTGAACCTTCTGGGAGTTTTCAAATAGAGCATAAAAATTCAAACACATTGCTTTCCTAAGGATGTTACCATGTAAATTGTGAGGTTCCTTTCAACTCTAGAATTCAGAAGTTCTAGGATTCTATTTTCCTACCCCCACCCCAAATGAATCCTGTATGAGCCAGGCTTGGAGGCTTGCTGGTGATAACATTTTGGAAAAGCCATTTGATGGGTACATCTGTGTAGACAGCTGCAAACAACTGTCTGGGTAGATAATGAATTCAGGACTAGGGACTGAGGCATTTCCCTGGCACCTGCAGAGGAGAACAAAAACACAATAATAAAACCCAAAAGAGCCTTTTTTCCATCTAATCATTTGTTTCTTAAGGTTGAAATTGTTATTGATGGATTGACAATTTCTCCAATAGATATGCTTCTGCAAAGCATGAAAAATTTTGAGGATAATAAAAAAGCACAAAATAAGCCTCTCCCAAGTTTTCATCAGTTATCTGGATATTTCATTATTTCTTCTTAATAACTTTCTCAATAATTGTTCTAATCTGCCCTTTTACTCATGTGGATTCACCAAGCAAACATTGCAGTATTGGGGGATCAGAAGAGACCACCGCACCAAGTGTATTGGAGGTGTTTTCTCAGCATTTCTCAGGACTGAGAGTGGCATGCAAGGATCATTTGGAAAATATTTGCAGGAAACAAAGATCCTGTATGTGACTGTGGCAAACCTTTGCCATATGCTTTGACAGAATCTCAGTCACTGGTGGCAACTGATTCACTTTGTGGAGATATGTTTGCTATTTTCATGCCATTTTAAAAGCGTGTGTGAAGGTACACATATGCATGTGTACACAGTTTAATGGATGGCTGAGGCCATCCCTGAACATTAACAACCTGTAGTGTCTTTATATGCTATCATGTATAACTGGGCACACCCCATCTTATAAACATTACCAACCTACATTATGCTTCTTCTGAGGGCAATTATTCCTTAGACATATTGTTTTGCTGCCAAAAGCCATTTGGTAAGAGATATCAGCCCTTGCACAGGAAAATATAATGAGGCTCAGAACTGGAGGCAGATAACATTACGATGCTCAGCTGCGTGAAGAGATATGAAAGTCTTTGGAAAGATGATTAAATTATAAACATTGATAAACATGTTTCCATTATTAGGTGTTTAAAGCAAAATTCTGTTTGCAAGGCACATTTGTAAATTTTTACTAAAACAACAATACAACCCTCTATTTAACACCTCCACATATTTGTGGGGTGCCAGTTAATGGAATGGGATATTCCCATTGAATTTTCCTAATATAAAGTTTCTTTTTTTTTAATCACCAGAATCCTTTAAAGTAGATTGTATTGGGATGCAAAATTTTCCATTATTCAGCTAAGGAAAATGATAAGGGAGATGAAATGATTTTCCCTGTGTCTTTGAACCAGGGGCAATGGAATTGGAACTCAAAACTCATATCCTTTGATTTAAAGTGCATTGCTTTTTCTACTTATAATTCACAGTTGATAGTAATGTAGTATTTTTACAGTAACAAAGTGCTACCATGTTCATGTTCTTTTTCATTACTCACAATCTTAGAATTACTTCACAACAACAGTGAAGAAAAGTGGGAAGGACTCTGGCAATCAGAAGCCCTGGGTTCAAAATCCCAGCTCTGCCATTTGGCACCTGGGTGACTTTGGGCAACTCTTTTACCCTCTCTTATTATTATTACTATTATTATTATTTATTATTATTATTATCAGTTTAATCAGTTAGTTGTATCTGACTCTTCATGATCTTCTTTGGGCTTTTCTTGACAAAGATACTGGAGTGATTTGACATTTCTTTCAACAACTCATTTTATGAATAAGGAAACTGAGGCAAATAGTATTAAATCACTTGTCCAAGGTCGCACAACTGAACTCAGGTCCTGACTCCAGGGCCAGCACTCTATCCAAAGGATCTTATTTATAAAATGAGTAGGAGTTGTACTTGATTTCTAACCTCCCTTCTCTTCATTGGCACTCTTCTAACATATTTTCCATTGATAAGTGGTCATAGTGCTGGGGACCTCTGACCCAGTGGGATAGAGCAGAAAACAAAAGCTATAGCACTGATGGACTCTGTTTTCCACTAAGTGACCATGGGCTAGGCATGTGACAACTTTGAACTTTTGGTTTCATTATCCTTGCATTAAATATGTATGACATGTCCCAAAGGTCTTGGTGCAATTTTAAGCCATTTTAAAAAATGTTATAGTTTAAAACTACAGCAGGACTTTTGGAAGAGTATGAATAATGTGTGTGCTCCTACTTCACTGAATTGTTGTTAAGAAAGTATTGAGTATATATTAAAACATGGTAGAAATGTGAGCTGAGCAGCCAGGTGGCAACACAGTGCATAGAATAATAGACCTGGAGTCAAGAAGTCTCATATTCATGAGTTCAAATCTGGCCTCTGATGTTTACAAGCTGGGTGACCTTGGGCAAATCACTTAACCTTGATTCACTCAGTTTCCTTATCTATAAAATGATCCGGAAAAGGAAAAGGTAAACTTCTAATATGTTTTTCAAGAAAACCCCAAATGGATTCATAAAGGGTTAAACACAACTGAAAAAATGACTGAACAGCAACATGAACTGCTGATATTATTCTTGGGATAGAAGAGTGAGAGGTCCCAGGCTTGGTATGAGCACAAACTTTTATGATAGCAAGATAAAAGTGGGTGCCTAGTGTCTGTGAGTCAATCATCCATATTCTTTTTTTCCTATATAAGCCTTTATTATTTTATTTTTTCCAATTACATGTAAAGATAGTTTTCAACATTCATTCATTTGCAAGTTTATGAGTTCTGCATTTTTTTCTTACCACCCTCTCCCCTCCCTATGACCATATGCAATCTTAAATAGGTTGTACTTGTACAATCATGTTTATCATATTTCCATATTAGTCATGTTGTGAAAGAGGAATTAGAACTAAGGGGAAAATATGAGAAAGAAATAAAAAACACTAAAGAAATTTTAAAAAGTAAATATAGGATGCTTTGCTCTGCCTTTAGACTCCATAGATTTTCCTTTGGATGAGAATGGCATTGTCCATAGGATGTCTCTCAGAATTGTCCTTGATCATGACACAATGTTGCTGTTAAAATATGCAATGTTCTGGTTCTGCTCACTCATTCAGCATCCATTCATGCAAGTCTTTCCAGGCTTTCTGACTGTTCATGATTTCTTACAGAGTAATAGTGATACATGATATTCATATACCATAGCTTGCTCAGCTATTTTTCTGATTGATGGGCATGCCTTCAAATTTCCAGTTCTGTCATTACAAAAAGAGCTGCTGTAAATAATTTTGTATATGGGGATCTTTTCTCATTTTTTTATGATCTCTTTGGTATCTCATATTCTTTAAAATACCTATTGTGTGCAAGTCTAGGATTAGAAACCATGAGGGTGTTTTCCTAGACCTAAAGGTGAACCAAGTCTTTTTCTTTTTTTTTTTCTTTTCTTTTAGGTTTTTGCAAGGCAAATGAGGTTAAGTGGCTTGGCCAAGGCCACACAGCTAGGTAAGGAACCATGTCTTGAATGGATTTCTTCCTTGCCTTCAGTTCAGAGAATCCTTCTTGCTTTCTTCAAGAATCAACTTATATGCCTTCACATAATGAATAATCAAATGCAATATAAATAAAAACAAATACAAAATGGTTCTTATGTGACTATATATCAAGCACAATACTAAGCATTGATGTTATAAAAACAAAACTAGAGATCATCTTTCCCTCAAGGACTTCACCTTCAATGAATGAAACAACTCAATGGGTTGTCCTAGGTTGGAGTTGAGCTCAAAGTAAGGAGTTCAGGGCTATCACCTTAACCTAGCTTTGCTGAAAACAGCCCATGGGACAGAGGAGAATTAGAGTCCTAGAGGAGCAAATGATGTGGAGTCTGAGCATTTGGATTCTGCCATTATTTCCTCTGTGACCTTGGACTGGTTGCTTAACTTCTCTGAACTCTGACCATTTATCACTTGTGAAGTAAGTGGGCTTTAAAGGTCCTTCCTGACTAAATTTTGTAGATGCTGAATTCCTGGAGGGTGGGAATCCTTTCCTTTCTTACACTATAATATTTAGTATCACTTATCATACAAAAGTAGATCCTGTCATAAATACTGTGAACTGTCATAAAATAGAGAGAGATTTAGAGCTATCTCTTCTGCATGAATACCTAAAAAATCAATTTTCTAGTTCTTTGTAGGCTATCTTAAGGGTTTTTTTTTGACTCTTGGCTGTGTAACTAGAATTTATATTCAACTATGTCCTGATGAACTTTATCATCTAGTTCTGGGACTAGATTATTAATTTTCTATTTTTTAACAAGATGAGAAGGTCTTCTCTGGAAAACATCTTTGTGTTTTTAAAGTAAATGTTTTAATTTATACATATTGATATAATATATCCCATATACAGTAAGATCCAAGATTTATTATATTAATTCTCGGATAGAGATATAATGCATGGCTCTCTGTTTTTTTTTCCTGAGGAAAAAAATTAGTTTTCAAAAAAATGCTGTAAGGGTTGGGTTTCGTATGCTTCATTCCACCAGACACTTCAAATAACCTATTAATGCAAATTTCAGAAAGCTCAGTCTTATAATTTTAGGATCATTTTTTCTACCTGTTAGGATTTACACATACAGACAGGATTTTTGAATTACATTGATTCAACAAAATGACAAAAAAACCCTCTGAAATCAATAAGAAAATCAATAAAATGTAGTAAACAGAGTTCTATATTTTGTTGTTCAGTTGTTTTCAAGTGTGTCTGACTTTGTGACTCCATTTAGGATTTTCTAAGTAAAAATACTGGAGTGGCTTGCCATTTCTTTGTTCCAGTTTATTTTACAGGTGAGGTAACTAAGACTAACAGAGTTAAATGACTTACCCAGGGTCACACATCTAGGAAGTGTCTGAGGCCATATTTGAACTTATGAAGATGAATCTTCATAACTCCAGGTCCAATGCTCTATCCCTCTGCCATATAACTGCTCTGAATTCTGAAATATGTAATTAAAATGTTGGACCTGACTTCAAGTCTTAGCAGTCCTGAGCCTCTATTTCCTCACCTGAAAAATGACAGAAATTAAGTGAGTATTAAATAATTATTATAATAACTAAACTTGTTCTGATAATGAACTATAATAATGAACTTTTCTTCCTTCTTTGAAATGATAGGGAACTATGGGTATAGAATGTTGCATTTATTGTCAGGTTCCAAAGATGTATATTTATTAGTTTGATTGAATTCGTTGTGTATGTTTGTGTGTGTGGGGTGTGTGTGTGTGTGTGTGTGTGTGTGTGTGTGTGTGTGTGTTTTGTTCCTCTTTCATTTTTATTCTCTATTATGAAAGGAGAGATGGAGAAGGGTTATATATTTAGTTACTACTCCACAGAGCAGGATGTTCCTCCCAGGACAAGCTGATCTTTCTAGATCTCATTACCATGTTGCAAACTCAATTTTGGATATTCAGAATCTTCTCAATTCCTCTTATATCTCCATCTTCAGTTATCCTCATTCAGGACAATTGGATTCAGATGGCTCTGGAGGAGAAAGTGAGGTTGGTGACTTAGCACAGCTCCCCCTCACTCAAATCCAATTCATGTGCTTGTCATGTCATCACCTTCTGATGTTGTGGTCTTCTTTGAAAATGAAGGCCAAACATTATTATTATAGAAAGTATCATTTAGACTTTCCAGCTCACTCT
Source organism: Macrotis lagotis (assembly GCF_037893015.1). Lineage (NCBI taxonomy): Eukaryota > Metazoa > Chordata > Mammalia > Peramelemorphia > Peramelidae > Macrotis > Macrotis lagotis. The sequence goes on along the minus strand of NC_133660.1, from coordinate 210,119,707 downwards.
CCACTTTCTTTTTCATCTCTGCTTGGATTCACTCCAGGGAATAAGATGGATACCTCCTGGTATCTTTCCTATTGTCAGTATTCTGTTGTCTGCTATCTTCCCCCATTTGATTGTGAGCCCCCTGAGGACAAGAGCTGTCTTAACTTTTCTTGTTTGTATCTCTAGTACTGACCAAAGGGCCTGGCAAATTGTAGACACAATGAATGTTTATTGAATTGAATGTAAGAACAATAGTAAAAGCTGTTAAAATAATATTTAAAATTGCATAAAGCAAAATAAGCTCAAAACAGCTTGCACAGTGATGAAATCTAATTGTTCAGAATGTCCTTTTCTGCCAGAGAACATCAAGAAGATGACAGAATTTAATAATTTGGGGAGAGATTGTTATTTTTAGGGGGTCAACAGAGGGTAGTAACATCCCTAATTACATAAGGAATTAATGACCAAGCCCATGGGAAGGCTGTGGCAAGGGGTGGGAGGAATTTTCCTGGAACCAGGAGCAGCATGGATTCTAGAAAAATAGACAAAATTGTCCTTTGGATAACAATAGGAAAATTCTGATACCGGAGAGGCAGGCCACAAAGTAAAACTAAAAGGCTAAGTCCAGAAAAGCAAGACAGCTGCATTTAATAAGTCAACATGTAAGACAAATTATCCTCCTGCAGAATTTCTGGGAGCATCAAATCTTTTTGGTTGAGTTTGACAATTCAATTAAATTCAGTTTACTCAGAACCTCAGAGCTGGTAGGGATTCTGTGTGATCCTCTAGCCTAATTCCTACCTAGACAGGAATCCATTTTGCAACATCTATGATATAGGCATCTGGCTTCTATTGGAAAACCTTCACTTCTAAGCATAGGAAGGTTCATTACTGCCTGTTCTATTTTTGGACAGATCTAATTATTAGGAATATTTTCTTGGGTTTGGGTTCTGCAACTAAGAACATTGCTTATTATTTTGTCTTCTGGGGTCATACAAAAATAGACCCACATTTTATACATAATAGATGATCCAGAAGTGATTCTCATGTCTTGAAGATTGTTCAATGATTTTCTCTCTTTATAATTTAGCTCCACCCTCAACCTCAGAGTTGCTTCTTGGAAAATTAGAATATGATTCTTCTCTAGATTTCTAAAACAATAGGAAAATAGCCTTCAGATAGTGAGAGAACAATATATCAAATTTAGGACAAGTTTTGCTCAATTTAACTTAAATGAATAGCAGGTAGGTGGCATGGTGGATAGAATACTTGCAGTCAGAAATATTCATCTTCCTGAATTCAGATCTGCCTTTAGACACTTTTATGACCCTAAGCAAGTCATTTAACCCTATTTGTCTCAGTTTCCTCATCTGTAAGATGAGTCAAAGAAGGAAATGGCATACCACTCCAGTGTCTTTGCCAAACAAAAAACACTAATGGGCTCAGTTGGAGACAACTAAAAAAAAAACCTGAACATCAAACAAACAACAAAAAAAGAAATCCCATAAATACACAAAGATTAAAAACAACTTTCATTTTTTCCATGAACTGTTGCATTTCTTAGGGACCTATAAAGTCCTCCTCAATTAGACTTCTACCCTGGGTATCAGTTCATCATGGCAGAAAAGGGAAATAACTTGGGGTTTCTAAAATGACAAACTATCCTTCCCTCTCCACAAAGGGATTTGTACTTTCTTCTGGACTTACTGCATTATTATGGTTGAGAACTCTCAAAGGGAAAAATACTTGAACTTTACAGTGAGTTCAAATCTCTTTCTTGAACCTTCACAATCTATGTGATTTACAGTATCCATGAAAGACAGTCTGCATTTGTGCCTCCATGTATTGATTCTATTCTGTGTGATTCCTTAATTTCAGTTCCCACTTGGTCCATGAATTATTATAAACATAGAACTTCTAACTCATTTTTCTTGCTTATTTTTGTTTAGTATTTTATTTTTTCCCAAGTTACATGTAAAAACAATTTTTAACATTAATTTTTAAAACTTTGAGTTTCAAATTCTCTTTCTTCCTCCCTCCACACATGCCTGTATTGAAGAAGGCAAGCAATTTGATACAGTTTATATATGTCTAATCATGTAAAACATTTTCATACGTCGTTATAAAAAAATAGACAAATTCCCCCCAAAAATAATTAAGTAAAATAAAAGTTTGCTTCAGTCTATATTCAGACACCATCAATTATCTCTCCAGGGATGGATTGCATTTTTAATCATAAGACCTTCAGAGTTGTCTTGGATCACTGTATTGCAGGTAAGAACTAAGTTATTCACAGTTGATAATCTTACAATATTGCTGTTACTTTGTACATGGCGCATTTCACTGTACATCAACTCATGTAAGTCTTTCCAGGTTTTACTAAGAGCATTTTACTCAACATTTCTTATAGCATTTGTTCATCTATTCCCAAATAGTATCCTCTCAATTTCCAATTCTTTGGCACAAAAAAAGCTGCTATAAATATTTTTTATACCTATGGGTATTTTTCTGTTTTGCTTTTTAAAAAATAATCTCTTTGGGGATTAACATCTAGTAGAGATATTCCTAGGTAAAATGTCATAAGTTGTTTCTTATTTCTTTGGGCATACTTCCAAATGGCTTTACAGAATGGTTGAATCAGTTCACAACTTCACCATTTTTCCTCTTTTTCCCTTTTCCCTTCCAACATTTGACATTTTCTGTACTTTTAACAAATTATTGTTTTAATTTGCATTTTTTTCTGATGAATATTGAGTTAAAATATTTTATTATATGGCCATGCTCAGTGTTAATTACTTCATCTGAAAATCTTTTAATCATCAATTGGGAATGGCTCTCATTTTTACAAATTTGACTCAGTTCTCTAAATGTTTGAGAAAGGAGACTTTTATAAGAGAAATTTGCTTCAAAATTTTAATTACACAATTAGTATCGTTATCTGTATTTCCCTTTATTTTATTTCTCCCCCTGTTTATTCTATTGTTTCTTTCCTATCACCCTATCCTTCTTCAAAAGTATTTTTCTTCTGACTACCCTCTCCCCCAATATTCTCCCTCTCTTCTATCTCACCCCCTTCTCTTATCTCCTTTTTCTTTTATTTTCAGGTAAGAAAGATTGTAGGGTAAGAAAGATTTCTATACCCAACTGAATGTTCATGCTATTCTTTCTTTGAGTCATTTCTTTTTAATTTTTTTTCTTTGAGTCATTTCTGATGAAAGTAAGATTTGCTCACTTCTCTCATCTCCTTTCTCTTCCCCTTCACTGTAAAAATTTTTTTCTTGCCTCTTTTAGGTGAGATAATTTTCCCAATTCTGTCTCTTCCTTTCCTTTTTCCTAGTTTATTTCTCTCTCACCCTTTCATTTTATTTTTTTAGATATGATCCCAATATGTAATATAATCTTAACTGCAATAAGGAGAGATTTTTTAAATTAATATTTTATTTGTTTTCCAATTATATACAATAGTGGTTTTTTGCAAGATTTTGAATTTTAGAATTTTCCCTCCCCTTCCCTCCCCCATCCCCCCACAGAAGGCAGTCTGATAATCTTTACATTGTTTCCATGCTATACATTGATCAAAATTGAATGTCTTGAGAGAGAAATCTATTCTTGAGGAGAAAATAAAATATTAGAGATAGCAAAAATTATGTAATGCATAAGATACTTTTTTAAAAAAATTGAAGGTAATAGACCTTGGTCTTTATTTAAACTCCACAGTTCTTTCTCTGGATACAGATTTATTCTCCATTGAAGGAACTCTAAAATTGTACCTTATTATTGCATTATTGCATTCAGGTTTCTCTGAAATCTCATCCCTCTTGGTCTCTAAAAGAAAACTAGTGTTCCATAACATACATATAGCACAATTTGTTCAGCCATTCCCCAATTGATGGACATTTTCTTGATTTCCAATTCTTTGCTACCACAAGCAGGGCTGCTATGAATATTCTTATACAAGTGATGTTTTTACCCTTTTTCATCATCTCTTCAGGGTATAGATCCAGTAGTGGTATTGCTGGATCAAAGGGTATGCACATTTTATTGCCCATTGGGCATAATTCCAGATTGCTCTCCAGAAAGGCTGGATGAGTTCACAGCTGCTTATGAATTACTGTATCTTCTAATGTGGGAATGTAAATTGTTTAACTTTATTAAATCTCTATGATTTCCCTTTTTTATTTCCCTTTTTTGCTTCTCTTGAGTCTTGCATTTGAAAATCAAATTTTCTGTTCAACTCTCAACCTTTTATCAGGGAAGTTTGAAAATCCTCTATCAAATGTCTATTTCCCCCCTGAAGTTCAGTTTTGTTCAGTTTTGCTTGGTAGCTATTTTTTTTTTTGCTTGTGTTATCAGCTTCTCTGCCTTCTGTGTATCTTATTATAAGTTTTATGATCCATTAATGTAGAAGTTGCTAAATTTTGTGTTATCCTGACTCTGGCTTCTTAATACTTGAATTGTTTGTTTTTGGCTGTTTGTAATATTTTCTCCTTGTCCAGTAGCTCTGAAATTTCACTGTAATATTCCTGAGAGTTTTTCATTGAAATCTTTTTCAGAAGGGGATTAATGAATTCTTTTGATTTCTAGTTACCCTCTGGTTCTAGAATATAAGGGAAAATATCTTTGTTAATTTCTTGAAAGATGATGTCTAGACTCTTTTTATATATCATGGTTTTCAGACAGTTCAATAATTTTCAGATGATCTCTCCTGGATCTATTTTCCAGGTCAATTGTTTTTCCAGTGAGATAATTCACATTGCCATGTATTTTTTCTTTCTTTCTTTTTTTGGTTTTGTTTTATTGTTTCTTGAGTTCACATAAAGTTATTATCTTCCATTTGTTCATTTGTAATTTTTAGGGAATTACTTTCTTCAGTGAGCTTTCTCACCTCCTTTGCAATTTGACCAATTCTACTTTTTAAGGAGTTTTTTTTCTCCTACAGGGAATTTTTGTGTCTTTTTTACTATTTGGTGTAATCTATTTTTTAAGCTGTTATTTTTCATAGTTTGGGGGAGTCTTCTTTACCATGTCATTGCCTTATTTTTCATTTTCTTTCATCACCCTCTTGTCTCTTCCTCTACCACTTTTTGATTTTCAAAATCTTTTTTGACTTTTCCAATGGCCTGAGACCAATTCATATTTTTGTTGCAGACTTTGCATTAGGGTTAGAGTTTTAATTTTGTTATATTTTTCTGAACATGTGTTTTGATATTCCTTGTTATCTTAGTAATGTTCTATGGTCAGATTTATTTTCTGTTGATCAGTTTCAAAGTCAATCACTTGACTTTTAATTTTTTATTAAAATTGGCCTCTTCTTCCAGACTGGAAAAACCTTGTCCAAGCTTCTGGGGTTTTGTGCAGCTATTTTCAGAGATACTTCTAGGATTCTGTAAGTTTTCAGATCTTCCAAGTTATGTCTACTATTCCAATAGTATGTCTACTATTCTCCTGGTTGTCCTCTGGTCTATGAATAACCTCAGAGTCCTGGCTCCACTCTGGCTGCAAATTCTGGTGTGCTAGTGCTCCTCCTTGCCATAAGACCCTGACTGGATCTGGGTATGAGCAACAGAGTTCTGCCTCAGAGTCAGCAAAGAGACCCCTGTAATCTCCTTCTGACCAGTTGTTTGAACCCCTTATCATTTGTGGGCCCTGGAAGCAGCTATTGAGGATGATGGCTCCCAAGGTGTGCTCCGGGCTTGCTGGGGTTGAGTCTGCACTGGTGAAATCTTTGATAGACTTTGTTCCATTCTCAGCCAGTTACAACAGATCTTTCCTGCCAATCTTCTAAGTTATTTTGGGCTGGAAAATTGTTTCATTCCATCCTTTTCTGGGTTCTGCCACTTTATAATTTGTTTAGAGTCATAATTTAAAAGTATTTGGAGAGAACCCAGGTAGGGGGGAGAGAATTCAGGAGAATCCCCTCCCTTTATTCTGCTACCTTGACTCTGTCTCCAAGAATTCCTACTTTTCATCTTCATTATCTAATATTGGCTTCTCGATGTATATGGTTTCCTGGAGAATCTTTGTGAATATTCAGGTTTCTTCTAGGGAACAAAGTATAAGGGAAGTGTAGAGGTTCTTTGTACTATGTTACTCTGTCTTCAGCTCTTTACTTTTCTGCTTTCTTTTAAGGCCAAGCCCTAATGGCGAAGCTCAGTTTAGGAATTAAACATAAATCATCAGTCATCTATCATCAATCATCATTAATGTGCTATTAAAGGGAAATTACCACACAGAGCAAGGTGAATTCTTTTCCTATCAAGGAATTAACCTTGTCAAGGGAATTTCACACCAAACTAAGGAGATATCATCAAAACCAGAAAAAAGTCCTAATCAGTAGGGAAAATGAGGACTTTATACTGTTGTATAGGGAGATACTATCAATGCAAGGATAGAGGCATCATCAGTGAGGTAACAGGACCCAGGAAAATGCCTATATCTGCCCATTACCTGTGATTATAGAAAATAAAGCCTAGAGAGAATAAGCGATCCACTTAAAATCATAGAGCTATTAAATGAGAGAATGTCTGAAGTCAAGTCTTTAATTTGTGAAACATTTATCATTCCTCTAACATATCCAAGTACAAAAAGACAGTAAAAGGTATGTTAGTCCTATAGTCTCTTGTGTGATGAAGCTTGTAGCCTAAAAATGTGAAACAAAATATTTTTATTACTTCTCCTCCCATTTTTAAAGACTTTGGCAAGCCCAGAAGATCATAAAATAATGATGCCCAAGAACCAATATTTGTTAAGCTACAGTCTCGAATAAAAGCAGAAGTGGACTATGGGGTGGAGGGGAGGGGGCATTATGGTCTAATTGAAAACATTTAGTGCTATAAGAGATCTACAAGGTCATTTAGCACAAGTTCCTTTATTTATAGTTGAGAGCACTGAAACTCAGTGATATAAAACTCCCTGTTCAGTATCACAGAGGCACCTGATAGAATTAGGACTCACTTATTTAAACCCCCTGATTCCAAATCAAACGGTCTCAGGACTACACCACACCACCTGTAAGGCTGGCTTGTCAAAGAGGCACTAACCTTCCCTTATCCTTGAGAGAAGACACATAGGTACTTTCAGGTGTCTCAAAGGTTCCCATACTTGGGGGAATGGAAGGAAAAGATTAACTCCCAGGCTCTTCCACTGGTTTAGGAAATAACTTTCATAACTGAATAACTAAATCTTTTTAAGTATTTTGATTTTTCATGTGCCTCACTGATGTGTATATATATATTTTTGTGTTTCTCCCATCCTTGCACACACGCACACACACACACACACACACTCATACATGGATACTCTATTTAGAAAGTCAGCACAGGTATGGCTTCTCACCCTAAGGGGCTTAGCACAACAAAATTTCATCTGCTTTTCAGGCATGTGAGAGAGTTTGATGACCAGGCACTGTTAGCTAGCTACGGAGGATGTAGCATCCTGGACAAGTAAAAACACTAACAACTCTGTGGTGCCATCCACGGAGTTTTTTTCTCGGGTATTTTTCCCCTGCTGGACAGCCTGTGAACAAATAAAAGAAAAACTGCAAACATGGTCCCTAGAGTAAGCTGTTAATTCTGCCCGTGCCTGTTGCTGGCAGCTCTAACATAAAAGGATGGCTTTACCCTCATTAACCAGATTGGTTCCATATGTATGAAAGTGGCAGAGTCTGCTGAGAGTTGGGAAGACTAAATTGCTTCAAAGAAGTTTTTTTGCTAAAAATGGAGATGCTAAGGTCATTGATGTTTGTGAATATCTGCAGGAATGGATGAGTTATTTCACACAAAACTCTCTACTGGGTACAATCCAGGACATTCTAAAAAATAAATCTTCTTGAATTTCTGACCTTCAATTAATGGGTCATAGGATGGTAAAGTGGAAAAAAAATGATGGATTTAGAAGAACTGGGTTGAATCTTAACTCTACTGCTATTGTTTAGCTTATCTTGGCAAATTATGTCTTTGGATCTCAGTTTGCTAATAACTATAAAATGAGTTTGGAATAGATGACTTCTTAGATCCTTTCCAGGTCTAAATCTATATAAGCTCCATCTTTGTCTTCCATATCCTTTACCTTTGCATCAGGGGTTGGGGTCAAGAGTAGTGTTAGGAAGTAAGAAAAGAGGGGCCTGTGATACTAGGTTTCAGGGGAAAACCTCTTAGAACAGAAAAGAACAACCTTTCTGTTCTTTGACCAAGCTAAGTAGCTATGATTTCCTTATCCCTGCTCCATGCTTTGGATGAGAAGAGATGAGAACAGTCTTTCATTCCAACAATCAGATGAGTCCCTAACCCTTCTGAGATTCAGATTACATTAGATATGACTGTAAGACAAACTCCTCTGTTTTGAGTGAATCGAGAAGCTCAGTCTAGATATTGTGTTCCTACCTGATCTCTAAATCTAAGGAAATTGGAGGTTTACAGTCCTTCTTTGACTGTTCAAGAAAGGATTTACACTATGGATGCTCTAGAAATCCTTGGTCTTAAGTAGGCTTATGTCTGGAAGAAAATTCTAAGGTCTAGCAAGCTCATAAAATACTTTAGAGGTGAAACAATAGGAAAGATTTTATTAAATAGTTATCTGTCAAATTAGTTCAGTGAACCCAAAACTATACAAACATGGAAAACACTTTCTCCCAAATCCACCAGTGAGGGGTCTAAATAATATGGTAAAATTCTGAGTGTTTGTCAGATCTCCAAATTATTTTGGATAATGTAATAGAAGGTCTGTAAAAATTCATTATATTATTAATATGTGATATATTATACATGCTTTATACCATTTGTTTGACACAATGTTAAAACTTATTATGTAAGGGGTGAAATAACTTGACCAAAGTCACAAAGCAAGGAATGATGGATTCAGGCCAAGACTTTTGATTCTATATCTAATGATCTTTCTATTAAGTCATGTTTCCTGTCACAATTCAGGGACAAGCTTTATAAAATGTTCTTTTCCAAAGCTGATTAGTATTGAGGGGACGAATTGAATGTCATTGCAGCAGTGATGTCTAAGACAGTGAAACGTGATGGGGAATAGGTGAGATAAATAATAAACACTCACTACCCTCTGAAATGTCATATTCAAAACTCTAGGTGGGCAAGAGGTGCTAAGCGAGAAGGTTAAAAACAATCCACATATATTCTATTCAAGACATAGTCTGTAAAAGAAATGCTCCTCTTGGAAACAGAGACTGATAAAACCATTAGAAAATTCTTCAAATGTCTCTTGTTTAAAACAGAATTCATTTAAACTTCATGTTCTTTTCACCTTTCCCCCTTTTTCTTTTGTGAATGTTTTCCTTTATCAGAGCTTCTGGTTGTAGGCAAGGACAAATATTGGTTTCTTCTGTGTGTTAGCACAAAGGGAAGCTGCAAATTAATGTCAACATTTATAACTTACCAATGATAGAGTTAGAAGCTATGGATACTCTATACTTTCGATGAGATCATTTCTGAAAGGGGAATTCAGTCTAAAGCCTTGAAACTGAGATGTCTGAGAATATTGTCCTTCTTTTCATTCAACCAACAAATGTCAAACACCCAGGTTTTAACAAAAAGTAATATTAAATGCCAAACTTAATATGTGAATAAAGTAAGAAAAAATAAATAGAATATTATCCCTGTCCTCAAGGACCTTATAGTCTGAGAAGGGATACCTGTACTTTTTAATCACTTAATAAAGTACAATGAATTTATGTATAATGTGCAGCTTTTCTCCTGTAAAGTTGATGTTTTCTCATACTGTGGGATTCTTGTCCATATCTTTGGGTAAATCCTCTAGAGATATGTACTAATATCCCAGAGGTTTCCCTCTGGGTTCTTTTAATATTTCGTAGGTAGTGAAATGTTGATACTGTCCATCTGTAATCCTTCACTCTTGCTAGATGAATAACTCACTTCCTTTACTGGTCATGAATATGTGCACAGAAGTAAACACAATAATTTTAAAAATACATAAATACAATGAAACATATTGTGACAACTGCAATGGATTTATTAGCAGGAGGAAATGGATCAGAATCTCTGCTCTATTGTTTATTAACAATGTGATCATATTAACTATGTGTCATTTTTCCTCTCTGGACTTCAGTTTCCTCTTTAGATAATGAAATATTTGAATTAGGTGGTCATGACAGTCCCTTTCAGGATTAAAATCTATCATTAAACTCATTTGATTCAATTCAATATAGTTCAACAGATATAAGGGGAAGGTTCATGAGGGAGAAAGTTCAAAGGGCCTTAGAGAATGCTTATGAATTTACAGGTAGAGATGAAGGGCAGCATAATAAAGGCGTGGAGGAGAGAATGTATAGTCTGTAGTAAGGCCCAGTTTAGATAGAGTATAGAATATGTGGATAGAAGAAGTATAAGATTTGACAGTTAGGTTAGACCCAGATGATAGAGAGTTTTTAGACTTTTTTTTTCAATTATGAATCAGAAGCCACTAGAGTTATTTAAGTAGAGGAGTGACAATTTTCAAAATCCATGAGCTTCAACCTCTCTCCATGGTAGATATTACATATATACCTCACTATATTGCCTTCCATTTATTCTTGTAATAAACATTTATTGAATTCGTGTCATATTCAGGACCTGGTGATCAGCACTTCAAGGAGATACAAAATTGAATGAGGTAGAGTCTCTATCTCAAGAAACTTGCACTCAGGTTGGAAAACACGAGACAGGAATGTAAATAATAATTTCTAAATAAGTTAAATGTATCATGTATGGTATAAGCTAAGTGCCGTGGAAAAAAATGTTCAATCCAAGAACTTAACCTAAAATTCCCAACTTCTATAAATAATAAATGACCAGATGAAGAATCAGAATTATAATTTATAAAATATCATAAAATACATGATTGGTGCTTTAACAGAAAGATTGAGCTTATGTATGTTTTCAAAGTTATTTTTATGTTTATATGTAAAGAAAGCTTTAAACATTTATTTTTGTACCTTCTCTCTTCCCACCCCCCCTCTTGGCAGTGAATAATCTGATATAGCTTATATGCCATATGTATACTCATATTAAATATATTTCCATATTAGTCATGCTGTGAAAGAAGAATCTGAACAATAGGGGGAAAAGTCATGAGAAAGGAAAAAAAAACCAAAAACCAAATTTTATAAAGTGAAAAATAGTGTACTTGGGTCTGCATTTAGAAACCATAGTTCTTGCTCTGGATGTGTATGGCATTTTCCATCCCAAGTCTTTTAGAACTGTCTTTGATCATTGTACTGGAAAAGGCCTAATTCTATCATAGCTGATCATCACCCAGTGTTCCTGTTAACGTGTACAATGTTCTGATTCTGCTCATTTCACTCAGCATTAGTTTATGTAAGTCTTTCCCTATTTTTCTAAAATCCACCCAGTATATCCATGTTTACAAACATTTGGATTTATATTATATTTTACTTTATTGGATTCTTATAACAGTAGTTTAAATAATTTTATTTGTATTTTGTAAAGCAAAGAAGTCTCAGACAATCTTCTTTTAAAGAATAAATATTGGAAAAATGCCTCAGAGAAGGACAGATACTTTTTCAAGATCAGAGAGGTAAATCAGTGAGATTAATAAAAACGCATTACCTATTGAAAATGTCATATTCAAGACACAAGGTGGACAAGAGGGGAACAACTGAATTTGAATCCAGGTTTTCTGACTCATGATCCAATTCTCTTTTCATTTTTCACATGAAAGTTCTTGAAAAAGTGCAAAGCACTATATTTGTCAAATTTATACTCATTGTAATCATAGAATTTAGAGGAGGAAGGGGCCTTAGAGATGAAGACCAACCTCTTCAATTAAAAATGTAGAAATTGAGAATTAAAATGTTTAATATGACTTGACTAATGTCATATAAATATTTAAATGACAGAACTGAGATTAAAGGCCAGGTCTTACGATTCTAACTTCAGGGTTCTGTTCACTAAGTCATCCTGCCTTTCCTAATTATCATCAGTATACCTATTTGGGAACATATACTCAGCGACTGCATTTTTATTTAATTCTGCCTAGCAATCCCCAGCAACTGTTTTCAAGTCAGAACCACATGTGGAGCAAATAGTGAATTATTTCTTTTGATGAAGGGTTGCAAAACAGAAGCAGAGCATTTTCCAATCCTTTGTCTACAAAAGATACCAAAGGAAACACATTCCCTCTTTTTCCTAAACTTGACTACATATACACATACATACATACATACATATGCACACATACATACTTCAGACAAAAGGTTTTCATTTAAAAGATGTTTTGACATTGATTAGATAAGAATAATGTCTAGCATCATAGGTGTCTCAGAAATAGTCATTGCTCATGGCTCTTCCTGGGCTCTGTCAAAGGGCTTTTTAGCAGCATTCTAAGAAACATCTGTCTTTTGATATGTATGATCATTTTTTTCTCCCTGCAAGTCCTACAGGATTCTTGAGCTTCATTAGAATAGGGAATCTGCATGATCATTTTAAAGACCATCTGCTTTGGGCCCTGGATCTTCAACTTGTCGACTTCTTAGAACATCATGTCCAACAGAAAATAATAAAAACAGTGTGAAAATGCATAGACCTGTTTTTCTTATTAATAATTCAGGGACTTCCATTTCCCCTTGTTTGGAAATCTGTTCAGAGGAAGGACTGAAGTTTGTCCATTTTTTTGATAGTTTGCGATCTTTTGAAGTGAGAGTCCCCTGATGCTGTCAATTTTAAAAGATTAAAGAACTAAAAGCTAAAAGTGAATTTATATTTCATTTAATCCATTCTGTTCATTTTATAGAGGAGTAAACTGCCAGTCAGAGAGAGCAAGTGATTTGCTTAAGTTTAGATAACAAGCTAATGATCATAATAGAAAAAAAAAGATCTTTAGATATAGAACAGGAAGAGCCCTTGAGGATCAGGAGGACAGGTTGTGCAAGGGCTATCATCTCCCTTCTCATCTCAATCTCAATTCATGTTGATTTTCAAGGTTCAATTCTTTCCATCCTTCAGAAATGACTTTGTATATATTTTGTATGAGTGATTCTTTAGTAGAATGGTAAGCTTCTGGAGGACAAGGAAGACTTCACTTTTCTCTTTGGATCTCAAGAATCTAGTACTATGCTTTGTGTATAGCAGGCACATTTAATAAATAATTGCTAAATTGGATTGCACCCGGTCTGAATACTTTGTTTTAAAGATGAGAAAAATTTGACCAAGAAAGGTCAAGTGATTTGTCCACTGCCACACAGGTTGTTGGTAGAAGATTTGAAAAATTAGAAATCAAATCCTCTGATTCCAGAGTCATTATTTTATCCTCTGCACCATGTTTCCATGCTCCAATCTGGGGAGATCTAAACCAATAGCTATCAACACCAGTGATTTTAATTTTAACAGCCCCTTTTCTCCTGTAACAGATTATTGGGCCTTTTAGATATATCAGTTGAACACCTTGTAAAAGCATATTTTCTGAGCTGTCAGCACCTAGTGATTATTAAGACTGTGACTCAAAAGTCACAGAAAACACAGTTGATATTTCTTGAGTATTGAAACCCTGGAGACATCAAAGGCATGTTCGATGTTGCTGCAAAATGTTACCAAAGCAATTACATTGGACTATCCAGGCTTTTCCAAGAGAAGAATATCAATTTTTTTAAGATATGAATAATCCTGGAGAAAATCTTATTGAAAACATACATATGCACAGAGAAAGAGATACTAAGCATACACTAAATAATCTCTCTATATGGGTAAAAGCTGAAAGATGCATATACATCCAGAGGAAGGAACCTTTCTCTACTTCAGAGAGAAGTAGAATTCTCCCTTTAAATCCCAAATGTTGTAGCCTAATTTCTTTCAATAAATAAGTTTTTTTTAAAGAGTAGAAAACAGACTCAAACTTGTGCCTTCCTCATACACAAAGTCTATGTTCTTTTTCTCCTTCATGCTTTCTGTTATATTGTTTTCTCTACTTGGAACATCCTTACTGTCTCTTCTTCGCTTTCCCAACTGCCTCATTTTGAAGACCAAGATTACCACCTCCAGAAATTTCCCAACCAATTCTGTCTCTATATTTAGACCAATTATAGTATCCAATTATTTCTTGGATATGGCACATTTTTTTTCAAGAAAATTATCATCCCTTTGAGGTTACAAGATTTCACAATACTTAGCAATATCCTGGGTACATATTATTGCTGTTAAGTCATATACATTTGACTCTGTGTCCATACAGTCCATGGAGTTTTCTTGGCAAGACTTTCCTTCTCCAAACAGATGTTTAAGTGACTTGGCCTGGGTAACACAGGTAGTAAGTGTATGAGACCAGGTTTGAAGGATTGCAGGACCACCACTCTATCCATGCCACCTAGCTACCTCTGGGCACAAAGCAGTATACTAATTAATGCTAGAGGGCAATGACTTTGCTTTAGTCATCTTGGTGCCCCTCCCTTGATCTCCAAACTTTAGACTCAGGTGAGAGTTAGCCAAAATAATATTTGTTCAATGAAAGGTATTACAAAGTAAGTAATATTACATTTCCAAATATGATTCTGCTACCTTGACTTTTCCCTTGTGGTATCTTGATATTATTGGGGATTATAATTATAAAAATCATTATTTTTATATAAAAATCACTAAAAATTACATATATAAATATACACATATCATTTTAAAGTTTGCAAATTAATTTACATAAATTATCTTTGATTCCTATACTAACCCTGTGAGAAGTCTATTATTATTCCAATTTTAAAGATGAAAAAAACCAAGACTGAGAGAGGTTAAATCATTTTCTTATAGTCACAAAGCTAGTAGGTACTGAAGTAGTTTATGAATTTGTGTCTTTCTGACTCCAGGGCCAGTATTCCTCTATTTAACTAATCCCTCTATCTCCCTCTTATACATGTTGCCAGAATGTCATTGATCTTGGTTATTGTTTTTTTTTTTTTTTGTCCTTTTCCCTTGAGGCTCAGGGGAAAATTCAATTTAATAGATTCACAAGTTATTTGAAGCATTTACTATATGTAGCAATCTGAGATAGGACTTGAGGGAACAAACAAAACAACAAAGTAGTTGCTGCCCTCAAGGATCTTCCAGTCTTCTGGAGGACACAACATGTAAAGGGAGGGAGAGAATCACATCACTAAGAGCAGTGCTGCCATACTTAACCAGCACTAAATTATACATAAAGCTATTTATGAGTTTTATATTTACTTAGAAAATCATATAAGCCTTTGTATTTATTTTTAAAAGTTAATATATAAGCACATTAAAATCAAATAGGGGCTATGTTTTAATCTGATTTGGATCATACTTGAGAGCACTGTGGAATGTATATTTGATCCCTTTCATATAAAGAAACCAGGGATGACTACTTGTAGTATGAAGTAGTTCCTGACCTCAACTTTAAAAACAAATTGAAATAATCTAAAATACCAAGCACATGTCTATATATATATATATATATATACATATATATATATGGTATACATGTGTATGTAAATATGTATATATGTATGTATCTGTGTTTAATTGTAGTCATGTGGGGGTTGGGTGGGAAAAATAAAGTAAACAATGAACATCAGAGAACAGAAGAAAATTTACAAGAAAGCAAAGATCAATAATTTTGAAAACAATGTGTAGTATTTATTATATAGATTTTCTTGAAATGGAAATTTATTACTTTATATTATGAATTTTCTCTTATGTTTTGGTCCACACATGGCACTGCTTTTTTCCCTATTTTATATTTGTTTAAAATAAAAAAAATACATAAAAAGTAGTTTTCCTAAGGCAAACAAAAAAATGCTGAGAGGTAATAAGGGAGTTCTTTCCAGGCATGAGAGGACAGACAGCCTATTCAAAGAATTAGCCCCAAGTCTTTCAGTATTCATTTGGTTCCAGGACTGTTAAAGTAGTTTGATGAAATGGAAGTGACCAATGTTGTTCAGTCCAATGAGAGAGAGGACCATGAAATTATCTGATATATGGATAGAATCTAAAGGCCATTCTTCTCATTCACTCTACAGCTGATCTTTCTTTCAAATGTCTCTTGAATTAGAATGTAGGCTCCTTGAGAGCAGAACCATTTCACATTTTTTTTTTCTTTTTGTACCCTGGGCTTAGCATAGTGCTTGGCTCATAATAAAAGATTACTAAATGATTCAATTTTAAATTCATTTCTATGTAGATAAAAGACATCAAGATAACTTTTCAGATGATTCAGGCTAAAGAATGACTCAAGTGACATCTTTAGTTAAATACTAAATAATGCTTTGCTTCTCAGCATCTTTAGTTAAATACTAAATAATGCTTTGCTTCTCAACTTCTAAGTCAATTTCCTTTAATGCTCATCTCTGAATTTCTACACATGCTAAATTTGTAGTGTTTTTTCAAAGTTCTCAAATAAGTTAGGTGTAGAATCCACTGAGTCTAACCTATTTTGTAATATTCACAAGACCAGAGTACTACACGGTAAATGACTATTAAGTTGAATGGAGAAGTAACTTTGATTATTGTTTCTGAGTCATATTCATCTCTTTGTAATCCTATTTGGGTTTTTCTTGGCAAAGATATTGGAGTAGTTTGCCATCTCCTTCTCCAGCTCATTTTACAGGTAAGGAAACTGAGGAAAACAGTGTTGAGTGACTTGCTCAGGGTCACAGAGTAGTAAATGTCTGATGCAGGATTTGAACTCAGAAAAACTGAATCTTCCTGACTTCAGGTTTGGAATTCTATTCACAGAACTACTTGGCAGCTTTGATTGTAGAAACTATGAAAAAAAGAGTTTTAAGAAAATATATATTTAAAACATCAACTAAGGGACGGCTAGGCGGTGTAGTGGATAGAGCACCGGCCCTGGAGTCAGGAGTACCTGAGTTCAAATCTGGCCTCAAACACTTTATAATTACCTAGCTGTGTGGCCTTGGGCAAGCCACTTAACCCCATTTGCCTTGCGAAAACCTAAAAAAAATCAACTAACAAGTATTTGTTAAATCTTACTACATAATTGATATAGTTAGGCACAGAGGAATAAAAAGATGAAAATGAAAGTTACTGCCTTCAAAGAGCTTGCAACACGTAAGACAAATCTGAGACATTTCTTTCTTACTAACTCTTCTTTCTGAAACCAATCTATCTCTTCTTTAATCATAATCTTAGGTTGTCAGATTTGGAAGGATCCTCATGGATCATCTATTCCATTCTACAGCAAATAACCTTCCACATAGCACTTGAATAGAACTAGCTATTGCTTTGTCCATGACCTTACCAATCTTTCATGTTTATTGGAATGAGGGGAATTGCTTATTAAAAAAGCTATAAATTCCTGATTTTGGAGTCTAAAAATCAGGCTCCAATGACTTATTCACACATATTCCACTCAGATACTCTATTTAATACAAATTTCAATTTGGATTGTTTTCAGTTCAAATAATCATACTCTCCATTTCTTATTTTTTGCTTGCCATGTTCCACCTCTGTGCCTTTTCTCTTAGTTTGGCATGGACTCCATTGTTTAACGTTCTTCCCTCCCTTCTAGGACTGACTTTGGTGTTGGAAAAGCACTTCTTGGCCACCTTTTCACTCCCAAGTGAAAGTAAATTGTTCCACTTTAAATTTCTGTTCATGCCTTGCCTGGGGCTGTTGCTTTGCACTTATGTCACTCTCCAGTGTATCAAAGTTATTTGTTAATTGTTTCCCTCATTAGATTTTATCTCCTCCGGAGAATCATCTTCACTATGTCTATTCTTGTATTCTAAGTGTATGGTAGAGAATACCAAGTTCATATTTCAGAGAGTATGTACTCAATCAAGGATGGCTGAATTGGATTGAATAGTTATTCTTCCGTGTTCCCAAAAGCCTTGATCATGTTGCTTTTTTACTTTCAATGGAAGACGAAAGGTATGAGAAATAATAAGTTTTCCTTATACCATTAGTAGGAGATTGCTCTAAAAGCCTGAGGAAATAGTCTTACTGATGAGATTTGTTTTGGAAGCAAAAAGCCATCTTTACCATAGACAGCCTTTGCCTCCCCTTGCCCTACCCCATCAAAAGGGTCATCAGTTAGAGGAAGCAACTTTTATTTAGAGAGAAGGCATTTTTCTTATAATATGTAAGGGAGGGGAAAGAATGAACTCTAGTTCATATATGTAATATGGGATGGATCACAAAAAATATAGTGTTTTTTTTAACATAGCTGATTCTGATCCCACTCTAGCAGGGCCAGGTCTGTTACAACTTCCCCTCCCTATTTTCTTGGGGTTGGGCCATCTTTTTTCTCAATCATCACTTCAGCTATGTTTTCTCTATCATCACTTCAGCTCATCCCTACTGGCTATGTTTTTTCCCTTCTCCCTCAATTACCCTCATTTTAGGAACTCAGTGCCTAGCATTTCAGTTCCATTTAAATGCTTGCCAGTCCATCAGTGAACTTTTAGAAAGGAATATTTACCATAAAAGTGGAACAGGAATAAATAAATACTTTCCCCCATTACTTGGGGTATTATTCTTAACAGACCACTTCAGCATCTAAGGAAGAGGGATTAGACTCACAGTTTAGTTCAAATCTTACATATTATTGATCCTACCAAGTCCACATCCAAAGTCAGCATTGCTGCCAACTTCTGGACCAGAATCAAAGACTCTTTCTCCTTTTCCATCATTGTTCAACTCCCTGAGACACTCAGACTGGCTTCCTGGACATACAGATACTCCATGACTTATGCTCCCAAATCAGATCAGAGACTCCATTCCCCACACTGAAAACTAACAAGAACTAACAAAAATGTCATGAATCCAGGATGGTTTCTTGAAGGACCTAATGAACTGAGTCCCTAAAGCTCTCATAGTCTTGTTGGTTGTGAGTGAAGGTGTCACCTTACTCCTTCATATGTACATGCAATAAAAGTCCAGGGATGTACTGTTTGAAAATAACAGCTCGAGTATAAAGCCCAAAGGGGAAAAGAAGTGTTTTCTTCTTTACCACCATCAGACCTTGTTGTTTTGGACCTGACCTAATTCTGGCTAATCTTCAGGTAGTTCAGAACCAATATTTGGGCCAAATGAGACATTTACAGTTCATTAACCAGTTAACAAAAAGAAATGTGTTTAGCCACAATAGTAAAAGGCTAATTAAGAAGAATAGTAATGAATATAGCTTAAGTCAATTCAACTAAAAGAAACTTCCTCACCTAAGCTGCCTATTATTATCTACCAATCAAATATCAGAGAATTGTTTAAGCATCTTCCCATATCATAAGCCACTCTACTACAATTTCATTTGACACCTGAAAACATTTAGTATAATTTGGTATGTTGCATACTTTAATCATCCTTCTCCTTTGTGATTTCATCATCCCCCCCCCAACTTTTGTTACCTAATGTTCTGCCATGGACTTTTTTTTTATCTTCTATACTGCCTCATGGTGACTTCATCATACCCTATGGATTTAATTATCCTTTATTTGTAGGTGATGTCTTGACCTTTATATCTAGACAAGTAGTCTCTTCCCAGAATTTCAGTTTCACATTATAATTGGAAGGTTTAAATGAGATTTCCTGTCTACATCTCAAATTCAATATGTGCAAAAACCCCACTAATTTCTCCAACCCATCCTTCTAGTATGCAAGCTTCTCATATTTTATAATCCTTTACACCCAAACTATTCTTCCATTATCACTGTTCATTACTGCCCAAGGCCACACATCTAGGTAATTATTAAGTGTCTGAGGCCAGATTTGAACTCAGGTACTCCTGACTCTAGGGCTGGTGCTCTATCCACTGTGCCACCTAGCTACCCCTTGAGCTTCTTTCAAGGTTCAATTTGGGTACTACCTTTTATTTGAAATTTTTTCCTTATCTTGTCTCCTCTCCTATTACTACTGCTAGTATTTCCTGCCAAAATTCTATTTCACCTATTTTTAATATCTCTATCCATCTATCCATTCATCCATCCATCTATCCCATCCCTCCATCCAATCAACCATCTGTCCCCATCCACCCACCCTTCCTCTTGCCAGCCCACCTACCTACCCATTCATCCATCCATCCATCCATCCAATCAAAATTTCATTTCCTCAGTTAGAATGTAAACTTTTTGAGGGTAGGGACTTGTTCTACTTAAGTCATTCTATGTCCTGCACCTAGACTTTGGCACAAGGGAGGAATTTAATATGTGCCTACTGTTTAATACATTGATGAGGAGCAGTTGATTGCCTTTGACAGGTAATTCTCAGCAAAGTATGGTTTGTCTAGTTTGTGATTAGCTGAATTAAGTAGCTAACAAAAGGATTCTTCTGAGATAGAAGGATAGTGAAATTTTACTTTGGAACTTAGAGTGTTCCACACAAAAGCAGTACCCACAGCAACCTCCCATGGGTTCTAAGTATCTCATTGTTAGAAGGGACCTCAGAGTTACCTCATCCAATTTGTACTAATCTCCTTTCTAACATCAAAGAGCGTTTCCCAGTTTATCCCTGAAGATGTTTCTTTACTTTCTAATCTGAGACCATGCAGAAGTCATTTCTCCTCTCCAGGACTCAGCCTATTCATTTTGAACTAAGAGGGCTTCACTATATCTGTGCTGCTTATGTTTTCTGAGTTCATTTTCTTCTGTATAGAATGGGGATAATGAAAAGTGTATGAATTATCACTAAGGTTTATATAGAATTTTAAGTTGCAAAATGCTTTGCAAATAGCACATTTTATCCTCACACGAACCCTGAAAGGAAGGTGCTACTATTACCCCCATTTTATAGGTGAGGAAACTGAGTCAAATAGAAGTTGAATGACTGGCTTAGGCTCATACAACTGAGTCTAGAGTAGAACAGGTCTTCCTGACTCCAGGTCTAGTGCTCTATACACTGTACCAACTAGTGGCAGTTATTGTGTAAAGGTCAAAGAGATAAAGTTCATTAAAAACCTTATATTCTACTTGAATTTATTTTATTTTACAGAGAAAAATTATACTAATTGTTAAGGGATCATATATATTAAATAGGCATAGAACTAAATATAAATTATATAAAGGTTATATATATAGTTATATATATATATAGTTATATAAAGGTTATATAAAGATTATATAAAGGTATCAAATACAAAGGAGACACAGATATAGGACTTCACATATTTCGCATGACTGTAAATGTATTTTGTGAACATCCAAAGGTACTTGTTCAATTTCCTCTGGTTTAAATATTTTTATCATTCTAGCAAAATCTTCATTTAAAAATAGTTACTGAGTTTAGTAAAAAAATATAGTTTCAAAAAAAGAAAGTTAATTCCTTAAGAATAGAGATTGTTCATCTTTGTTCTTTGTATCCTAGCCCCTAGAATAGTGGTGAGTGTTTAACAAATTGAATTTTTTTTTTAGATTTTTGCAAGGCAATGGAGTTAAGTGGCTTGCCCAAGGCCACACGGCTAGGTAATTATTAAATGTCTTAGACCAGATTTGAACCCAGGTACTCCTGACTCCAGGGCTGGTGCTTTATCCACTGCACCACCTAGCCACCCTCAAATTGAATTTCAATAATTGGCAAGTATTCTCTCAGACTGGTCAATATGACCAGAAAGGACAATGATAATTGTTGGAAGGGTTGTGGGAAATCTGGGACACTAATACATTGTTAGTAGAGCTGTGAACTCATCCAACCTTTCTGGAGAGCAGTCTGGAACTACACCCAAAGGGCAACAAAAATTTGCATACCCTTTGATCCAGCAACACCACTACTGGGTCTATACCTTGAAGAGATGATGAAAAAGGGTTAAAAACATCACTTGTACAAAAATATTCATAGCAGCCCTGTTTGTGGTGGCAAAGAATTGAAAAATCAAGGAAATGTCCTTCAATTGAGGAATGGCTTAACAGACTGTGGTATATGTATGTCAGGGAACACTATTGTTCTATTAGAAACTAGACGGATGGGAATTCAGGAAAGCCTGGAAAGATTTGTATGAACTGATACTAAGTGAGATGAGCAGAACCAGAAGAACACTGTACACTGTAAAAGCAACATTGGGGTGATGATCAACCTTAATGGACTTGCTCATTCCATCAGTGCAACAATCAGGGACAATTTGGGGCTGTCTGCAATGGAGAATACCATCTGTATCCAGAGAAAGAACTATGGAGTTTGAACAAAGACCAAGGACTATTACCTTCAATTTAGGAAAAAAACCTGGTATCTTAATGTCTGATCTTGCTATCTCTTATACTTTATGTTTCATCCTTAAGGATATGATTTCTCTCTCATCACATTCAATTTGGATCAATGTATACCATAGAAATAATGTAAAGACTGGCAAATTGCTTTCTGTGGGGGGGAGGGAAGCAAAATTGGGGGAAAAATTGTACAACTCAAAAGAAAAATATTTTAAAAAATAATTAGCAAGCATGTGTACTTAAATATACACATATATACACACATAAGTTATATATACATAGACATATACACACGATATAGTATGTGCATACATGTACTCACACACATTATATGCAAATAAATGTGTGCAAATACATGTTATACACACATACTCACAATGTAGGCATATATAATATGTGTATATATACATATCTGCAAGCATCCACACATTTATATAAATATTTGCACATTCATACACATTCTTAAATTCTTACATATGCCTACAGTCATAAAACATACATCTATATATTTATGCATGCATATCTGTAGGCATTCTTTAATCCTTTCTAAACTTCCCCTCCACACTGAAGTCACCGGATTAGATCATCTCTAGGGTCATTTTTGCTTCTAATATTCTAGAATTCTGTGATCAAATGATGTGGAGATTCCATTCCAGCTTTAAATCTATGATCTAGGAATATGATCCAAAAGCATGTGAGTAGTAGGGAGTAATGATGAGCAGTAAATAAGCTTTGCTCTGATGAAGAGTTGACTTTCCCCATCTCATTCTGCAAGGATAGCACAATTGCTCCACCCCCATACCCAGTCCCTGAGTGCTTTGTCTCCTTTCCTGAGAGAGGATCCAGCAGCCCTGCTCCCTTATCTAACACTCTTCAGGAGAAAATCTTCCTCATCCCCAGCTGCTATCTTGCCAATTCCCAGGAAAATGGAGAGATTTTACTTATCAAATGTTTAGGAAGCTCTTCAGAGTTGACTCTGACAGCAGATCATTTCAGACAGGCAAGGATTAAATATGATGCCAACAGCCTCTCCAAATCTTTCCATGGCAGTCTTGGTTGAAGTGATGGTGAAGTCAAAGGACTTTCCATGACTTTGGTTGCATTCATATCATGATAAAGGACTACAAATTAGTTTGGCTTTCTGTTTTAAACAATTTGCTGGAATTTGCTCATCAAAATGATCAGTGATCCTTTTGGAGCAGCTTACTTATGAAGCAGGACATTTATTCCAATTAAATTATCCCTTTTTATTCATAATGACTATGTCCAAGGGTAGTAGGTGCTTACTATTAGTTATCACTGTAAGATTTATGAAACTGATTCTTCACAGCACCCCTATTAAATAGATACATATTTATTATTACTTTCTTCTCATATATGGGGAATTAGGGAGAAATTCAATGTTCTTCCCAAGGTCACACAGATAATAACTAATAAGAGAGACATAAAGAGAATAAAGATCACAGAAAAATTTAGTCTAATACTTTTCAGGGGAAAACTGAGGTTCTGAGGGGAGGTAAATTATCTAAAGTCACATTAGCTAGTACATGGACCTCAGTTTCTTCATCTGTGAAATAGACAAAGTTGAACTAGTTATCTCTGAAATCCTTTCTAGTGATAAATCTATGAACCTGTGTAAAATA
Source organism: Macrotis lagotis (assembly GCF_037893015.1). Lineage (NCBI taxonomy): Eukaryota > Metazoa > Chordata > Mammalia > Peramelemorphia > Peramelidae > Macrotis > Macrotis lagotis. Next base: position 210,095,953 of record NC_133660.1, on the reverse strand, counting down.
TGTAGACTTGAAGAATAGTACCTTAAAGATCATAATGCCTAATGCTCTTATTGAGCTTCCTTGGTTGAGCAAAGTGAAGCTCAAAAATAAGCAAATTGATTAGTCCAAAATCACATCTCAAGAAAGTAGCAGATCTGTTGTTAAAACCTGACTCTCAAATTTTTTTTTAAAAAGCCCTGATTCTCTTGAATTTTAGCTCAGGTCTCTTGTTTCCTCAGCACATGAAATTAGCTCATTGTTCTAAATACTAACAAGGTTCAGAGCTTCATCTAGAAAAGTGATTTGGATTATTAAAGTACCCAAAAGTAATTTTTAGAAGAAAGTCAAGGGTTCAAATAGAATGGATAGGTGATATAGTAAATAAAGTGTGTGTCTGGAGTCAGGAAGATCTGAGTTCAAATTTGACCTCATATATTTAGTACCACCCTGCTATCCTGAGTAAATCATTTAACCTCCTTTCCTCAATTTCCTCAACTGTAAAATGAGCTTGAGAAGGAAATGGCAAACTACTTTAGTATCTTTGCCAAGAAAATTCTAAGTGAGATCATGAAGAGTCATGATCTGAAAAATGATTATTTTTTGTATGAAAGGAAGGAAGAAAGAAAGAAAGAAAGAAAGAAAGAGAAAGAAAGAAAGAAAGAAAGAAAGAAGGAAAGAAGGAAGGAAAGAAAGGAGGGAAAGAGGGAAGGGAGGAAGGAAGGAAAGAGAGAGGAAGAGAGAAAGAAAGAAGAAAGAAAAAACATTTTAAAATTTTCACTAAAAAGAAAGAATATATGATTATGAAATAACAAGACTGATTTTCTCATGTGGCTTATCAAAACATCTTACCTTAAGGATTCCTAAATTACATTAGGTACAGGAATAGTATGGATGAAATTAGGATTTAACCTTCCAAGAAAGCTCCTTAACAGGACTAAAGTGTAGCTAAATTGGTTTATGCATCAACTCTCAAACTATCTTTGCCAACATCAATAAACCAACCCCCAGCCCCATTTATCAAACACCTATGTTTGTGCCTGAAACTGTTCTGATTGATTGAAGAATATATGTCCTTCATTTTTTAAGGAGACCATGACATCAGGGAGGTGATGCCATGACAAGCACATGAATTGGATTTGAGTGAGGGGGTGCTGAGCAAAGTCATCAGCTTCACTTTATCCTCCAGAGCCATCTAGGTTCAGGGGCCAAATATGGATCAGCATGTTTGGAAATGACCCTGGATGCACTTGGAGGCCTTAAGTACTAGCACTGCTCTAAGCTAAGGAGCTCATAATCTAATGGGAAAGACGGCAAGCACACACACACACACACACACACACACACACACACACACACACACACAAACTATATCTGCGGGATGAATAAGAAATATTTAACAGAGGGAAGATATTGAAATTGAGAGGAGTTGGAGACGGCTTACTGAAGAAGATGAAATTTTGATTCAGATTTAAAGGAAGTCAAGAAGGTGAGTTTAGAGTAGGCATGATGGACAGCCAGAGAGCATGCTTAGAGTTGAGAAATAGGGTGGAACAACCAGAGGCCAATGTCCCTGGATCAAAGAGTAGGAAGGTATAAGAAAACTGGAAAGATAGGATGCAACATCATCATGAAGGAATTTGAGTTCTTAGCAGTAGATTTTACATTTGATTCAGAAAGTGATAGGGAGTCACTGGAGTGTACTGACATGATTGAATCTGAACTTTGGGAAAATCATTTAAGTGGCTGAATGGAGGAGAGATTGGAGGGAGATTTGAGGCAAGCAAACCCACTAGTTGACTTTTGCAATAGTCCAAGTATAAAGTTATGAGGGCTTGTACCAGAGTAGTGGAAGTGTTAGAAGAGAGAAGAGGATGTATTAGAGAAATATTGCAAAGATGAAATTTATACTCATGGGAAACAAATTAAAAATGGGGTGGAGAGGGGAAGAGATGGTGAGTTGAGGATGTCTCCTAGATTGTGAGTTGGAGAGCCTGGGAGAATGATATTATCCTCTACAGTAAAAGGGAAAGTAGGGGGATAGGGTTTTTTTGGGGGGGGCAGTAATGAGTTTCATTTTGGACATGTTGAATTTAAGATGTCTATTGGACTTCCAGTTCGAGATATCTGAAAAGTAGCTAGAGATGCAAGGTTACAAGTCAGTATGGAGATTTGGGCAGGATAGTTAGATTTTTAAATCACCAGCATAGAGATGGTAATTAAATCCATGAGATTCAATGAAAATACCAGCTGAGGGACAAGAGAAGAAGGATCAGGGTAGAAACTTGTCAGATACCTATGCTTAGAGGGAGTGTTCTGGATGGGGATTTATCAAAGGAGACTGAGGAGTGGTAAAACAGGAACAAGGAGAACCAGAAGAGAACAGTCCTTAAAAACCTAGGGAGAAGAAAGCATCAGAGGAGAAGGTGGTCAGGAGGGTCTTAAGAGAGCTTGAGGATGAAGAGGATTAATAAAAAGTCATTGGATTGACAATTAAGAGATGAGTGGAAACTTTGGAAAGAAAGTTTGGTGGAATGATAATTAGATAATAATAGAAACCTAATTGTCAGGAGGGAATGAGAGGAGAGAGATCAAGTAATTTAGCCACAAAGTATGAAAGAGACATGGGACAATAGTTAGCAAGGATGAAAGGATGAAGTAAGGGTTTTCAGGATGGAGGCACATTGCCATGTTTGTAGGCAGGAGGATGAGCCAAAGGGCAGGGAGAGATTGAAGATAAATGATAGTTGATCAATGACTGTGCCTTTGTTCCAAATGGAGCTGCCATTTCTGTCCATTAGGATGCTCTCTGAACCTAAAGACCCAGCTTAGTTGCTACATTCTTTAAGAGTCTTTCCAGTGAGAAGTTATACTAACTGGACCCCATCCCTCTTCATAAAAGCTCTCCCAAAAACTTAACATATGTCCTCTTCATTCTATTGTGAATGCATATTTAATATTGGGTTCATGCTTTATTCATCTCTGACATTTCATATGTAATTCCTGAAGTTTCCCTGTCACTCACTAATTCTTAGACCATCTTTAATCCCAATGGAATCTATTACTCCATCCTTATATACTAGCTTTCTTCCTTAGCTAATCAGGAATCAAAAGCACACATTACTTACCATCTCCTCACAAGACCTTCCCCCCTCATATTTTCTTTCTATAACCCCCTTCATTTATCATCTTTCCTTAAGGACAATTCCTTTTCATGTTTTATATTGAATCTGTAGAATTTAGCAGTATCTGAAATATAGTAAATGCTCAATAAATGAATCTATCTGTCTGTTCATTTGTCCATCCATCTAATCTGCCTTCTACCCCCCATGCTTGGTGCCTTAAAGAGATTTTTTTTTTCATGTTAGGTGCTTTAAGAAATGTTTGTTGAAGACACTGATACAGATATGTAGGTTCTGAACATTTTGTTTAGAAATAAAAAGCAACAGCCTCCTTTTTCTATTAATCACTTCTCACATACCTAATCTATTGTATATACTAAGCCATGGTTTGTCAGATGTAAAGTTGAATGATAGGAATTTTCAATTCCAGCCTTCTCTTTTCTTGATTTATCTGATATAGATAAACTTGCATATTATAAAACTTCAGACATAATATAAATGTGAGTTTCTGTTATTCTTATTATCATCATAGCATCATGATGACATTACTCAGAGAATGTTTCACTATCCATTGAGATTTTTCATAACTAAATTTTTGTCTCAGAACACTAGACTTGGTATCTGAAAAAACTCAATTTTTCACCAGCAAAACCAAGTCAGGGAGTTTTCTATGTCGTAGGGAAATAACACTGTATGTTGCAAAGACATATACCCATATCCTTTGGATTATTTTCTGTCCTGCATTATTGATATGATTAGAGCATATGATAGAAAATGGAGTCTGTGCAAAGACTGATTATTTTCCTGTAAACATTTTTGAAAATCTAAACTCCACTAGTTGAGTTTTGTTGAATGTAAGCACCCAGAGGGCTGGGATGATTCCATTTGCCTATTCCCATTTCTAATGCCAGTGTGGTACCTTGAATACAATATTGTTGTTGAATTCAATGAAATTGAGAAGACAGAAACAACTGCCTCTTCCTCTAGGATAAGTTGAATGATTTCCATCTCAAACCTATAATTTTTTTTTAGTTCCTTTATATAATGAAGCTTCACTATTGATACATTCCTGAAAGAGCATGGAAATGTAGAAAGAAAATTGATCATAGAGTCAGAAGAAATGTTAGAGACTTTGTCTCTGGCAATTGCTAGCTTTGCAAACTTGAAGGTTATTTTATTTCTCTAAATCTTGGTTTCCACATTTGCAAAATGGCATAGTCCTCCACATGATTATTGGGAAGATTAAATGAAACAATAAATGTATGTAAATTATTTTATAAACTCTAGAGTATCATGTCAGCTATTAATACCATCATTATTACTTCCCATTTCGTTTTCTAGGTACACATGCATACATTAAAATAAATATGGCTTGCTATCTGGAAAATTACATAATTTATATTAGTACTGAACTGATAGGCTGAGAACCAAGGTTTAAGTCTCAACTCTGCTATTAGTATGAGATATGACTTTCAATAGACCTTAATTTTTCTAAGTCTCAGTTTCTTTATTTTTAGAAGGGTTACATTTGACTTTAATAGCCTGTTTCTTGAGCTCTTTTTTTATAGATCATGGCTATATGCTCTTTTGTTTCTTCTTTGGGATCATGCATAATTTAAATCACTACAAAAATGGTCCAAATGCCTCAGCAGTTGTGTGTTTAAGATGAAAGCAATGTGAGGATTATAATTGGTATTTCCATAATGGAGGGTGATTACTGCTATATCACTTCTGCTCAGTTATATCATAGTTTACATCATGCTAAAGTTGGAAGAAACATTGCATGGTGGAGTGAAAGGATTCTGATTTTGGAGTCAAATGATATGAGTTTAAATCTTTACTCTTCTCCTAATAAGTTGCATGATTCAGGATAAGTCATTTCCTCTCAGTGTTTCTTAATCCATAAAAATGAGAGCATTGCCAACCAAGAGATAGAAGAGATTCAAAAAATTAAATATATCATTTTGGCTACATGAAATTCTAATGCTTTTGCATGAACAAAATCAATCCAACTAGGATAAGAGGCTAAACTGACAATTCAGTGAAAAAAATCTTTGTATCAAATACCTCTGATAAAAAAGTATGACTTCTATAATATATAGGGCATTATTAAATATTCATGTGCATAAATAACACATGCTTTGTAATATATACATGCATAAAACATGCATATGCACACATATATAGGAATATCCAAGAGTTCTTTTCCAATAGTTGTTATTGGATACTTAATGAATAATGGTCAAAAGACAAAAACCAACAGTTTTCAAAAGAATTGCTAACTAGTGATGAAAAATAAAAGTTTGATCCAAATGACTATTAAAAAGATAATCCAAAGCAAAACGTCTTTTTGTTTTTATCTCATATCTAGTAGAATTGAAAAGATATAAAGAATTTATTGTAGAAGATCTGTAGGAAGGCAACTCTTATTGAAGGGGTTATGAATTGGTCCAATCATTTGGTTATAAATTGAAATTATGTTATAAAATTGACAAAATCTTTACATACTTTGATCCAGTGATCCTGATGCTAGGGGATACAGTGAATAGAACACTACCCCCAGAGTCAAGGGGATCTGACTTCAAATCTGACCTCAAATATTTGACATTTACTAGCTGTGTGACCTTGGACAAATCACTTAATGCTGATTACCTTAAATCCAGGGCCATTTCCTGTTGTCCTGATTTACGTCTGATTATTGGACCCAGGCATCTGGAGGAGAAAATGATGCTGGTGACTCAGCACAACATGCCCTCACTCAAACCTCCTTGATGTCATGGTCTTCTTCAAGAACAAAGAACAAACATCATCAGCATCATCATTATCATCATCATATATCTTTGAGGAAAAGAAAATTGAAAAATAAAAGTCCTAAATATACAAAAACATCATTAATATTTCTTTCAATGTTAATGAAGGACTAGATGCAAAGGTAGTGCCCTTCAATTGAGTAATCTCTAAATGAACTTGAATATAATGAAGTATTATTGTCAAAAGAAATAACAACAGTGAGAAATTCTAAGAAACTCAAGAAAATTCGATGAATGGTTATAAAGGGAAATAAATAGAAACAGGAGAATGTTATGTACAATGGCTACAATAATTCCCATGAGGGGAAAAATAAAACAGAACTAAACACTATTATTATGCTGCCCAATTTTGGTTCTAGAGTTGAAGGGGTTGAGCAAGAAGTGTTTGGTATAGTCTGTCAAATATAGTCAATGTGTATGTTTGGTTGTTGACTTGGTTTTCTTCCTTCTGTTAAAGGGGAAGGTTCTTTATGGAGAAGAATCATATTTGGGAATTAATAGATATTCATTTTTTAAAATTGTAAAATCTTAGAGTTGAAAAGAAATTCAGAGTTTACCTGAACAGGAGTTCCTCTTAAACATATATATATATATATATATATATATACATATATATATATATATATATATATATGTATATATATATATATATATATATATATAAATATTCATTTATTAAGAACCCACTTCAAGTCAGATGCTAAGAAAGCTTTTGTTCTCAAACAGCTTACATTCTATAAGGAAAAAAACATGCACACACACATACACATATATATATATATTTATACACAAATTTTATTTATTTTTATTTTTCATGAAGAAGAAGCATTTTAGGTTCAGTTTTAATTGGAATCAGGATTTTCACAGGGGGAAGTGAGGAGGGAGTTCATTCCAGGAAATGCTATCCAAAGGCATGAAGGAGGAAGATATAAAGTCAGATGTGAGACCCAACAACAAAGGCAGTTTGCCTGGACCAAGGAGTCCATACCAGGAAGCAAGAAATGATAAGACAACAAAGGTAAATTGTGAAGAGTAATTAATATCAAAGAGAGGACTGTGTTTAATAAAAAAGCAAAGGAGAGATATGGTCATATCTGTGTTTTAGGCAAGTTATTTTGAAAACTGTGTGATTTGGATTGGAAGTGGATGAAACTTGAGGCAATGAGATCAATTTGGGAAACACTGAATATTTCAAGTCGAGAGTGATAAGGATTTGAACTAGTTTTTTTTCTTTCATTTCCCTTCCTTTCCCTTGCCTTCTCTTGCCTTTTCGAGTTAAAATCTTCAGGTCCCTTTAATACTGAACTCAGCATCCTTTCTTCAACATACTAGCTCAGTTACATGCTGCCTCAACTATACCGAAATGTTCATAGTATATCACTTATGAACTGGAAGAGTTCTCAGATTAGGCTAACTTAGTCACCCTCATTTTAAAAAAGAGAAGACTTCTTCCCGGAAAGGTGAAGCAACCTATGCAATGTCACACCCCCTAGTTAATAATGGCAGAGTTGGGACCAAATGAAGGTTTCCTGTCTTTGAGGTTTGTGCTTCTTGCCTTTCACCTCATTGTTCCATCAGGGTCTTTGGTGCTTTAGCTTTTGTATTTCATTGACAAAGAGTATATCTTTCAGTGCCGTTTTGTGTTGCATTCAAGCAGAGGAGGCAGCTGGGTTGTGGAAATAAACAATGAAGGCAAGCCAATAAATGCAGGCTGCTGCCCCTCAAAAGGTTCCAGCTCTTTGTGTGACACACACCTCTGTGGGCATGTGTGAGAATGGCTTCTAAAGGAATTGTTGCCACAAGGTAATGGCATTGCATGATTTCAGAAATGCTTCTAACATATACTTTAGGAAGCTGTGCTTGCAGGCAGGTGTTCTTTGAATCACATCTAATTGGAATTAGAGAGGGTTTTGATTGATCACCCAAATCTCAAACGCCAAGAATCAAAAGCTGAGATGGTGTGTGTGAGTATATGTATGTATGTGTGCATACTTAAATGAAGTTTCATATAGTCATTGTCTTTAATTTCCATTAGATTCAAGTGGCAGCTAAGTACTTTCTTTGCAGGCTTATTTTTGTAAACCCGAATTCCATGTGGATATAGATACATATGTAATATTTAAAGTAATATTATATTGCTGAAAGATGATCTGACTTGTTTATGGACATACATCTTATTTGAGATAGAGGCAAGATTTGAACTAAAGTCTAGATGACTCCAAAGTCAAATGTCCACTGTGTCATGCTGCTTCTATCTTTATATCTCTATGTCTATCTGCTTACCTCTTCTTCTTTCTTCCCTCCCTCCCCTTTCTATTTCTTCCTTCATCACTTTTCCCCCCATCTATCCATCTATCATTGTGTCTGTCTTTATCTCATGAGATGTTGATGATTTTAAGCAAAGGTAGAAACTATTAAATAAGTCATTATTTAGTACCGGGCAGTGACTAAAAAGACACGACTTGTGGTTAGAATGATACACTGCAAATTCTCTATTTTTCATAGGTAAGCAGATAAAAAAAATCCACATACTTCAAATATAAATCCCAAAATAGTTGAAGGAATTTAACAAATAAGCTATACTGGAAATAATATTAATGCTGACAAAACTATTGCCCACAAATGTCCAGATATATCATTAGCCTAGATAGAGAGATATACTCAATGTCTTTTTAATAGATAAGCCCATAGCGAATACTCATAACCATCAATCTATGCTGAGTAAAAAAAAAAATTTCTCAGAATTCAGAGAACCAGCTTAAACATATCAAATGGATACTTATCAACCCATTTCTCCATCCATTACTAGAATTGTCTTACAGACATTTTGAATGAATTTACAGAAGGTGAAGATATAATTTATTTCTTTTTTCAACTATAAGAATAATCATTTTAAAAGTACATTTTCTTTTTCCAGAAACATTTTTATAAGAAATCATTCAAATATAAGTTGAAAATAGACCCAATAACAATTACAACTACAACTTCAACTACAACTACTGCTACTACTACTATTATTACTACTACTACTACCCCTACTACTACCACTACCAACACTACCAATGCTACTACTACTACTGCTACTACTACTACTACTACTACTACTATTACTATTGCTACTACCACTACTACCACCACTACCATTACCAATACTACCAACACTACTACTACTGCTGCTGCTACTACTACTACTACTATTACTACTATTAATATTACTATTACTATTACTACCACTAGCACTACTACCAACACTACCACTACTACTATTACTACTACTACCACTACCACCACTACCACCACTACTAACACTACCAACACTACTACTGCTACTACTAATACTAATACTACTACCATTACTATTACCACCATTACCACTACTGCCACCACTACCACTACTATTACTACTACTACTGCCACCACCACCACCACTACTAACACTACCAACACTACTGCTGCTACTACTACTACTACTACTACTACTATTACTACTACTACCACCACTACCACTACTACCAACACTACTACTACTGCCACCACCACCACCACTACCACCACTACCAACACTACCAACACCACCACTACTACTACTACTACTACTACTACTACTACTATTACTACTACTACTACTTCCTCCAGGTTATGTCCAAAATTGATTTTTCAGAGATTGGGGTTGTTTTATGATATATAGTCATACAGAATCATCAAAAAATAATACTGTTGTAATGAGGAATTTTGTTTAAATAGGTAACACTTTGGGAAAATTGGAAAACATTAAACAATATTCTTTTCTTGTTCAAATTTGACCAATTATTTATACATATTTACCTTGTCCAAATTACATGTGCTGATAAACTCAATTGGCCACCTATCCAATTGTTTAACTTAGATAATGCACTAGATTTTTTTCCTTTCTTTTTTTTTTTTTTTAGTTTTTTTGGCAAGGCAATGGGATTGAGGCTTGCCCAAGGCCACACAGCTGAGCAATTATTTTTTTTAGTTGTTTTTTTGCAAGGCAATGGGGTTAAGTGGCTTGCCCAAGGCCACACAGCTAGGTAATTAGTAAGTGTCTGAGATTGGATTTGAACCCAGGTACTCCTGACTCCAGGGCCGGTGCTCTATCCACTACACCACCTAGCCGCCCCTAGCTGGGCAATTATTAAGTGTCTGAGGCCGGATTTGAACTCAGGTACTCCTGATTCCAGGGTCAGTGCTCTATCCATTTTGCCACCTAGCCGCCCCACTAAATTTTTTTTCCACGTGGATTATTAAACTCTTTTAAGTAGCTCTCAGTGGGAATGGTCGGTATTTTAAAGTTTGCTATAATCTACACAATGTTATCTGGAAACAGAATATGAAAATGCTTTCCAATCTATAGATAATCACTCTCCACTTTTTGATTCTTCCCAGATCATTCTCCATGACATTTTCATTGACTATAAGTACTATTAGAAAATTATTTGGTAATTGTGGATTGTAAAGACTTACCAGCTATATTCTTAAATTTATTTGGTTTGGTAACTGAAAAACAGTGGTATATTATAGTGTTTATCATAGGTATGACTTTTAATGATGACTAAACAAAAAAAGCATGAATCTTTTTACTTTAGTGTCAAAATTTCATGATATTATAATATCTAAAAAACATTTTGTAAATCTTGTGTAGCTAAATAAATGTTTTCTATTAGCTACTAAAGAACAGCTAAGGTGCTATGGTAGATATAGCATGCTGGACCTGCAGCGAGGAAGGATTTCTAATCTTGCCTCAGAAACATTAACTGTTAAGATCCAGGACAAGTCACTTCTCTTAGTCTCAGTTTCTTCAACTATGAAACAGAGATAATAATACTATGTTATGGAGATCAAATGATAAGAAACGAGCAAATTTTTTTTTAAAAAAACAGTTTAAATATTAGTTATCCTGAAATGCCCTGTCTTTAAGGACTATTATTTTGCTTGGTGTATTTAAGTGATCAATGAAATTCAAAGAACATATTCACAGTCCATGCTTACTGAAGCATATTGCACCAGTTTACATGTTGGAGGAGATATATCTTAAAATAGTCTACCAATCCTCTGAAAGGCTGACAGCGTGCTCAGCACTGTAGTTTCCACAAGAAACTGACAATTCCTACTTCCATGTGTGGGTAGTGAGAAAAAGAAGAAAAGAAGGTGAAAGAGTTGGTCAGAAACAAGTGGGTTGTCCTACAGTCTTAGCCTTCTTCCACCATATGGCAAATTATACATAGTCAATTCAATCTTCAACACTATTTCACTATCTTCAGGGCCAGAAATTGAGGAGACTAGAGTTCAAAATACTCTGGGGAAATCACTAAGCCTCAATCTGCCTCAGTTTCCTCATCCGTATAATCAAGACAATAATAGTATCTATTATTTGAGCCTCACAAATGAGATAATAATTGTAAAGCATTTAAGTGAATAAATAGCAAGCAGAGTAAACATTATATAAATGTTAGCTATTATTACTATTGCATCTATCATCACCATTTTGTAGGATTTCTTTAATTAGTCTTTCTGTGTCTTGTTTAGGCTTATCAAATAAATATTGGCAAATTTATTGAATTATAAAATACTTAATGCAGTACTTGCCCCATAGTAAGCACTTAATAAATACTAGTGTTTATTTCTCTTCCTTCCTTTTTCTCACCTTGACTTAGCTTTCCTTCCTTTTTCTCACCTAGCCTTGCTTTTCCCATCCATTTCCTGGCCTTTCCTTCCTTTCCTTTCTTTTTATTTTCCTTCCCTTGCCTTCCCTTACCTTCCCTTGCCTTCCCTTGCCTTCCCTTGCCTTCCCTTGCCTTCCCTTCCTTTTCTCACCTTCCCTTCCCTTCCTTTTCTTTGCTTTGCCTTCCCTTCCCAGTCATGTGAAGGGTACCAGAGAAGGATGAGTCTATTCTTGAAGGGTCTTGCTGGGGAAACAATGAGAAAGGAGGGTTATGAGTCAGGTGCCTTTAGAACACTTCAAGCTTCAAGCACTAACCACCTGATGCTGGTCCTGGACTAATGAACAATCCAGATCAAACAAATGCTAGCTATCTGAAGTCCTTGGATTTCTTCTTGATAATGAATAGACACTTTTAAAATATACATTTGTAGAAATGATTGAATGAATTAATTAAAAAGCACCTATTAAAAACTTTGGATATGCTAACTACTGAGGCTACAAATATAAAAGCAAAAGGCAGTTCCTGTTCTGAAAAAGCTTACATGTGAACTTGTTATATAGCATTGGTACAAATATTTAAGTAGTTTATGACCACATGTGGGCATTGCTGCCAACTGGATTCTTGTTCAGGTTGAAGGTAACCAAGATGCTTCCTACTGGACATTACAATACTTGAATTTGTTAGTCTATGATTTTGAGAAGTGGGTGTCAATTTGTTCATTGGAGGTCCATAATTAAGGAAATGAAGCTGCAAAGTAGATCTCCAATGTTTGGAATTATTGTGTATGGGAACATTGTAAATTACCTTTACCTGGTGTCTTTGAACATCAGAGCCTTGTTTTACTAAGTGCCATGGGAGTGGGAGTAGATTAGAGACTGATAAGGTATTTAAGCACTTTTATTTTGGTAAATAAATGGAGCACTTGGAGATCTTGATGGAGTATTTGTCCCCTTTGTAATCTCCAATGCTCACCTGGGGAAGATTTAAAGAGTCCAGAACTGGTACTTATCATAAGGAAGGGGGAGGGACTCAATACTCCAAAACATGATACTCTCATACCTTTCACCACCACCTCTTCTTTTAAGAGATAATTGATTGGGGTGGCTAGGTGGCATAGTGGATAACACACTGGCCTTGGAGTCAGGAGTACCTGGGTTCAAATCCGGTCTCAGACTCTTAATAATTACCTAGCTGTGTGGCCTTGGGCAAGCCACTTAACCCCATTTGCCTTGCCAAAAACCTAAAAAAAAAAGAGAGAGATAATTGATTCTATCACTCAATTTCAGCTCTATAATTTTCATCTCAAAGGAGGATGTTCCAAGAGCTACATATAAGTTTAATAATAAATAAAATTTATGCATCATTTTAAGGTTTACAAAGTTCTTTCTGTCTGTTTACTTCTCCTGCAACTCTGGAAGGTAGATGATATTATTAGTCTTATATTACAAATGAGAATTAGAGACAGACAAGTTAGGTTACCTGCCCAAGGTCATACAATTAGTAAGAATCTGAGACCTAATTTTCAACTTACATCTTTCTGATTCTAAGTCCTTCTTTGGAACCACTGTGACACCAAGCTGCCTGGTTTAAAGAAGCTATGACAAATAAACAGTTGTTAACAAATCCTCCCTGGCAAAGCTCCCAGTTATGATTCAAAATACTCCTCTACACATCATAGGCAACCAAAACATATTTGCTTTCTGAACTGATCCATTTTTCCTAAACCTATCAGTTTGTTAGTGATAAAAATCATTATATTGTTTAGAATCAATCAGCAAACATTTATTAAATGCTTAATGTGTTAGACCCTCCCTAGGGGTAATACAATAAAATAAATAAGGCTTGATCTCAAGGAATTTACATTCTAATGGAGAAGGTAACAAGGGCATACTTTAATATATATATATATATATATATATATATATATATACTTATATATGTATGCATTTCTACATACACATGTATGTGCATATATGTATAATAAGCATAAAAATAAATATAAATATAAAAAATAAAAAGGTAAACAGTATTTATTGTAGAATGTCAGAATATAGATAGCCTTAAAATGGCTTTAGAAAACTTTTAGTTCGATCATCTGATTTCAAAGATTAGAAAACTGAGATCCAAGAAGTTCAAGTGACTGTTGAGTCACACAATAATTTAATGACTGAATGAAGTACTAAGCAGGACTTGCGATTTCCAACCCAGTGCCCACGGGTGCTTCTACATGTGTCACCACCTGATTTTACAAATAAATGACTCTTCATGAAGACTCATTCTCCGTGGCCTTTTAGAAGTGCATGAGCAATTGCAAATACCATTAAAAGATAAGCTCTTTGAGGGAATTTTGTAAACCCATAGAGTGACTGCATTTTATAAAACAGAAAAAAATGATTTCAGATATTTACACAGTATTTAAATTTTGTAAAATTTGGAAGACACTTTCTCATTTGAATCTCTCTCCAGCCTTGGGAAGTAAATCCCATTATTATTATTCTCATTCTACAAACAAAGAAACTGAGGCTCAGAGGAGTTGCATTCCTCAAACTTGAGCATTCAGTTACCTAGGGTTAGAGGTGGGATTTAAACCTAGTATTCTCCTGTCTCATGGTCCAGTGTACTTCTTGCTACCCATGCAACTTTAAATGATCTGATTTTACAGATGAGAAAATTGAGGCTCAATAGATGACTTAGTTTGAATTAAAACTGACGTCTTTTAACTTCCAGACTAGTTTGAATTTGAATTCAGCACCTTACTTCTACATATCAAACTCATTGTAGTAACTGTTCTCTCCCTGTTCCCCAAATTACAAGCATCCCAATGATAGGGGTCATGTTCCATACATGTATGTATATAGCACAGAGTGAGAGTTTAATTATTAATTGTCAGATTAAATTCAATAGCTTCCATTAACAAAGGATCATAAGATGGAGAATGTCATGTTCCAATACTAAATTAGTAATTCCCAGGTGAGCATTTTTATAGTTCTTTAAAGGATATATAAGGTTGTTCTCTATAACTTTCTAGCAACCTCAGAATATCTCTCTCATCTACCTGGAAAACTTTCTGAGATAGTCAGAGATGGCCTTCAGTCAAATAACCATTGAAAGAAAGGATTCTAATAGTACAGTATTATAGTTTTACCACCAGGTATGACTGACGTGAAAATATGACATACTTGTGCCCTAGATCCTCCCATTCATATTCTAGGTTGGTGTATACAATGGGTTAGCTTGCCCTCATCCCAAGGTGGTATTTCTCTTTGAAAAAGATCATTACAAGTATAATCAAGAATGCAAAGATCAGTACAAGTATTGTCAAAAAACAACAAAAATGCTGCTAATTGAGGAAATTAAGGATCATTGGTTAATCATGTCCCTTGAGGGGTATGAGGAGATATAGGGTGGCAAAATGAAAAAAGTCTATATTGGTGTGTATGATTGTGGCTAGACCATGATCATTTTTCTGCTTTGGGTCATAGTTCCAGATCATAGCCCTCCTTCAATACTTCATTTTACTGTCTCCTCCATTATTCCTCCCCTTATTTTCTAGTAGCAAGCTGGTCCAGTGTATAGAGTGCTAAGTCTAGAATCAGGAAGACCTGATTATACAAATCGAACCTCAGACACTTCCTGTGTGACTTTGAGTAAGTCACTTAACTTGTTTACCTCAATTTTCTCAATTGTACCCCATGGTTATTATATAAATGATAGCTATTATTAGACTTTTCCATTCCTGTTTCTTCAAGAATATTTTCCTGGGATGTATAAAACACAAAAGAAATGGGTAGGAGTATTTAGAGGGAGGCTGAGGGTAGATCCCATATTCTTTCACAAAGTCAACATGACAGATGACAAAGGATGACAGATAAAACATGTGACTGAGTATCATATTGATAGATTTTTGTCTACAGAGTATTGCTCCTCAGAAATAATTCATGTATTGGTTTCAGGTCTAGATATATCAAAATTCCAGGCTTTATAAATACTTGAGTGTTTATAAAATACTAGAGCAAAGAAAAGTCCTTAAAAGTAGATAAAATTCAGCTAGATTAGGATGTTCAATATCCTACACATATGTGATCTCTTCAATTTAGATATTCCATATACTGATGAGGGTTGCCATCCATCCATTGTTCGTCCCCTTAACTGACTTATGTCTCTAGGATTCCCAAATTGTCTATAGAGAGCCTAGAATTGAATATGGAGTCCATTTTGCAAATTACACAATGCTTTTAGTGACCCCAGACTTTGCCTTCAAAGGTCTATCTAGCCTGAACAATATATTTTACACATGAGAATCTGTCAATAAAGTAGTTAAAGGCCAAGAAATGAAATAAAAATAAAAAATAATGGAGAAATAGAAAAATATTTTGCTTTTGGCATGCCCATGCTAACCATTCTTCATTCCCTAACATAAATCATACTAAAAGTTGGCTTTTATTGAAATCATCAATATAAGTATCATCACATTTGCTCCCCACAACAACTCTCCAAGGTTGGCAGGAAAGGTGAAACCAACATGGTAGAGTGAATTTAAAAACAACTTAAAAGTTAAGAAGACCTGTGTTCTAGTCCTGCTTACAAGATATATTGACTATATTATCCTGAGCAAGTCACTTACTTGTCTTCCATAAAATTATTTAAGACTCTAAGTTTCTGAGAAGGTGCTGACCTGTAAAGGTAGAGTTCCCTATACCCTGGAATTCACAGGTCCAGTCCCTTTCCCTCTCCTGTACAGAGGAAGAAATTGAGAGGCACAGTCAACTTATCCAGGATCACAAAACCCGAACTGACTTCCATAAGGGCAATGCTGCTTCCACTACTTGATTCAGCCTCCCACAAAGTGAGAAACAACCAAATCTCAAAGTTGATTTTTTAGGCATTAAGTTTCCAGTCTTTTCTCCACCCCCTCAAGATTTTTTTTCCCCCCGGTGCCTGTGAAAACACACAGATTGGGAGCTGAACGGAGAGCCATAAACAAAGCAGGATCAACAGCAACGTTTCCAGTTGGGAGGAGGCGTCTGATGCTGCTCTGCCTGGCCCGGCTGGGCGCCTGCCTCCATTAATGATCTGGAAAAGGGAGTAAATAGGCCTTTAATGAAATCTGTGGATGACACTAAATTGGAAGTCATTACAAACACCACTGAGGACAGAGACACGAACAAAAGAACTGCCTGTTGAAAATGTCCTGTGTGTTCAGAGAAATGACGGTGTGGCCTATTTCTATGCAGCCCCACTGGAGCCTAAAAAAATGAACTGGAAATTTCTGGGAAAAAAAAAAAAAGATATTTCATCTGAAAGTTAAATCACAGACCTCCACATATATGAATATACTGTGACATCTATGTGTATACATATATTCCCACATTATATAACTATGAGCCCTAGGAGGAAATAAACAGCTATAAGTAAATCAATCTTAGACTGAGTTAATAGGAATCTGGAGATCAGACTTAGGAAGGAGAAAGTTCCATTGTATTCTGAGATGATTAGATCACATCTGGAGCATTGTAATATTCTGTTTATTTCAGTTCTGGGTTCCACATTTTTATTTCATTAAATGACGAGTTAGATATAACATTCAAAATCTATGCAGTATGATACATTGGCAAAGCAGGTTAGATTTGGAGTCAGAACAGGTTCATCACAATTGCTCTTTGGGTAACCTAAGTCAATACTGTGGTTCAATCAATCCTGTTTCAGTTGTATATGATGCTTTAGTGAACCCAATTGGGGTTTTCTTGGTAAAGATACTAGATTATGTTTTGCCATTTTCTTCTCTAATTTATTTCATAGAATGAAGAACTGAGGCAAATGGTAAAATACTTTCCCAGAGTCACATACTAGCAAGTGTCTGAGGACAGATTTGAACTCAGGAAGAAGAGTCTTCCTGACTCCAGGCCTTGCACTCTCTCCCCTGTGATATCTAGCTGTGGGGCTAGACTGGATGATCTTTCAGTTTTTCTCAGTCCAAATCTTTAATAAGTACTTGCATGGTAACTTTTTATTTAAGATAATTTCAATGAATGAAAGAATTCCTTTCATTTTCTCCCTATCAAGTCCTCATTAGGACATTTTGTCCATTCTCTTGACTTTTCCTTCATATGATTCTAGTTAGGGTGTGCTTGATGTTTTCTGGTTCCATATTTTGTTCTCTCTGTTATTTCAAAAAATATCTTTCCAGATTTCTTTGTGTTCCATATAATTGTCCATCTTAACTGCTTTAAATTATGCCATTACATTAATGTACCACAATTTATTTAACCATTCCCCTATTGCTGAACATTTAGCAGCTTCCTGTTTTTTGTAACTACATGCAAATGCTGTTATGAAAATCTTTAAACAAAAAGGTGCCACTTAAGAAGGGCAACAGAGAATGTAAGAGGACTAGAGACAAGGTCAAAATAAGATGACTGAAAGAGCTTATAGTGCTCATAGAGCCTTTCCCTGAAAAACTTTTCTCTTTTCCACATTTCCCTATGCCTTTCCAAGACACCTGCATCCTCTCAGACACCCAGGCTGGCAATAGAGGTTCATCTTTACCTTCTTACTCTCACTAACTTCATATATCCAGTTCATTGCCAAATCTTGCCATTTCTCCATTCACAACATTTCTCCTCTATATCCTTTCTCCTCTCACATACTTTAGCTTTTTAAAAATAATTATTTTAAAGGCAATGGGGCTAAGTGACTTGCCCAAGGTCACACAGCTAGGCAATTATTAAGTATCTAAGGTTGAATTTGAACTCAGTTCATTCTGACTCCAGGGCCTGTGCTCTATCCACTGTGCCACCTAGCTGCCCCATCTCATATACTTGCAACCCTAATTCAGATCTTGGGTTCTTCTCCCTTGGGCTCTTGCAATACACTTCTTTTTTTGTTTTGTTTTGTTTTGTTTTTGTTTTTGTTTTTGCAAGACAAATGGGGTTAAGTGGCTTGCCCTAGGCCACACAGCTAGGTAATTATTAAGTGTGTGAGAGTAGATTTGAACCCAGCTACTCCTGGCTTCAGGGCCAGTGCTTTATCCACTATGCCACCTAGCCACCCCTTGCAGTACGCTTCTAATGGGTCTCTTTACCTCAATTTTCTCCCAAGTGGAGTTTATCCTCCATCCATGTATCATTTTTTTTTCCTTCCTAAAGAATAGGTGTGACTATGCCATATCCTCTAGTCAATGAGTTACAGGGGCCCCTATTATCACTAGGACAGAATATAAAGTCCTCTGTTGGATATTTCAAGTTTGTTATAACCTGGTCCTTTCCTGTTTGTCCAATCCCCTCCACACACTCTTGTCCTCTAGTTACATTGACCTACTTGGAGTATATTCCTACCTTTGCATTGGCTTCCTCCATGACCAGAATGTTCTGTTCCCTTTTCCTTGTAGTTTTCTTGGCTTCTTTCAAGATTTTACTCAAAGTCTACTTTCTGCTTGAGGCCTTAACTAGACCACCCTCTACCCCTATAGCTGCTCTAATTATTTATCAGGGATTGGGGTGAGGGGGGGTGGTGTGGCAGCTGAGGCTCAGCAATAACTCACTTGCTGTCCCTTTCATGGCATGTCTCTTGTCTTTCATGTTTTTTATAGACTTTAATCACTGAATGGGTACTTCCTCAGGAAAACTGAGACCTGCTAAAGACCTTAGCTTAGAAAGGCAAAACCTCCCATTGTAGCCATCAGTTTTTCTGATCCATGACTGCCTACTGGTTGCACTGCACTCTCTCTCTTAAATCCAATTCATTTGTATGTCATGGTCCTCTGAGAATGAAGGACAAAACATCTTCTCTCTCTCTCTCCATATATATATATTATATATATATATATAATTTCCATATAATAGAGAGATAGATAGAAATATCAATATTTATATGCTATTTCCCAAACTCAAAGAATACCCTCTTTAAGAATTTGGGCTTTTTTCTTTTTTTGGAAGTTGGAATTGCTGTTGTTTGTCTTCCTTCACATCCCCAATATTTAGCACAGCAGCTGTCAATTGTGTGCTTAATGATTCTTGTTGACTGACTGAAAAGAGAAGATTAGGGGACAATAGAAAACTCTGAATATTTTAAGGACTGTTATGTAGAAAAATTTTTTAAAAAAATTAAAAAGATTGCACTTGTTTTTTCAGGTCTTGGAGGACAAACCTAGGAAAACTTACAGAGAGGCAGAGTTTTGCTCAATTTAAGGACAAATCTTTTAACATTTAGAGTTGTTTAATTATAACATTGACTGACTTGGATGGTTAAGAATTCTCCAACTTGAAGTATAGCCTGGATGATTCTACTGGCTTCAAGTGAAAGTGGACCTAGATATTTTCTGAACTTGGAACACTAAGCACTAAAATCTGAAAAGTCCAAATTCAGAGAAAGATTGAATCTGCAAATAGACTGACTTTAGAACCCCATGCAGTCACAAAATGCCATAGCTATTTTGAGCTGCATGATCATTGCAGTGACATTTGATCAATGAGTAAGAAAGTAGAAAGTTCCTTCCTTGAAATGAGGCTGGGAGACTGCTGCCCGACTCTGGATTCAGTTTTCTAACATTGTACAAGCTAAAAGAAGATTTCAACAAATATAAATAAGACGAGTGAGAAAGGAATGAAGAAGAGGTAAGCTTATAGAAAATGAGAGTACTGTCATGGATAGAGTTCCAGATTGGGTGGTAGAAGACATGGGTTTGAATATTTACAGCTCAGGTTTTTAATCTCCTTATCCGTTAAATAGGGATCAGAATTACTGCCCTCTTAAACTGAATTATTAGTTAGATAATTATTAGCATTATGGAGAGTTTGTGGGAGTTGGCACTTTAAAGGACATCTCATTCAATACCCTATTTTTTCAGATGCTGAAAGTGAGATTCCTAAGTCAGTGTTGTTCTGATAATAACAATAATATTTTTGAAAGGACCTTAAGGGACTACAAAGAATTGTAAATGAAGTTGTTTTTGTTTACCTTACCTAAGCATCAGTGAGCTGGAGGGGGATGACTACAGGGCTTTAAGCCATGAAACCTGGGTTCTATTTAAAGTCCCTTACAATACCTAATATAACCTATATTAGTTATATTTAACAATACATATATATTTTTTCTCTAAGGTTGGTTAAGCACTTAGCAAATGCTATCTTTTTTTATTCTCATGATGGACCAAGAATGCTAAGATTTTGTTAATTATTATTGAATTGTTTCAGTTGTGTCTGACTCCCCATGACTCCATATGGGGTTTTCTTGGCAAAGATATTGGAGAGGCCTACAATTTCCTTGTCCAGTTTTATAGATGAAGAAACTGAGGCAAACAGGTTTAAGTGACTTGGTCAGGGTCACGTTGCTAGTAATTGTCTGGGGTCAGATTTGAACTCACAAGGATGATGCTACTTAGCTCCAGGTCTAGCACTCTATCTACTGTGCCATGACCTAATCTAATAATTACCATAAAGGAACCTCTATTATAATAACAAGCAGTCATCCAGTCTCTGCCTAAAAACCTACATTCATAAGAATTTCCTTGTTATAAAGCATTTTCTCCTAACAACTTTGTAAAGAAATCCAAGAAAACAATATTATTCTCATTTTTAAGACAGGTACTTTGAAAAGTCAAGTAATTTGTCTAATGTTACAAGACTTTTCAGTGATAGATTTATAATTTGAATATAGGGCTGATTTCACCTCTACCCTTCCCCTCATTTGTCAAGGTATCAAATAGATATTCTTTAAAAAAATTGCTTCACTTTGTCTTTGTACCTCAGTTATTGCTTAATAACACCCTCATTTCCTAGCAAAGAAAACAAAAAAAATTATTTATTTAAGGCAATGGGGTTAAGTGACTTGCCTAAGTCACAGCTAGGCAATTATTAAGTGTCTGAGGTCAAATTTGAACTCAGGGTTTCCTGAATCCAGGGATGGTGCTCTAGCCACTGTCTCACCGAACTGCCCCTCAAATGTAAGCTTCTTAAAGGTAGAGTCTGTCTTTACTATTGTTTTTGTAACTCTACTAATTAGTATAATATTTGTCAGTGTTAAATATTCATTAATCTTTAATACTCTTTATGATCTTTTGTTCAAGGTGCTTTATTTGCTGATAGAATCGATTATTTTTTTTTATTTTTCTTATTTAACATGACTAACCTAATGTGGACAACTAAGTCTGGAATCAAGAAGACTAATCTTTCTGAGGTCAGTTCTGACTTTAGCCACTTACTTGTTGTGTGACTCTGAGCAAGTCACTTATCCCTGTTTTGGCCTTGGGTTCCTTATCATAAAATGAGTTGAAGAAGAAAATGATAAATACCACAATGTCTTTGTCAGGATAACTCCAAATAGGTTTATAAAGTCAGCTACAACTGAAATGACAGAATAACAACAATTATCATGTACAACTAGTATAAATTAAAACTTGATGACAATCTTAAATCTTCAGTGTGACTCCTTTGAAAACATTTTATTAAACAATTTTGCATTAGTATTCATCATAGATATTGGTCTAAAATTATTTTACTCTCCTTTGTTCTTCCATAATTTTGCTTTTAAGATCATATTTATTTTATATAAGATATCTGATAAGAGTATCTTCTTTCTTTGCTATTGGGAAAAATTATATATTATGCCAAATTAATTATTGTTTAAATATTTGATAGCTTTCATTTTTGTTATATGTTCAATTTTTCTTTATATGATAGTATAATTTAAGATCTCTAGTCCTACTTTATTTGGATATTTTATATTTTTATAGATTTCATCCATTTCTTTTAATCTATTAATCCTCCTGGAATAAGATTTGATTTTTCTCTGCATTTCCTCTTTTATTTTTTACCATTTTTATAACTTTATTTTGTGTGTTATTGTTATTTAAATGAATGAATAAAATAAAAAATCAAATATTTACTATGCACTAGATTTTGGAAATATAAATATCAAAGCTCAGATAGTTCCTTCTGTTTAAGACGATTTCTAATGATTGATTGAGACTACATATTCTAATTATAGAAATTCCATATGATGGCAAGGGAATGGAGTTATAATCATACAAACAGCAATGACAGAGCTGGGATTTGATGCCAAGTCCTTTGGATACAAGTTTAGTGATCTTTCTGCTATCTCAGTATTCCTGGTTTCAGACGCTGGCTTTATAGGTGACCTTGGTTAAGTCATATAGGTGGTGAGTGGATGTGTAAGGCAGTCATCTGAATTGTTCATACAGAGACAATGCTAATGTTGAATTTTCTTATAATTTGATTTTAATTTATCCGTGTGTGTGTGTGTGTGTGTGTGTGTGTGTGTGCTTATGGACTGAGGGGAGGAAGTTTATAATGCCATGCTTGATAAGCAGTGGGAAGCAGTGGTACTCTATTAATGAATAAACATGCGTGATAGTTTGGACTGAAAAAAGTCATCAGGAAAATAATTTATCTAATGGGTTGACAATTTAACTGCTCCCAACTCTCTTGTATGGTTTATTAATATGTGTCACTAGAAAAATCTTCTTGCATACTGCAATAACTACCCTAATGTTCTCCACACATTAACTAATATGTGCCATTGTCATCTACTGTAGGCAGAAGAAAAACAAATCATTGTTAAAAAGGGTGTGATGGAGGTGGTGAAAGAAATCATCTTTCCTTTTTTTTAAAACCCAATTAGAAGCTCATTTGAGTAATAGAAGTAAGGTATTGCTTCAGGATGTCCAAGCTGGATTCAGTGCTTCATTGGTCAGTAGGGTAGAGAATTGGTCTCCAGTGACAAGGTGCCTTTAATTTCTCTGTGATCTGGACCACTTTTTCTTCTGCTGAACAGTCAGAAGGCAGCAGATACACAATCACAAAAGAAAACATTTCCAAAACACTGTGCCAGCAAGCTATGAGAAAATTCAAACATGGGAGCTGTTAGAATTTCAGAAAACAAACATCAGTTGGATCACTGCATGCAAGTTGAAGAGGAATATTTGGGAGGTGGGTGAGACTCAAAGTTGTTCTACATTAAGAATGGCTTTAGATACTATTCTATTTGATGCACTTAGGATTTGATGGAGAGGATAACTGATAGTCCTTAAAAGGAGAAGAAGGGCAAGATCAGAGCCATGACCTGAAGAAAGGACCTGCAAGGAGGTGTGAACCATTTTCATCTGTTTTTAGTAGTTATTGAAGATAGGGAAGAATAACTTCAGAATCTAATATTTCATTTAGGGAGGTGACAGAGCAGGGGTGAAATGGGCAATGAATTGGGAGTTATAAGACCCTAGAAATATAGGATTATAAATTTAGAACTGGAAAGGACATTAGAAGCTATGCAGCCTCATCCCCCTCATCTTCCAGATAAAGCAAGCCCTTGAGAGGTTCCTTTACTAGACAAAAGTCATACAGATAACAGGTAATGTAGAAGGAATTTGAACCCAAATCTCTCAGATTCAAGTTCATTAATCTTTCTGTTGTACCTGACTGCCTGGGTATGAGTCCTGGCTTCGTGTAACCTTAAGTCAGACATTTCATTGTTTTAGGTCTCAGGTTTCTTATCTTTAAAATGATCTCTAACATCTCCCCCATTATACTTTTTTAGCATATAAGGAAGTAGCTAGATGGCAGAGGAGATGGAATTTTGGGTCTGGAGTCAAGAAAACCTGAGATCAAATCTGAATTTTAACTGTATGACACAGAGTAAGTCACTTAACCTCTCTCTTTGCCTCAGTTTCCTCAGTTTTAACATGGGGGCTTAAAATAGTACTGATAGTTCTAAAATAATCTTTGGAAAATGTCATCAACATCCAGAGAAAGAACTATGGAGTCTGAATGCAGATTGAAGCATACTATTTTTTTCTTTCTTGAAGTTTTTTCCCTTTTGTTCTAATTCTTCTTTCACAGCATGATTAATACAGAGATATGTTAGATATGCTTGCACATTTATCAGCTATGTCAGATTGCTTGCTGACTTGGAGAGGGAAGAAGAGAGAGTGTTAGGGAAGTGTTAGGGACTGTTGTGTGTGTGGCAATACTGTAAATTATCATCACCTGGTGCCTTTGAGCATCAGAACTTTGTTTTATTAAGTGCCATGGGAGTGGGAGTGGATTAGGGTCTGGGAAGGATATTTAAGCACTTGTATTCTGGTGAATAAACTGAACACTTGGAGATCTTGATGGAGTACTTGTCTCCCTTGTCATCCTTGTCTCTTGCCCCTCCAACACTCACCTGAAGAAGACTGAGGGAGTACAGAAGGGGATTCAACAAGAGAGAAAGAAAAATTTTGAACTCAAAATGAATGTTGAAAACTATCTTTACATGTAATTGAAAAGGTGCTATTAATACAAAAAAACTGTATTAACTTCACAGGGTTGTTAATATTTTTTACTTTGCTATTTGTTGTTAATAATTAGTATAGTACCTGATGCATAGTAGGGACTTAATAAATGATAATTTCCTCCCTCCCCCTGTTAGAAAACTGGACTTTTCTCTTTTCCATCTCCTTTCCATCAGGAAGAGGGGCAGGAATGTAGCATTTACATGAGTTCAGGTTCATCCTGGCTTGTGTCTTGAATCTTCAGTTCTGCTCTAAGCCTAGGATTCCCATGGTTCTCTCCTCCCACCATATGTAGAGGCAAAAATATGTCAATCTGTGTTTAAAAATATATAGATATAGATATAGATATGTACATATACATGTATGCACAATACATTCAAATATGTAATTATATTTGTATATATACACTCTCTCTCACACACACATATAAAATGTATACAATACACATATATGGGGATACATCTATTAGATATACATATACATACAATATAGATATATTGTTTTTTAGTTATGTCCAAATCTTTGTTAACCTATTTGGGGTTTTCTTGGTAAAGATACTAGTGTAGTTTGCCATGTCCTTTTCCAACTCATTTTCCAGAAGAGAAAGTGATGTAAAGAGGACTTGCTCAGGGTCACACAGTTGGTTGAATGATTTAGACCAGATTGCAAATCTAAGTTCGGTACTCTGTCTACATACATATATACATACATACATACAGCTCTCTCTCTCTCTCTATATATATATAGAGAGAGATTAGATAGACATAGATATAGAGATATATAGAGATAGATAATGTAATATATAGTTATGCATAAATTTAATATAGAAAATATATTCAAATATAAATTGCTCTGTGTGTATATATACAATTATATACACCAAATTCTATATATGTGGTTCTGAAAATAAATGTTTATATGTGCAAATATGCATTTGTACATCTAGACAAATACACATACACATATGAATGTATATATTTAGCCTTGTGGTCTAATGGCAAGGTCTTTAGGGTTCAAATCACAGCATTTCTAGTTACATCTCCTTTGACTTCAGACAAATTCCATAATTTCCATTTAGCTCAGTTTACTCATCTTTAAAACAAGGGGATTAGAATAAATGTTTTCTCAACTCTTTCCCTGCTCTAAATCTTATGATCTGTAAAATGAGTCATTTAGAGTAGATGGATGGGTCTCCAAATTCTCTTTACATTCCATGTCTTTTGATCTCATAGATGATATGCACACACACAAAATGTGATTGCACAGCAACTTACTTTTCATAAGCCACATGTAAAACTCTTCCCCCTTTATAGTCATCTCATGAATGTTTCCTCTGTATATAGGGTTATGAATTTCAAAATAAATTCTGGTATGTTTATTAATCTCCTGAAGAAGAATGGCATATCTTTGATTCATGATAAGCTTTGATAGTTACTGTAGCATAAAGAGAACTGACCAGTGAGCCAGAATATTTGGGCTCTATCCTTCTCTTATATAGGTGACCTTGATAAGATATTGATCCTTCTCTTTGGACCTCAGTCTCCTTCTTTGTATAAAGATAGAGTTTGCTCTAGATTGTTTCTCTGGTTCTACTTAGAAGTAGGGTGTGTGTTTTGCTCAAATATTATTTGGATGATGGGGAAGCCTGGAATAGGAAAAAAAGGAGAACAGGATTGTGATTTACATGCTTCTCATAGACTAGTATGGCTTTTGGCAAGTCATTTCCTTTTCTAAGCTTCAATTTTATCATATATATCATAAGGGGATTGAATTAAGTCAGAGTTTCTTAAATTATTTATTTTTTGTGGTGAAGAAGTCGATTTTAGCAATCTGGTGAAGTCTATAGACCCCTTCTCAGAATAATATTTTTAAAAACATAAAATAAAATACATATGGTTACAAAAGAAACCAAAGTTCAGTGAAAATAAAGATATCTATTTTGTTTTCCTATCCAAGTTCATAAACCACTGGAAACCTATTCATCTTTTCGCTGGACTAAACAATGTATCTTCAAGTTATATGATTTTATTTTCTGTGACTTTACATACATATTTGTAATAATGCATATTATATAAGGAAAGGTGACGTAAGTTAGAGCTCAGGCAATAGACTTATTTTCCAAAGTGTAGTTTCTTCACACTGTGAATTTAACATTTAAAATTAAAATATTTTCATTATGTGAGAATATACCATGTTCTGCTACATTGCATTATATAGGAATCAAATCCCTGTGTTTTTCTAGATGATACATACCTATGGATTTTCTGAGTAAGGAGGAAATAGGTAGGAGACATTGAACACATTTTTAAAAATTCACATTTTTAAAAGTCCATGTCCTTCTTATAAACCCGGTTGTCTTGTATTCAAAGTCTTGACAGCTTTTCCATTTGTCATCCTCATTTAAAAATGATAAAAGATTTTTTGATAAAAAAAAGAGCCAGGAAAGAATACAAAAGAAAAATAAAAAGACTATGAATATATTTTTTTGTTTAAACAAGCATAAATCAACTCACTGAAAATGTATGCATGTTTTAAAGATGAATATCTACTATATTCTAATTGGTGAAGCCTCTTGTGGGTTTCAAGAACATGCAGATTATTCTGTCTAATATGACAGCATGTGTCATTATCTCCAAAGAGTTCCCAGAAGCCCAGTAAGGGTGGTTAATGACAGTGTCTTGTGCAAATGAAACAGTTGTGAATTATCCTGTGCTTCTGTCCCTCCTAGGTTCATGATATCAATAGAAATGACTGGTATTGGGCCATTTATGTTTTCTATTTGTTCCCTTTCCAGTATTATCATCATTGTCCTAACAAAACAAGTCCTCCCAAATTCTGTCACTGCGATTGTTAAGCCTGTCTTCATTTTCATTTGCTGGAGCCCTTCCAGCAGATATGGAGAAATCATGCTCCATTGATTATCGGGAAGACCGCCATCCTGATTGATTGGCTAATAGAGCTAGGGGGTTATTTTCTCTTTGCATCTGAGGTGAAATTGTCCCTCCTCCCCTTTTATTCATAAGCATATTTATTCAAGATCTATATCCTGGTAGATAAGGTCAATTCTTGATCAAGCAGAGGAAAAACAGAAAATAAATAAAAAACCAGAAACTTAAAAAAAATAAATATACTTAAGATGCAAGAAGACAGTGAGCTGTATCCCATACAGAAGAGGAAGAGGAAAGTAGGCTGAATAGCTTTAGGAAGATGCTCAGTGCTTTCAATTATATCAAGCTGCTCCTTAACAACAACAACAACAGCAACAACAATAAAGCAAAATACAACAAATCCAAAACATACTCATGATAGTTTTTAACCACAATTTTAGCCACTGTGACACACATGTGTGTGTGTCTGTATAAACTATATATACTGCAATTCATGAAAAATCACGATCTCTGAAAAAAAGCAAAATTGTTGGTGACCCAAAGGGCAGCACAGAGAGAGAGAGAGAAATACGCTTAGCATGAGTAGGTTGATCCATGTCACTGTTGAGCCTACAATGTCAGAAAAAAACATAAAGGAATATTTGAGAAGGAAAAGATATGGGCTGTTCATCTTCTTAAGACAAAGATTACCAGAGAGATGATTTGAATGTTGCCCTGGCTTCTTGGAGGGTTGACATTGCAGATGGCATCCCATGCATTGGTTGGTTGGTTCTTGTTCTTTATCAAAGAACAACAAAATAGCACCACTATGTTAGAGAAGAGATACAGGTGACTGTGTCTGTGTCCAGTACAATTTCTCTTTCCTGAAAGTTTCCTTTCCTTTGGTCAAGGTGCCTATAATCTTCCGGAGGCATATGGTGATCCTATTGCCTCTGAAATAAAACAGAAGCTCTTAAACTTTACATCTGAAGTCCTGCACTTCCACACTTTAAGATATTCCCTATTTTCTTATTCACTTTGCATTTCAGATAAACTAATTTTTTTAAAATTTGAAATGTTTATCTGGAATGTTTACTAGTTATTCTCCAAATTCAAGCTTCCATTTCTCATCCACCAAATTTATATGGACTGTCTTCCAGGCCTAGAATGGGCTTCTTTCTTCAACTTCTGCTTTTTTAGAATTGCTAGCTTCTTTCAAGGCTTGATTCAAAGGTCACTCTTCCAGGAAACTGCCCTCTTCTTCTCCCCTCCCCAAGTTATTAGATAATTTTCTCAAGTTACCTCTGCTTTACTTATCTGAGTTTAGAGTTGCTTTCCAATAGAATGGAAACTTTCCGGTTGCAGAGGCTGTGTCATTGTTATTTCTGCATCCTACTTCTAGTATAATGTCTTTGATATAGCGGAAGCTTAATGAGCATTTGCTGAATTGAATTTTGCTTTTGTCACCCTCTGATCATTTTTAGGTACTGTGTTCTCAGAGAAAACACTTGATTTCTCTTTCACATGAAACCATGTATTCTTAATGCACTTGGCATGGGATTCCTAGCCTATGAAGCAAATCTCCCCAAGGAACATATGGTCTTCACAAAAGATGATTCTTCATGTCCCAGGGGAAATATCAGTAGGCGCACAATTTTCTTTCTCTCTCAATTGCTTTCTATAAGGACTGTGCTCCTATTTTTACCTTCCAGGTACACAGCCGACTTTAAACGTGTGGATTTCTGTAATATTTAAATTTATGTGTGAACTCTTTTTACCCTAGTTTTATGGACCAAATGACACCTAGAGTTCATCTGTAATAGGAGATAACTTCAGATTTTCCATTATGTGGGAAACTGTGGTATGTAATATTAATTGATTTGACTAAGGCAGCAGAGATAGCTTTCCCCCTCTCTGCCCCCCTCCCTCCCTTCTTTCCTTCCACTTCTCTTCCTCCTTCTCTTCTCTCTCTCTCTCTCTCTCTCTCTCTCTCTCTCTCTCTCTCTCTCTCTCTCTCCTTTTTTTGCTTTCTTTCTCCCTTCCTTCCTTGCTTCCTTCTTTCCTTGCTCCCTTCTGTCTTTCCTTTATTCCTATCAATATTTTTTCTTTCTTCCATCATTTCCATAATTTTCCATCTTCATTAACAGCTAACATAATGTCTAATACATAGTTGGTACTTTTTTTTATTTAAAAAAATTTAAGTTGGGGTGGCTAGGTGGTGCAGTGAATAGAGCACTGGCCTTGGAGTCAGGAGTACCTGGGTTCAGGTCTGACCTTGGACATTTAATAATTACCTAGCTGTGTGGCCTTGGGCAAGCCACTTAGCCCCATTGCCTTGAAAAATCTAAAAGAAAAAAGAAAAAAATATTTAAGTCAATGGGGTTAATGTGATTTACCCAAGGTCACACAGCTAGTTAATTATTAAGTGCCTGAGGTGGAATTTGAACTCAGGTTCTCCTGACTCCAGGACCCTTGCTCTATCCACTGCACCATTTAGCTGCCCCTTGGTACTTGTTGATTTTTAAAACAATCTCTGTTGAAAGCAAACTGGACCTGACAGCAGAAAATATCATTTGAAATCTTGACTGTAGCCCCTTAGTAAGTGCTACTTACAAATACATACTCCTGAATTACTGAAACTATAGAGAGAATTCCTATTCCTTAAGAAAGTTATGAAGATTAAATCAGGTTCTAAATCAATAACAATTCAGAGTTCAGCAGAGATGGAATGAGGCTGCATAAATAAAGTTCAAATTTGTACTAACTTTGTAATAATGTGTTTTTTTAATCCTTCATTTTTTTTTAGGTTTTTGCAAGGCTATGGGATTAAGTAGCTTGCCCAAAGCCACATAGCTAGGTAATTATTAAATATCTGAGGCCACATTTGAACCCATGTCCTCCTGACTCCAGGACCAGTGCTCTATCCATTGCACCATCTAGCCATCACTAATCCTTCATTTTCAAAGAAGACCATGGCATCAAGGAGGTGATGCCATGACAAGCACATGATTTGGATTTAAGTGAGGGGTGCTGTGCTAAGTCCCCATCCTCACTTTCTCCTCCAGAGTCATCTGGGTTCAGTGGTCAGATATGAATCAGATGATTAATTTTGTTATCTTATATAGGTCATGCCACATCTCTGGACCTCTATTTCCCTATCAATAAAATATGAATTATATGAGATTTGTACTTCTCCATAGTGCAATTAGGAAAGTAATTAATAAATGATAAACTGACATAAAGTCATAATGATGATAGCCTAGCTATCATCTAGTTTATTACTTGTACAAATTCACAGTCCTCAAGAGGCAAAGATGAAATTCATGCCTAGTCCCCTGGTTACATGATAAGGGCTCCTTCCAATTCCCTATACATGAACAGCTATTATTTGAAGCCATCAATCTCTTCTCTGGATAGAGTATTCCTAGGTATGACTATTTGGTAGTTATAATGCTTACCACTGGCATTATTTTTTAGAGACCAAAAATATACAACTCAGTAGGCATATCTCAAATGGCCATCTGGGTCAGATCTATCACATTTTTCATCACTAGTTATTCCATTTTCTTTACACTTTATGAGGCAAAATACCAGACCTACAACAGACACCTGCAGAAGCCCGACAAGGGAAAGGACTCAATCTCCCATGCCATGTCTACTGTAACTAGACCATCCCTCCTAGCCTCAGCTGGTTTGATTTTCTCCTCTATACTTAACTTTACCATTGTCCACATGTTCTTGGTTATTACTTCACACCTGCTGGTTTGATTCAGGATAGACCAGATATTCCAAGATATATTTGGCTCCCCCAGTAGCCTGGCACAAGGGCTTCTATAATTACCCACTGTTTGCTTCAGTAGCAGCATCCCTCCTAAGCCCAGTTCACATTGTGCATATTTGAACTACTCTTCTCCCTCTCTTCCTCTTTAATAACTCTTAGTCTCCCTACAATGCTTAGATGAGTTTTTGTTTATGAACACAAATGAACAATTAACCAGAAGAAATAAAAAAACACCAGAGAAACCAAGAAGAGATCATTTATTGCAATGGTCATTATTCCTTCTAGAAAGCTGAGGAACAATGGATTGTTAAAAAATGAAGTATTTTATCTTTGCAAAAGACCTATTGTGTTTACAAATGTACATATTACTCCCCCTTGCCCAATAGATAGAGTGTAGATCCTTGATCCTGGTGTTTGAGATCAGCCCACTTTTAGTTTTCTATATTTCATTTTAGCCTGATCTTCTCCAGTGACAATTTTATAGTCTGGCCCTCAAAACAAGGGTATTCATACCAGTCTCCATAATTTGGCTTATGCTATTTCTCAGACCAAGACTGTGCTCCCCTTTCTGCTTTTCTAAGCTGTATCCCTCCTTTAGGCAAAGCTCAATTCAGAATTCAGAGGAAGAAGAAGAAGAGGGGGAGGAAGCATCAATTGAAGCATAAAATTGGCAAAATCAGGTAGAGGACATTTTCCTAAAAGAATTTTAAGGGTTTACATGCACTAATGTTTGTACCCTACATTTATATAATGCTAACAGTATGCAATCATACAAACACTTTGTGAATTGAGTTTTCTTAACTTGCACAGAATCTCAGCTTGAAAATCAAAGGCCATCTTATATAAACTTTACCCAAGCTTGAAATACCCCTGTCAAAGGCTCATGAATCATCTGCTTGAATACCTCCCAAAGAGGTCAAACTCATTAGTTTATGAGGAATACAATCTCTTTCAACTATATTAAATATTTTCATTTATCAAACCAAAATTTATCTCTCTGTAATTTTTATCTTTTGATCCTAGTTCTTTCTTCTGGGACCAAGCAAAATGATGTAATTCCAGTTTCACATATTTAAAATTCTTAAGCATAGACATTATATCTCCCATGTCTTCTTTTTTCCAATTCTTTTTACGAATATTCATATTGCAGTGTTTCATCTCACTCCTCTACTCACCATACAGATTATTTACATCTTGATACAGTATCTATATCTTTGTCTTTTTTTTAAACTGAAATTTTATTTTTCCAATTACATGCTATAGTAGTTTTTCAACTTTTACCCATTTGCAAATTTATGAGTTACAATATACATGTACATTTGTTTTTAACATATTTACATATTAGTCATTTTGTGGAAGAGGAATTAGAATAAGGGGAAAGAAAGAAAACCATGGGATATAGGAAGGAAAGACTTAAGGAAAGTTATAAAAAGAGAGCATAATATGCCTTTAGATTCTGTAGGTTTTTTCCTCTATGGATGTTATGGCATTGTCCAGAGTAGGTCTCTCAGGGTTGATCTTGATCTCTGAATTTCTGAGAGAGATCATGAAGGCTGATCATCTCACAGTGACATTGTTAATATGTACAATGCTCTCTTGGTTCTGTTCCCTTCATTCAGCATCAGCTCATGTAATTCTTTCCATGCTTCTCTAAAGTTTGACCCATCCAGGGTCATCTCCAGTCTTCCTGGTTCATATCTGGCCACTGGATCCAGATGACTCTAGAGGAGAAAGTGAGGCATGTGACTTAGAATAGCACCCACTTACTCAAATTCAGTTCATGTGCTTTTCATGGCATCACCTTCCTGTTGTCCTGTCTTCTTTGATAATGACGAGAAAAATATCTATCATCATCAATCACCGAAGTCTGATCACTCATGATTTCTTACAGAACACTAGTACTCCATAACATTCATAATCCATAATTTGTTCAGTCATTCCCCAATTGATGGCATGCCCTCAATTTCCAATTCTTTGTCATTACAAAAAAAACTACTATCAATATTTTTGAACATGTGAGACTCTACTTTTTCATGATTATTTTTTGAATATAAGCCTAGTATTGGTTAGTTGATTGGTGGGATTTTGTCCTCCATTATCGAAGAAGACCAAAATGACATCACTACATTTGAGACAAATTATAGCTTGTCCTACTGTGGCTGATCAGACCAATACAAGTTTGGAATGTTCTACCACAGGTTGGGCACAAATAGTCCATGTGAACACCCAGGTTGGATACTCCAAACTTATGAATGTCATATTTCCTTTGAACTGCTTCAAGTTCTGCCTTCCTCATAAAGCACAGCACCCTCACTCATGAGGGTGTGCCATACTGGGTGGTCCTATTGTCTCTCATGCTGTACAATCAATTCCAAAGTTCTTCAATGAAGCTTTCAAGGTGCCTCTGTATCACTTCTTTTGACCCCCTTGTGAGCATTTGCCCTGCAGGAGTTCTACATAAAATAGTTTTTTTTTTTTTTTTTTTCCTGCAGCCATGCATCTGGTATTCTGTGTCCAGCCCATTTTAGTTACACTCTCTGTAGTAATGTTGGAATGCTA
The DNA here is from genome assembly GCF_037893015.1 of Macrotis lagotis. Classification (NCBI taxonomy): domain Eukaryota; kingdom Metazoa; phylum Chordata; class Mammalia; order Peramelemorphia; family Peramelidae; genus Macrotis; species Macrotis lagotis. The sequence continues at coordinate 210,061,869 of NC_133660.1, read as the reverse complement.
AGCAGTTTAGCTCAAGAAAGGACCTCAGTGTCTGGTATCTTCCCTTGCCAGGTGATCTTCAGAATCTCCCTAAGGCAATTTAAATGGAAGTGATTCAGTTTTCTGTCATGGCTATGGTAGACTGTCTATGTTTCACAGGCATAAAGCAATGAGGTCAGCACTACCATGACTCTGTGGACCTTCAGTTTTGTAATCAGTCTAATACCTCTTCTCTCCCACACTTTCTCTTGGTACCTCCCAAATACTGAGCTAGCTCTAGCAATGTAAGTGTCAACCTCATTGTCAATGTGTAGCAACCTGGAAAGGACACTGCCAAAGTAAGCGAACTTGTTCACAGTGCTCAAAACTTCTCCATTTGCTGTAATCTATGGTTCAACATATGGACAGTGTGGTGTAGGCTGATGGAACCTGTGTGTTTTCTTACTGTTAATTGTTAGATCAAAATTAGCACAAGCAGCAGAGAACTAATCCATACTTTGTTGCATCCCAGCTTCAGAGACTGCATTGAGTGCACAATCATCTGCAAATAGAAGAATATGTACCAACACTCCCTCTACTTTGGTTTTGGCTTGTAGTCTTTTCAAGTGAAAGAATTTGCCATTGGTGGGGTAGCTGACTTTGAGGTCATGTTTATCCTCAGTGAAGGCATTTGATAAAATGATTGAAATTATCATTCTAAAATGTACGGGAGCAAGGACACATCCTTGATTTACTCCATTGTTGACTGGGAAATCTTGAGAGCATTGTCCATTATCCAAAACCCAGGTATGTATACCAACATGGAATTGACATGCAATACTGATGAACTTCACCAGCAACCAAATTTTGATATAATTTTCCATAAAAACCTCATGACTGACAGTATCAAAGACCTTATTCAGAACTAAAAATGTTAGTTACAGACCTCTATTCTATTCCTGCTGTTTTCCCGAGAGTTATTGGGCAGTAAATGCCAGACTGTTCCTCTACCTTTTCTGAAGCCACATTGGCTCTCAGTAAAGTGACCCAACTTCCAGGTGAAGGATTAGCTATTGAGAAAGATTCTGGCAAGAATTTTACCAGCAATGACTGAAAGAGACATACCCCTGTGATTGTCATAGGATAATCTATTTCCTTTTACCTTTATAGAGATAGACAATGTAGGCATTCTTGAATTCTTAGGGGATAACTTCTTCATGCCATATAACCTGAAAAATTTCAGTCAATTTTTGGATGAGTAATGGAACCCCCATCTTACAGATCTCAGCTGGAATAGAATCAGCCACTTGAAAGGGGCTTAATCACATTCAAAATCTCTTCTTCAGTTGGAACTTTAGCTAGGGACTGATTGACTTTAACTTGAGGTAAAGAGTCAATTGCTTCTGCATTGATTGATGATGGTCTGTTAAGAACACTATGTAGGGGGCGGCTAGGTGGCTCAGTGGATAAAGCACCAGCCCTGGAATCAGGAGTACCTGGGTTCAAATCCAGTCACAGACACTTAATAATTACCTAGCTGTGTGGCCTTGGGCAAGCCACTTAACCCCATTTGCCTTGCAAAGAAAAAGAACACTATATAGGTGTTCAGCTCTCTAGGTTCATGTCCCTATTGTTAATCAGTGTGGATCCATCAGAAATGAGTAGTTGAGATTCACCATAAGTGTTTGGCATCATAAAACCATTTTGGTTTGTTACTGTCTACATAAAATTGAATTTCATCTGCCTTCTTACTGAGCCAAATTTTGTTTGGACTTAACTTTTGATAGAGTTAAATGCTGCCTTCTAGAATGGATGAACCATCCTAATGGTAAATACTGTAGGATTCATGTTTTTCATTTAGCAAATTCTATATTTCTCCATCATTTTCATCAAACCAGTCTTGGTATTTGTGAGTGTTCCTGCTCAGATGAGCTAATGAAGTGCTGTTCACCAAATATTTGAAAGCTGCCAACCTCCTTTTCTATTTCAATGTTGTGAACTGTGTGTTGGCCCAGTTTGCCCTGGGCAACAAACTTTCTGCTAGACAACAAACTTTCTGCTAAGAGAGACACTCTGTATTCATTTTGCCTTGAAGCCTCCACTTTGGTTGAATATGAATTTAGCTTAGAGAGAATAAGTCTGTGATCAGCCCAGCACTCTGCACCATACATTGCCTTTGTCACTCTCACATCCTATCTATCTCTTCTTATAATCATACAGTCTAGTATATGTCATTGTTTGCTATGAGGGTGCATCCAGGAAGTTTTATTGTTTAGGTAAAAGGAAGACAGTGTTTGTGATGAGATCATGAGATACACAAGTCTTCAGTAGAAGGTGACCATTGCTGTTGCTGTTTCCAGGGTCATTCCTTCCAAGGACTCCCTGCCATGTCTGGTAATCTGAGCCTACTCTAGCATTAAAGTCACCCAGAATTATAAGCTTATCTTTTTTTTGTACATTGATGATAAGGGTCTCCAGGCCTTGATAAAAATTTTATTTAACTTCATCAGCATTTTTCATGATGGGATCATAGGCACTGATGATGGCAGGGCATTTTCCTGGAAGTGGCAATCTTATTGTCAAGAGCCTATCATTCACTCCTTTTGGTAGGCATTCAAGAATGTTGACTAGATTAGTTTTGATTGCAAAACCTATACCAGTTTCCAGGCTTTCCCTTTCACTGTGACTACTTCAGAAAAGTGTGTATCTAATTCTGACTTCAGTAATTTGGCCTTCATTTGCCAGCCTTGTTTCACTCAGGGATACTATTTGGATACCATACTTTTTCCTCTTTCAGTTCTATGGATCTTGTGTTGTCATTAGTGTGTGCACATTCCATGCACCAATGGTGAGTAGAAGTAGAATCTTCTTTGAAGATGTTTTTGTAGATTTTTTTTGTGTTGATAGCACTGTGGGATTCCCCATCTGCTGCAGTTATCAGGCCAGGGTTGGGTAAGCAGACAATTTTAGGGTACCTTTCCTAGCCCCTTCCTCGCATCAGGAGGTGAGCAATGTGAACCTTAAAAGGACTACTCAGTTACCCAGGGGGCTGCTGAATCCCACTGCTTCCTTCAGTGGAGGGACAACCCTATGGCCCTGTGTTCAGTGTTGATGACAGCTCCCAGTGTATCTGTACCTGCTGCTTCATCACTTATCTGTTGCTACAGGACTTTGAGGAATGGTTATGAATGATGTCTTTTGTTGGGTGCATAAATTGGATTTAAGTTAGGTAGAGCTGCATGAAATCAACAGCTTCATTCTCTCTACCAAAGTCATCATGATCCAGCATAGAAAGACAGAATCAAGATAACTAGTGATAGGGGGCAGCTAGGTGGTGTAGTGGATAAAGCACTGGCCCTGGAGTCAGGAGTACCTGGGTTCAAATCCAGTCTCAGACATTTAATAATTACCTAGCTTTGTGGCCTTGGGCAAGCCACTTAACCCTGTTTGCCTTGCAAAACCCTAAAAAAAAGACAACTAGTGATGGTTTTAGATGGAGTCTTTGATATCTAACCAAGCTCTAAGTGTTCCACAGCACCTGCTTCAGCTGGGTTCATGGCCATTGGAGTGAATTGTCCTCCTCTGCCCATTCTACCATTGCAAGACTTCACATGCTTTGGGCCAACACCTCTCACTACTCAGCGATATGTTTGAGACTCCCTAAGTTACCTTCAACCTGGTTTAGCTTGCCTGCTGAAATGATTTTCGGGAGTGTGGTCACTGTGCATGCTATAGCTTCTTGGAACCACAGGTGGGAATTAGGTAGTTCAGGTGGACATCAGAGGTATGGACAACCCTGAAGAGGGCTCAGCAGGCTTTACACCAAGGTACTAGTCTTCCCTGAACTTACCCTACACCCCCTAGAATTGGTATTGTTGGGTCAAAAGATATGATCAGTTTTATTGCTGTTTGGGCGTAGTTCAAGTTGCTCTCCAGTATGGCTACATCACTTCACAACTCCATCAATAGTGTTTAATATCCCAATTTTTCTCATATTCTCTCCAACATTTCTTTTTCTTTTTTTTGTCATCTTAGCCAATCTGATAGGTATGAGCTATCATAGTTGTTTTAATTTGCATTTCTCTAATCAATAATGATTTGGAGCATTTTTCATATGACCATATGTAGTTTTAAATGTTACATCTGGAAACTGTCTCTTCTTATCTTTGACCATTTATCAATTGGGGAGTGACTTATAATCTTATAAATTTGATTCAGTTCTCTGTATATTTTGGAATTTAGACCTTAAAAACACTATGAAAATTGTTTCTCAGCTTTTTGTTTTCCTTTTAATTTTGACTGCATTGGTTTTTTTAGTGCAAAACTTTTTTAATTTAATATAGTCAAAATCATCCATTTTGGAATTTGTAATGTTCTCTATTTCTTTTTATGGTCATAAATTTCTTCCCTTTCCATAGATCCAATAGAGAGTATTTCTTGATCTCTTAATTGGTCTATGATATAACCCTTTATGTCTAAATCTTGTACCCATTATTTTAGTTTAGGGTGTGAGATGTGGGTCCATGTCTAATTTTTGCCATCCAGTTTTCTCAGCAGTTTTTGTAGAATAGTGAGTTCTTATCCCAGAAGCGAATGTCTTTAAATTTGTCAAACAATAGATTACTATAGTTGTTTACTTCTGTATCTTTTGTACCTGTTCTAATCCACTGGTCACTTCGATTTCTTAACCAGTAGCAGACAGTTTTGATGACTACTGCTTTATAATATAGTGTTAGATCTGGCAGCTAGTCTCTTTTGTTTGCCTTTTTTTTTCATTAATTCCCTTGATATTGTTCATACAGATGAATTTTAGTAGCTTGATTGGTATGACACTGAATAAGTGATTTATTTGGGTAGAATTTTCATTTTCATTATAAAAGCTCAAGCCTACATGACAATTGACATTTTTCCAATAGTTTGGATTTGACTTTATATGTGTGAAAAAGTATTTTGTAATTGTGTTCATAAAGTCTCTGGATTTGTCTTGGGAGGTAGATTACCAATAATTTTTTTTATGTTTACTACAGTTACTTTAATTTAAATTTTTTTCTATCTCTTGTCCTTGGGATTTATTGTTTATATATAGAAATGTAGATGATTTATGTGGGTTTATTTGATATGCTGCTACTTTACTGAAATTGTTAATTGTTTTGAATAGTTTTTCAGTTGATTTTCTAAGTATAACATCATATTGTCTGCAAATAGTGAAATTTTTGCTTCCTCTTTGCCAATTTTAATTCCTTCAATTTCTTTTTATTCTCATGGCTAAAGCTAACATTTCTAAAACTGTATTGAATAATAGTATTCATAATGGGCATCCTTGATTCACACCAGAGTTTTACTGAGAATACCTCTAGTTTATCTCTATTGCATATAATATTTGCTGATGGTTTTAGATGGATTTGCTTATTATTTCAAGGAAAACTCTATTTGTTCCTATACTCTCTAGTGTTTTTTTTAATAGAAACGGTGTTTTATCTTGTCAAAAGCTATTTTATAGCATCTATTGAGCTAACCATATGATTTCTGTTTTTTTTATTGATATGTTTAATTATGTTGATTGTTTCCTAATTTTGATCTACCTCTCCTGCCCATCTGTCATAAAGCCTGCCTGCTCATGGTGTATTATCCTAGTAATCCTTTGTTGAAATCTCTTTGCTAATATTTTATTTAAGATTTTCATATCAATGTTCATTAGGGAGATTGGCCTATAATTTTTTTTTGTCTTTTTTGCCTCTTCTTGGTTTAGGTATCAGCACCATATGGGTATCAAAAAAGGATTTTGGCAGAACTCCAATATTTTTAAAAATAGTTTATTTAGAATTGGAATTAATTGTTTCTTAAATTTTTTCTAAAATTCATTTGTAAATCCATCCACATGTGGAGATTTTTTCCTTAGGGAGTTTATTGATGGTTTCCTCAATTCTGTTTTTGACAAGGGGTTATTTAAGTATTTTTTTATTCAGTTAATCTGGATATTTTATAGTTTTGCAAATATTCATCCATTTAACTCAAATTGTCAAATTTATTGGTATATAGTTGGGCAAAATAGCTCCAAATTATTTTAATTTCCTTCTCATTTGTGGTGAGTTCACTTTTTTCATTTTTGATATAGTAATTTAGTTATCTTCTTTATTTTTTACTCAGATAACTAAAGTTTTATATATTTTATTAAGTTTTTTTATAAAACTAACTCTTAGTTTTATTTATTAGATCAATGCTTTCCTTGCTTTTAATTTTATTAATTATTCTTTGATTTTCAGAATTTGTAATTGGCATATAATTGGGATTTTTAATTTGTTCTTTTTCTAGTTTTTTTAAGTTGCATGCTCAATTCATTGATTTCTTCTTTCTCCATATTATTCATATAAACATTTATAGATATAAAATTTCCACTAAAAGCTATGGCTGCATCCTATAAATTTTGGTATGATGTCTTATTGTTTTGTTATTGTCTTGAATGAAATTGTCGATTATTTCTATGATTTGCTATTTGATCTGCTTGTTCTTTAAAACTGGATTTTTTAGTTTCCCATTAATTTTTGATTTATCTTTCCATGACCCTTTATTACATGTAATTTTTATTGCATCATGATATGAAAAGCATGCATTTATTATTTTTGCCTTTCTGCATTTAACTCTATATTGGTATAGGTACCATGTACTACAGAGAAAAAAAAGTATTTTCCTATCTTCATTTACTTTTTTCTAGAGATCTATCATATCTAAGTTTTCTAAGATTCTCTTCACCTAACTTCTTTCTTGTTTATTTTGTGGTTAGATTTATCTAATTATGAGATGTGGAGGTCCCCTATTATTATAGTTTTGCTGTTTATGTCTCATTGTAATTCATTTAGCTTCTCCTCTATGAATTTGAATGCTTTACTACTTGGTGCATATATGTTAAATAATGATATAACTTCATTGCCTATTGTGAATTTTATGAAGATGAAGTTTCTTTTAAATGAAATTTATTTTTCTTTTGCTTTATCTTAGATCTAGATTGCTAAACCTAATTTTTTACTTTTGCTGAAACAAAATGTGTTTTGCTCCAGCCTTTTACCTTTATCCTGTGTGTTTCTTCAAATGAGTTTCTTTTAATCAACATATTGTAGGATTATGGGTTTAAGCCATTCTTCTATCTGTTTTATGGTAGAGTTTGTCCCATTCATATTTACAGTTAAAATTACTAACTCACTATTTTCATCCATGCTATCTTTTCCTTTTTTTAATTTTCTTTCCTTTCCCCTTAACTCTCCATCAAAGTTTTATTCCCTTTCCCCTTAACTCTCCATCAAAGTTTTATTCCCTTTCCCCTTTAATGTTTCTTTTTAATTTTAACTTTAACTTTACTTTTGCCTTCCCTTTTATCAATACCCTATTATCATTTCTTTCCCTTCTCTCCCCCCACCCCAATTCCGGAAGTATAGGATAGATTTTTTAAACCTAATTGGAAACGTATAATCATTTCTTCTTTGGAACAAATCTGTTGAGAGTAGGATTTACTCAGTGTTCACAGCCTCCCTTCTTTCCCTCTACTATAATAGATCTTTGTGCTTCTTCATATGATATTATTCTTTAATGCTTAGTCTTCACTTATATAACCATTCTTCTCATTTCTTTTTTTTTTTTTTTTTTTAGATTTTGCAAAGCAATGGGGTTAAGTGGCTTGCCCAAGGCTACACGGCTAGGTAATTATTAAGTGTCTGAGGCTGGATTTGAACTCAGGTACTCCTGACTCCAAGGCCAGTGCTCTATCCACTGTGCCACCTAGCCGCCCCCATTTCTTTTTTTAACAACATCATGTAACTATGATCCTTCTCTCAAAATATACTTCTTTCATCTGTGCTGATAGAAGAATCTTTCACAAGCATTGATTGATTGATTGATTGATAAGCACCATTGCCTCATAGTCACTGTCTAAGGCTACTTCCTTCTTTTGTCCCATTAGAAATACACTACTCAAAAATCATAAATAACATCAAATTATAGTCAATTTATACCACAGCTTCTTTTCAAGTACCCTTCATGGACACATAATCCTCTTGAGTCAAAATATCATGCAAACAAAGCAAAATAATTTCATGAACTATTCCTACCCCACCTCTAAGTACACTCCCTTCAATTGTTGCCAAAGTATCAAGTATAGCAAAATCTCTTCATAATCTATCCCAGTCCTTTCTAAGTATATACTTTCCCTCTGTCTCTATAGTACTCCAACCATAGCTCTACAACTGGTGTTAATTAAAATATCAGGCGCACTCTCTCCAGTTCTCCTTATAATACTTCAACTATAGCAACTATACAGGATCACTTCATGATCTGTCCATATCCCACCTTTCTAAGTGCACTCTTTCTCTCTATCCCTATTGTACTATAGTTCTCCTTAACTAAAGTATCTAACAAAGTAAAATCATTTGATGATTTAATTATGTACAGATCCCTTAAGTACTCTCCTTCTGTCTTTCCCAGTTGAAGAAACAATCCTCGTAATCAACTGCTTCATGACTCACATACGCCCATATCCTCTAAGTACAATCCCTGCAATTTAGTTAAGATTTTGGCAATAGGTTCCACATTTTCATGGTCATCCTTATACTCACACATTTTCTCTGTTTCTTTTAACTATCCTAAGAAAAATATAGTTCTTAAGAGTTGCAAGTATTATCTTCCCTTTTAGGGAATATATATAGTTTAATGTTCTTCACTAGTATATTTCCCCCATTCCATTTACCTTTTTATGTATCTCTTGAGTCTTGTATTGGAAGATCAAATTTTCAGTTCAGTTTTGGCCTTTTTATCAGAAAATTTTGGAAGTATTCTATTTCATTGAAAATTCATCTTTTCCCTTGAAAAAAATATGTTGAATTGTTCAGGGTAGTTAATTCTTGGTTATAATTCAAGGTTCTTTGCCCTCTGGAATATTATAATTTAGGCCCTCCAATCATTAAATGTTGTAGCTGATGAGTCCAGTGTAATTCTGATTGTGCTTTCTTTGTATTGAGATTGATTCTTTTTGGCTACTTGTAGTCTTTTCTCCTTTAGTTGAAAATTTTGGAATTTGACTATGATGTTCCTTGGAGTTTTTAATCTGGGACCTCTCTCTTTCTAGATTCTTTTAAGGACTATTTTATCTTCTTCTTCTAGGTTATTAGAGCAGTTTTCCATGATAATTTCTTGAAAGATTTTGCATGCTCTTTTTTTGATTGAGACTTTCAAGTAGATCAATCAATAATTTGTAAATTGTCTCTTCTGGATCTATTTTCAATTTCTTTTTCCTAAAAATTATTTTCCTTTTCTTCTATCTTTTCAACACGTAGGTTTTTTTTTTAAAGGAACTTTGGTGTTTCATAGAATCATTAGTTTTCATTTGTCCAATTCTAATTTTTAGTGTATATTTTCTTCAGTTTATGTTTGTGTTTCCTTTTCTAATTGGTTAATTTTACTTTTAGAGGAGTTGCAGCATTGCCCTGGAATTGTCCAATTCTGATATAACTGAAGAGGTCCACTATGCCATTTCTTGACTCAGCTACATAGATAAAGCTCAGAATTGACCAAGCAATGTGATGTTATATAGGACATGCCACTTATCTCTGGGTATGAGTTTTCTTGTGGTGCATCATTAGATTAAAAACATACTCATCCCCATTTTCTAGTGTTTTGATAGATCAGAAATGTAATTACCCCCATTTTCCAGAAGTGAATTAATTTAATTTGTGCCAATTTTCATAGCTAATCATTGTTATAAGTGAAATTAGAACTCAGGTCTCATAATTCAGTACTCTCTCCAATGCATCATGATACAGAAAAATTAAAATGGTGCTTTTCATAGAATGAAGAACTGGAAATGATATTGACAATCACATAGTTCATTTTCCAGTTGAGAAACCTTAGACCTAAGGTAGTTATTCTCATATATTAACTCAAAACAAAGAGACAAAGTATATATCTTAAAATAGGAAGGTGGTAGAGAAGTTTTCTAGGCTTCTTTATTTTTTGATTTCCATAGGTGATGACTAATCAGCAATTTCCAATTTAGCATGTTCTTTGGATCTGAATTCAGTAGTTCTTTAGATTTACACCTTACCATCCAAACTGTGAAAATTTAGTTTCCTGACATGCCTGTTGGTTAAGAATTATTTCCCTTGTGCTTCATTTAGAAACTGTGAACTCACATGTCTGATTTAGATTCACTAATGTGTCTGTTCCATGTATGGCTGGTTATGTACAGCAAATTATTCACTGTTTGGACCCCATCCCTGGATTAGGGAATTCCCCTGACTGCTGCTCCTTCTCCTCAAAATGTCTTTGCAGGACTCACTTCTGTTGCAGAGGGAGATCTTGGGCCAGGAAATCAGTCTATAGTGTCTAGCTGTTGAAACTTTTGTTCTAAATGAAGATTGTGTTTAGATACTGATTAGTAAGTAAGCTGAACAGACATGTGAGACCTGGGAGACCAGCTGGATAGAAGTGGAGATACTATCAGACTTGATAAATGTGGCCCTCTTCTCTAACATCACTCAGTTCTAGTCCATGAGCTTCAGCCATGCTGGTGACAATCCAAAATAACTTGTTCCTATAATATCCCTGGATTAGGACTTGCAACTGATTGTGTTTTATTACATTTTGGGAAGGAAGATTTATATACATCACAGATCCTAAACCTCACCTTTCTGTAAGTAATAGAGGGCCTAGGCTTTTTAGGATCTAAAAGCTTATTTCATGGATGGGTATATCTTTTCATTGTGCTTCATGACACATGATCTCAATCTATGATTCTTGTGTTGAAGCTGGTACCCAGTAGACTCAAGTACCATATTTTTATTGTCCCAGACACCCAGACACAACAGAACTTCCAACTAAGTCCTTAGCTATCCCTTGATTCACTGATTCTTCCCTCATCGTATGGTAGCTAAACTTGTTCTCCTATTTGCCTCTGCTGTTCAGAACCCTTGTCTGCTGAGCAAAAATAGTGTGTAGATGCTGCAAATGACTTAGTTCAGGAAAATGCTTAGCTATCTAATTAAGAGAGTGTCTCTTAAGATGAATTACAATTAGAACTTTCTTAAAATGTTTTTTATGTTCTATAGAGTGCTACATTTATTTCTAAGCGGTATCAAAACTGAGTTAAACATTTTAAACAGTATTTCTTTATTGGAGAAGATGACACTTGTACGTTATCACTTAATTAAAAAGAAGAGTGCTGTATTTGGAGTCTGAGATCTGAATTTGAATCCTATTTTTGTTATTACTAGTGTAACACTAGAAAAATGATTATTCTCTGGACTTCAGTTTCGTTATCCAATTGAGAGAGTCAAAACAGTTAAGCTCCCTTCAAGAACTTAGTCTCTTCTGCTATGATCTAATCCCTATTCAGCTCAAAACTGCTCCTCCAGAGTTCTTGTCTGTCCTGCCCTCCCATTCTTTTTTCTGTCCTCTGGATCCTTTTCTCTAGTTTAATAAAATGCTTTGTAGAATATATCTCATATATCTGGCATCCATGGAAATTTGGCTCAATCTAAAAGACTGTATCTGTGGTCATTATCTCCAGTATTAATGCTCCCATCATTCTGTCTTACACATGGGACCAGGAGAAGGAGTCCACGTGCTCCTACCTCTTCCATACCTCTTCCAAAATATTCATTTGCAACTATCAATCAACAATTTCTCTTCATTACAATTAGACTCAAATTCACTATTTGATTTTGGCAAATCTTTCTCTTCAGCATCTAGTATATTTGAGGTCATTAATACTCATATCAAGGGGTGTAATACTATTGGCAAAAGCTCTGTGGATGAGTTATGCAAACTTTCACACAATCTCAGCTTGAAAAGGAAAGGTAATTTTGTCCAAATTTTACCAATCCCCCTTATAGCAATTCTTTTGATAGAAGTCTTCTTAGGGCTTTGATGTCATAATCAGACCTTTATTATAAGAATAATATTTTATATTCTAAAAATCATATCCTCAACATTTCATTGAAATTGTCTTCACCGCACTTATCAATTATCTATATGGATATTTCATCTATCAATGCAGATCCAAAATCTCTTTTGTGCTTTAGTAAGCAGTTTTTATGAGTTATTGTGGTCTCTGAATTCATAACCTGTTAGCTAACCCTTTGTGAATAGAAAATCCTACACAAATATGTAATCAAATTCAAATTACCAATATCTATATTTACATCTCCATCTATACCTATACCTACATCTATGGAATATGGTTCCATATTCTATAATATGCCACTATATATAAAAATAATGCGATATATACTATACACTCATTTATAGTCCTAAAGATCAGTGGTTATGGTTATCTAATGTCTTCTGTGTCCAGGACAGCTAGCCCTTTAATCAATATTTTTATTGAAGTTTACTTTGTTGCCACCAACAACCCCAACTGATACATTTCCAAATCACAACTGAAAGAATCACTGAGGGGGCAGAGCCAAGATGGAGACATGAAGGGATCCAATCTTAGGAGCTCTCTGATGGAACTCATAAGCTAAGGACTCTAACTAAACTTTCAAGAGACAGAACCCACAAAGGGACCCAGTGAGGCAGTTCTCCTACTCAAGGTAACCTGGAAAAGAGCAGAAAGGCTCTACTCCCCGGGGTCAGAAGGGCGGCCCGCCAGAGGGGTGGCCCGCCAGAGCCAAAGAACTTCAGCCTCCCGGAAGCAGCCCCAGGGCGCTGGGAGTCTCAGCTCACAGCAGGGGGGAGTCTCCTGAGCTGCACCCCGGGGAGCACCTGGCACAAAGTGGGGGAACAGTGGGGGACCTCTGCCAGAGCGAGCACGTGGAGCCCAGCCCTCAGGGCACACAGGGAGCAGCTTGGTTTTTCCCCAGCCCTGATCCAGGAAACAGAAGCAGGCGGAGCTGGTAAGCAGGAGCCCCCAGGGCATGAGCCCACTGAGCTGAGGGAGGGGAATGAAGTGACTGCAGAGTTCTGTCCTCTGCCTCTGGAACAGGACTCTGGGGCTCTGACCACATTCAGAACCTGATTGCAGTCTAGGCCCCCCCATAGAACAACAGGGCCCCCCCACCTCAGCCCCTTGGCAGGGAGGGGGTGCTTATGGTCATTCATAGACCAGGAGGGAGGACAGAGCTTCACACACTGAGACCCTTGTGGGAGTGCCCCAAAAGCTCAAGAAACACCCCCAAAACCAGGCCAGGCTGGGAAAATGAGCAAGCAGAGAAACAAAAGGAAGACTATTGAGAAATATTTTGCAAATGAGCCCAAGAAGGATCAAAATACTCAGCCTGAAGATGAGGAAGCACAAGCTCCTGCATCTAAAGATTCCAAGAAAAACAGAAATTGGGCTCAGGCTATGACAGAACTCAAAAAAGACTTTCAAAATCAAATGAGGGAGTTGGAAGAAAAACTGGGAAAAGAAAGGAGAGAGATGCAGGAAAAACATGAAAATGAAGTCAGCAGCTTAGTCAAGGAAATCCAAAACAATGCTGAAGAAAATAGCATGCTAAAAACCAGCTTAGGTCAAATGGATAAAACACTTCAAAAAGTTATTGAGGAGAAGAATGCTTTAAAAAGCAAAATTGGCCAGATGGAAAAAGAGATAAGAAAACTCTCTGAGGAGAACAAATCCTTCAGACAAAGAATAGAATTCAGGGAGACTGATGAATTTACCAGAAATCAGGAATCAATACTTCAAAACCAAAAAAATGAAAAATTTGAAGAAAATGTGAAATATCTCATTGAAAAAAGAACTGATATGGAAAACAGACTTAGGAAAGATAATTTAAAAATTATTGGAATACCTGAAAGTCATGATCAGGAAAAGAGCCTTGACATCATTTTCAAAGAATTATTACAGGAAAATTGCCCTGATATTCTAGAAGCAGAGGGCAAAATAGAAATGGAGAGAATCCACCAATCCCCCCGAGAAAGAGATCCCAAAAAACCAACCCCTAGGAATATTATAACCACGTTCCAGAACTCCCAAGTCAAAGAGAAAATATTACAAGCATCCAGAAGGACACAGTTCAAATATCATGGAGCTGCAGTCAGGATCACACAGGAAGCTCGTAGGGATTGGAATACAATATACCAGAAGGCAAAAGAGCTTAGAATGCAGCCAAGAATGAACTACCCAGCAAGGCTGAATGTCCTCTTCCAGGGAAAAAGATGGACTTTCAATCAACCAGGGAAATTTCAAATGTTCCTTTTGGAATGGCCAGAGCTGAACAGAAGGTTTGATCTTCAGATACAGTACTCAGGTGAAGCATGGAGATTGGAGGAGTGGGGGGAAACATGAGGGACTTGATGAGGATGAACTGCATGTATAGAAAAATGATACTGATAATATTCATATGAACCTTTTTCGTTAATAGAGCAGGTAGAGAGAGCTTTTATAGTTGAAGCACAGGAGAAAGCTGAATTCGAAGATAAAATATGGTGTAAAAATGGAGTCAATAGAAAAAAAGGGAAATGGAATGGGAGAAAGAAAAAGGAGAGGGGGAATAGTCCAAGATATTTCACATAATAAGATTTTTTTATTACAATGAGCTATTGCAATGATATGGAAGGGGTGAGGCAAGGGGGAATGCGGGAACCTTTGCTCTCATCAGAGATGGCTAGGAGAGGAAACAGCAAATATGCTCAATGGGGTATAGGCATCTGGAGTAAGAAGGAGGGGGGGGCAGGGGGAAGGGGTGGGGATGTGAATAAAGGAGGAGAGGATGGACCATGGGGTGAGAGTAGTCAGATATAACACATTTTCTTTTTTACTTCTTGCAAGGGGCTGGGATTGGAATGCCTGCCCAGGACCATAGGGCCAGGTGGATTCTGGGCCTAAGGGGTGGTATGGGGGCTCAGGGCTTCTTGGCCTCAGGACCAGGGATCTGTCTGCTGCGCCACTCAGCGACCCTACAGCAGAGTCAGAGTGAAAGGAGAGCGAAAATATAGTACACGGTAGTGGAGAAATAAGAAAGGAGGGAGTTGCGATTAGCAATGGCAATGGTGGAAAAATATGGAAGTAACTTTTGTGATGGACTTATCATAAAGAATGTTATCCACCCATGACAGAGTTGTTGGTGTTGGAACAAAGACTGAAGCACATTTTTTGTTATTATTATTTGGGGGAGGGTGCAGGGCAAGTGGGGCTGGGTGGCCTGCCTGGGGTCACATAACAGGGTGATCTTTGGGTGTCTGGAGCCGGATTCGGACCCAGGTGCTCCTGGCTCAAGAGCCAATGCTCTGTCTGCCACCCAGCCACCCCTACTATTATTACTATTTTATTTTATTTTGGGTCTTTTTTTTTCTTCTTTTTGGTTTTTGCAGGGCAATGGGGATCGGGTGGCTTGCATGTCACATGGCTGGGTGATTGTTGGGTTACGAGGCTGGATATGGACTCGGGTGCTCTTGGCTCCAGGGCTGGTGCTTCATCCATTGCGCCACCTGGCTATACCTACAATTATTACTATTATTTTTTTAATTTCAATTTTTTTCTCTCCCCTTTACTTTTTTCGCCCAAGCAAGTCTATCTATATTCATGGAGGGGGTATTTTGTTTACTTGTAAACAAGAATATTTTATTAATGTAAAAAAATTTGTGCAAAATGAGAATAAAAAATAAATTTAAAAAAACAAAAAAACAAAAAAAAATCACTGACAATTTTGGGGAAAATACTCTTATTCTCAGGGTTCAGAATATTTTCCTATCAATTCCTGGTGGGATGGACATATAAAACCTGAAATGTACAGCTTCTTTTTTTCCAAAGCATATTTTTTTCTTCACATAGTATAATCCCTGGAATGCATGGGGCAGGCAGTCATCTGTGACTTTATGTGGTTCTGAATATGGGAGTCTGTATAAGCCACCTGACAGGTATTTTTTTAGTTCCTACATAAAAATGAGATTAACCTAAACATAGGTTAAATCATATTTTTGAATATCAAAAGTAAATTCCATCATTTAATATGTCTTTTCCTCCTCATAAGACACCTTTGATGTGATTTTTGAGAGCCTCATCACAGACTAACAGCAGTTATAAGGAATGATTCTTAGAATATAAAATTTTAGAGATGGAGGAGGGGATATGAGCAAGATGAACATAGAATCTTCTTAGAAGAGACTTCAGTGCCTACATGTTCATCTAATCCAATTCTTTCTCCTTGTATAAATAAAGGAAAATGAACATAGAGAAATCTAAGAACATTCTATGGTCCAGTCAAACTGTTCACTTGATGTTGCTTTTGATTATATTTCTTTTTCCTAGCTTCACCCCATAACAAAATCCTCTTCACTCCTGCCTCTTAGAATCACTAGCATCACTCAAAGTTCAGTTCTTGTGCTACTTCCTTTGTAAAACATTTTCTTCCCCTTCTTATTCATTGTCTATCCATTCCTTCCTCCTTCCCATTTTCATGTTATTGCCCTCAGTAGTGACCTATCAAGTGTTACAGGGGACAGAGTTCTAGACTTGGAATCAAGAAGACTCATCTTTGTGAGTTCTAGTTGTGTGACCCTGGGCAAGTCAGTTAACCCTGTTTTCCTCTGTTCCTTATCTGTAAAGTGAACCAGAGAAGGAAATGACAAATCTTTGCAAGTATCTTTGCCAAGAAAATTCCAGAAAAGGGGTACAAAAATCAGACACCACTGAAAAAATTCAACAAAATGCTCCCAATAATAATGTAAGCTCCAGAAAGATAAAGGCTGCTTTCTTTCATCTTTTTCAATGTCTAACACAATGCTTTGTACACAATTGTGGACTTAACAAATATTTGTTGAACTATATTAGATTATATGAGTAGTTTAAGAATATACAATGGTAGAGATATGTATAGAACCTAAAACTCCTGGATTTTTGTCTAATGCTTTCCCACTACTCCACACAATCTCAACCTCTATTGTGTTCATCTTGAAATTCACTCACCTGCTCTCCTATCATCATTGGAGCTAAGATCAAAACCCAGTAACTAAATAGCTTCAATACTGCCAAGGTGATTTGTCCATGCCAGACATCTTCATGAATGCTGTGGCTGGCCACAGAGCTGATTCACTCACGGTGATCAATTTTTCTTTGGAAGATGGCCCAAATGATTAGATTATTCATGTTGAAGTAAAAACCTTTAGTATTTTAGACTCAAAAATAGGAATTTAAATAATACATTTATTCTTAATTCAATGCCTTTTATCTATATAAAACTAATCTCATTTTCTAGCCTTGTGTTTAGGGGGCTCTAATGACAATATGACAGACATTCTACAAAAACCAGGTGACTTTAGACTTTATCCATAAAAGTGCATTTAATGGTTACTTTGTTTTGAAACCTATCTGAAGTATCATGGAAAGTTCTGGACAAAACATTTTTAAAGAGCTATATGATTATAATAATAATATTTATATACATTTTCATTATAGCTTTAAAGTTAGCAAAATACTATATACATATCTGCATTTATTTTTCTATCTTCATATTCATCTATCTTTTTATTTATCTATTTTTCTATCTATTCTATTTTATCATCTATCTATCCATTTATCATCTATCAATCAATCTATCTATCTATCTATCTATCTATCTATCTTTCTATCCATCTATATGTATCACTTTTATAGGGGAGGACAACTCCCCTATTCATACATATATATGCATATATATATGATCAAGAAAATATTTTATGTAAGAAACAGCTGAAGGAAGTTTGGAAAAAAGACTATTTAAGTCTATTTTATGGGAAAGGGGTTAGAGCTTCCTTGTTTAATTTGGTTTTAAAAGACAAAATAAGATGAAATGGGAGGAAGATATGAAAAAGCTCAACATAATCATTTATAAGCATTTTTAAAGTACTTTCCATGAACCAGGCAGTGTAAGGAATGTCTAAAGAATAGTGAAATGCTTTGCTCTAGAAGGTAACAAACTCTTCGTTGCTAAGTATTATTTTGTGATTTGGTTGAATTATAAAGGTTGTGTGGTACAATGATTAGCAATCACCTGTATAAAGTGCTTTAGGGTCTAAGAAACACATATTATTGTCTCATTTAGTCCTCAGGACAACTCCATAGAGTAGATACTTCTCTTACGTCCATTTTACAAATGAGGAAATGAAATGTGAGAGGGGTGAAGTTAAAAAGGAATTCAAACACATGTTTTCTTGACTCAAGGTCTAGTATTCAATTCATTGCACATTTAACATTTTGAGATGTAGAACCTAGGCTATGCTTGTATAACCTTGAGCAATTCATTTCCACTCTTTGCATCTCTATTGTCTTGGTTTCTAAATCTATAAATGGAGAGGCTGGACTCTAGATGTTCTTTCCTTTTTGATATGAGACTTCAAGGAAATATTTTCTAGTAACCATTCTAGGAAAATATTGAAAATGATATTTAAAAAGTTTTTAAAATGTGCAAAGACTTTGACACACTTACACCACAAATTACTTAGGCAACTGGGTAGTGTAGTAGAATGCTATCCCTGGAGTGAGGAGGACGTTAGTTAAAGTCTGGCCTCAGACATCTGGATACATACTAGCTGTGTGACCTTGGACAAGTCACTTAACCTTGATTGTCTCAAATTGAGGACCTTCTCCAGTCATTGTGATCCATATCTGGTCATTAGACCCAGATGACTCTGGAGGAGAAAGTGAGGCTGGTGACTTAGCATAGGCCCCCTCCCTCAAATTGAATTTACTTGCCATGATAGGTATCTCTTATCTGATATCATAATCTTCTTTGAGAACAAGAGACAAAAATTATCACTATTTGGTTATGACAAATTAATATTTCTATGCTGTTTATATATATATATATATATATATATATGCATATACATATATATGTATATATGAGAGCCAGCTTGAAATAGCAGAGAATTGTCCAACCTAGAAGTCAAGAAAAGCTGTGTTCACGTCTTATCTAGGACACCAATGGATTACTGAGTCTCTCAGTGCTTTAAGTTATTCCCTACAACCTTTGGATATGAGTTGTATAGTTATCATCCATTAGACCATGAGACTTGAGAGAAACGTCTACTATCTTTGCCTGTTTTTGTCTCTCCATTGCTTGGCATAGTGTCTCATGCATGGTAGGCTATTGTCTGATGGGAGTTACAGTTGAATTGTGTATATGTTTTCTTCCCACCGAGAGGAAAGTTTGAAAAAATTAGGAAGATTCCATACATACATACAAATGTGTCAGTCAGTCGCTTAACAGTTTTAAGTGCCTATTATTTACCAGATGTGTGTGTGTACATGCATATGTGTGTAGTTTTTTGTAGAAGCAAAGATTGAAGGAAAATGGGTAATCAGTTGGAAAAAAGTCATCTCTTATGGATGTAATAGAATGTCATTGTACATTAAGAAATGATGAATATAAACAATTCAGAGATAGTTGGTGAAACTGGTATGAACTGACCCATAGCAAAATATGCACAACTGTGCAATAATCTCTACAGTGACTACAGAAATGCAAAGGAAAAGCAACATTCAAAGACTTCAACACTGATCAATTCAGTGACCCAATCATGAATTCAGAGGACTCTCTGGTAAAGTAACATCTCTTCTCTCTCTATTTAGATTTGGCTTATAAGTCTAGAATGAGACATCTAGGGCCAAAATTCCTTCTGGTTGATTTTGTTGTTGAGGTTTTTCACTTATGTCTGGCTCTTTGTGATCTCATTTGTGTTTTTTTTTTCTTTTTTGGCAAGCTACTGGAGAGGTTTACCTTTCCTTCTCAAGCTCATTTTACACATGAGGAATTGTGTTAGCAGGATTAAGTGATTTGCCCACAGTCACAGCTAGTAAATGTCTGAGAACAGATTTAAACTCAGATGAGTTTACTGACTTTGGGTCTGTCACTATCCCTTGTGCCACCTAGCTTCCCATATTGACAGGCATTGCTTAAGTTTAGTTTGTTTTTATTATATTTATTTTATTTTTGTATAAATGATTTTTTATACATTACTAAAATATTCTTGCTTAAGAGTAAACATAATACCCCCTCCCACCAAAAAATATAGACCCTCATAAGCAATAAAATAAAGAGGAAAAATTATAATTAAAATTAAAAAATAATAATAATAATAGGGGCAGCTAGGTGGCACAGTGAATGGAGCACAGGCCCTGGAGTCAAGAGCACCCGAGATCAAATCTGGCCCCAGACACCCAACAATCACCCAGCTGTGCGACACTAGGCAAGCCACCACAACCCCATTGCCCTGCAAAAACCAAAAAACACCCCAAATAAAATAAAATAATAATAGTAGTAATAATAATAATATAACAATAACTAACAACAAAAACAATAATCATAATAAATAGGGGAGGCCAGGTGGCACAGTGGAAAGAGCTTCGGTTCTGGAATCAGGAGCACCTGGGTTTGAATCCGGTCTCAGATACCCAACAGTCAACCAGCTGTGCAACCATGGGAAAGTCACCTAATCCCATCTGCTCTGCAACTCCCCAATAATAATAATAATAATAATAATGATAATAAAAATAATAATAATGATGATGATTATAATAATAATAAATGTGCTTCAGTCTGTGTTCTAATACCTTCAGCTCTGTTGTGGTTTGATCATATTCTTTATGATAAGTCCATCACAAAAGCTACTTCCAAATTTTTCCACTGCTGCCATTGCTGATCACAGCTCCCTACATTTGTACTTCCCCATTACCATACACAAAATGTTCTCTCTCCTTTCACTCTGTCCCTCTTCTTAAATGGGCTGTAGGGTAGCTGAGTGGTGCAGCAGAATGATCACCTGCCCTGGGGCCAAGAGGCCCTGAGTCCACATACCACCCCTAAGGCCCAGCAACCACTCATCCCTGCAGTCCCTGACAGGCCATCCAATCCCAGCCCCTTGCAAGAAGTAAAAAAGAAAATATGTTATATCTGACCACTCTCCTCCATGGTCCACCCTCTCCTCCATCACTCAAATCCCCCCCCCCCTTCCCCATGTCCCGCTTCTCTTCTTCTTACTCTAAATGTCTATACCCCATTGAGCATATATTCTATTTCCTCTCCGAGTCACCTCTGATGAGAGTGAAGGTTCCCTCATTCCCCCTCACTTTCCCCCTTCTATATCATTGCAATAGCTCATTGTAATAAAAAAATCTTATGTGAAATATCTTAGCCTATTCCACCTCTCCTTTCTCTTACTCCCATTACATTTCTCTTTTAGCCATTGATTTCATTTTACAATATATTATATCTTTAAAATTCAGCTTTCTCCTGTACTTCATCTATAAAAGTTCCTTCTACCTGCTTTATTAAATGAGAAGGTTCTTATGAGTATTATCAGCATCATTTTTCTATGCAGGAATACATGTAGTTCATCATCATTAAGTTCCTCATATTTTACCCTTCTCCTCTGCTCTCTATGCTTCCCCTGAGTCCTGTATTTAAAGATCAAACTTTCTGTTCAGCTCTGGCCATTTTAACAGGAACATTTGAAATTCCCCTGGTTCATTGAAAGTCCATCTTTTTCCCTGGAAGAGGACATTAAGTTTTTCTGGATAGTTGGTTTTTGGTTGCATTCTGAGTTCTTTTGCCTTCCAGTATATTATATTCCAAGCCCTACAAGCCCTTAATGTAGTTGCTGCTAAGTCCTGTGTAATCCTGACTGCAGCTCCATGATATTTGAATTGTGTCCTGGATGCTTGTAATATTTTTTCTTTGACTTGATATCTGGGCAATTTTCCTGTGGGAATTCTTTAAAAAATGATGTAAAGGCTCTTTTGCTGATCATGACTTTCAGGTATCCCAATAATTTTTAAATTATTTTTCCTGATTCTGTTTTCCAGATCAGTTGTTTTTTCAATATGTTTCACATTTTCTTCTAATTTTTCATTCTTTTGGTTTTGAAGTATTGTGTCTTGACTTCTCATAAAGTCAGCAGCTTCCTTTAGTTCCATTCTACTTCTGAAGGATTTGTTTTCCTCAGAGAGCTTTCTTCTCCTTTTCCATCCTGCCATTTCTCCTTTTTAAAGCATTCTTCTCCTCAATAACTGTTTTGAACTGTTTTATCCATTTGACCTATGCTGGTTTTTAACATTTTATTTTATTCAGCATTTTTTGGATCTCCTTGACTAAGCTGCTGACTTCTTTTTCATGTTTTTTCCTGCATCTCTCTCATTTCTTTTCCCAATTTTTCTTCTATCTCCCTCACTTGATTTTCAAAATCTTTTTTGAGCTCTTTCAGAGCCTGAACCCAATTTCTGATTTTTTTTTGGAGTCTTTAGATTCAGGAGCTTGTGCCTCCTCATCTTCAGAATGAGTATTTTGATCCTTTTTGGGATCATAGACAATGTATGTCTCAATAGTGTTCCTCTTTTTTTCTGTTTACTCATTTCTGCAGCCTGTGCTTGGTTTGGGGGCGCTTCCTGAGCTTTTGAGTATTATTAGGGCACCCCCACACACAAGGATCTCCATGTGTGAGGCTCTGTCTTTCCTCCTGGTCTGTGAATGACCACATGTAACCCTCTGCCATGGGGCTGAGGTGGGGGCCCCCTACTATTCTATTGGGGGGCCTAGACAGTGATCAGGATTTGAATGTGGTCAGAACCCCAGAGTCCTGTTCCAGGTACAGAGGACAGACCTAGGAAATCTCTCTTCACTCCCCTAACTTAGGTCTCCTGAGCACTCAAGTTTCAGTTGCCTGGGTGCTCCTGCTTACCGGCCCTTCCTGCTTCTGGTTTCTGGATCTGGGTTGCTGCTACCACTGTACACTGAGTTCCCTGAAGGCTAGGCTTCACACACTAGCTGGACAGAGGCTCCCCCTGCCCCCTGGGAGCAATGGCTCCCAGGAACCCTGGGGTTGCCTCTGGGAGGCTGAAGTTCCTTCACTTTGGTGGGCTGCCCCTCTAACCCCATAGAGTGGAGCCTTTCCACAATTTTCCAGGTTACCTTGGGCTGGAGAACTGCTTCACTGGATCCATCAGTGTGTTCTGTCTCTCAAAAATTTAGTTAGAGTCCTTATTTAATATGTTTTGAAATATTATAGAGAGAGAGCACCTAAGAGAGGCTCTTCTCCTGTTGCCATCTTGGCTCCACCAAGTTTAGTTTGTTTTTACAAGAAAGTGCCTGTTAAGGATTAAGGATTGGGGAATCACTAAAACTTGATAATGGATAGTACAATTAAAAATAAGATAAAAACATTTTTAAACAACCACAAAAACTAAATACCATAAGAGTTGATGTATCATAATTTAAACACTAATATATGAAGAACTAAAAAGTACAGTTCTTATGATTCTAAAATTCATACTTCTAACTAAACCAAGATGTATTATTTACCACCAAAGTGTTGACAATATTTCTTCTGAATATTGGATTAAATGATAAAGTATTATAGAACCACTGTGCTTCAGCTCACCCATCCTTATTTGCAGTGGCCATCCCTCTTTTCCATACCACCTCTATTCTACTCATCATCTCCTACAACTGGAGACTGGGCTTTGATAGGTGAGCTTTCATCTTATCTTGTCCAGAACCAATTCTCTGTGATACTTCTTATACATTTTCTACACCATGCTTCACCCCATCTTTTAATTCTCTTTGAAATCGTATTTTCTCCCATATCAATGTAGTTTCAAGTGTAGAAATTGACTTCTTTGCTTGCTTTAATTTAAATTGGTTGGTTGGCAAATAGTTAAGTGATTAATAAATATTTTTTCTTTTCTATCTCTTGCTATCATCTATCTATCTATCTATCTATCTATCTAGCCATCCATCTTTTTATATTTCTATCTTTCTGTGTATTTATCATTCCCTACTCCTCTCCCACCCCTTCTGCATGATACCTACTGGAAATCTAACGAAAGTAAACATTTATTACTCCAGGAACCAATTATGATGAAAACCATAAAGGGATTTATGAAGACCATAAAATATAAGTAGGTCAAGTAAGTATTTTAGTTCATAACACAAAAAGGGAAAGTGGTAACTTGAAACCACAAAATAAAATTAAGCATGGTTTTACAGAGATACCAGTTATTTGATCAGGTCTCCTTCTCTTTGTGAATGTAGGCAGCAAAATATAGTGGCAAGAAGACTTTGTTTCATGCCAGAGGACTTAAGTTATATTCTTGGTCCTGCTATTTACTACTGGTTTGACCTTGTTTTTTTCTGACTATGCCCTCTCTGGACCTCTTAAAAATAGGGTTCTTGAATTATTTGATCTGAGTCTCTTCCAATTTTAAAACCCCATGATCCTAGGAAACATTTGGTAGATCAGATTTAATGAGGCCTAGCTATAAATACTGGAAAATCTTCTAGTTATTTCCTAGAAAATGTATTTTATGAAAATGTCATTGTTTTGGAGAAACCTTTAGTTATATCTTCTCTCCTTAATATTATATTGAATTTATTTATTTTTTTGCCAAATATGTGTGTGGCAATTTTGCTTTATGGGAAAAGGTTTAAGTTCCTTTTTTTACTTAATTAAAAATATTTACTTTATTTTTAATTTATGGACTAAAACAAGCATTTCCATAACATATTATAAAAAAAGATTGCTTATGAATCTGTAGATCTAGTTTATGTATATAAATATATATATATATATATATATATATATATATATATACACATAGACACACACATACATAACTCACTATATTAGAACTTTTATCTATATAACAAAGTTTTGTAAATTTCTTTTTTCCCCTTGCTTTTCTTTCTTTTACCTCACAACCCTAATTCTTTTTTTACTTCCCCTTTGATCTCAGGGAAATATCATGACTCAGGAAACTTCTATACAAGGACTTTTTTTTTGGACAAACTATTTCAAGTCCAAGAATGTTCAGTTACTTGTCTTTGTAGACATCAGAGTAAGACACTTTGGTACTGGTAATCAGATGTCTTGTTAGGCTTCTAAAACATAGGTCATGCTATGTAAGTTGTTATGTTCATAAGGTTATAAACAGAACCTGTGCTTTCATTTGTATAGAGAATATCTAGATGAGGAAACTCTTCTATTAGTTCAGTTTGGCATGTTCTCTACAACTTATCATTTTAGTGAGTTGCCTAAAGATCTAGGAGTTCAAGTAACTTACTCAACTGTGACTCTGAGGTATGATATGAACCCAAATCTTTCTGACTTGAAGGATAAACTCTCTAGCCACTATACCACACTATTCCTCTAAAGCTAATTTAAAAGTTTAAATGTAATTGAAAATCATTGGCACAGACTCAAAAGTCAATGTGCCCAACTTTGTAGAATACATTGCCATGCTTACAAGTCCAACTTAGAACAAAACCCTTGGATATTGATATTAGTCATCATTGGTTGTCTTTTTTGAAAGAAAAAAATAAAGCATACTCACAAGTTGTCAATTTCTCATTGGGCATGGGGTTGTATCTTGTATTGGACACCCCTGCTTTAGAGTGTGTTGAATCAAGAAGTCACAGTATTTGAGAACTAGAATGGACCTTAGATATCATGTAGTCCAACTCATATATGAAGTAAGGTATGCCTGATAGGCTACCATACAGACCATTGGTCATTCAGCCTCTGCTTGAATACTTCCAAGAAGGGAGATCCCTCTGCCACTCATGGCAAACCATTTTGCTATTCAACAGCCTTAATTGCTAGCAAGATTTTCCTCTGAGATTAAAGTTAAATATGCTCCTTGGAAAAATTTTTCCCCTTAGCTCCTGATTCTGACCCCTGAAGTCAAGTAGAACAAAGCCAAACCCTTTTTTATATGACAGACTTTAGATAATTGAAGATAATTATTATATCACTCATGAGTCTTCTCTTCACCAGGCTAAACATGCCTAGTTTCTTCAACCCTTTTTTCATATGTCATGAACTTAAGATCCTTTGTCATTGTAGTTGTCCCTTTGGAAGTTTTTTTTAATTTATCAATGTTTTTCTTAAACCACAGTGCCCAGAACCGAATACAATACTCCATGTGTGTGATCTGATAAGGGTATAATTCAGTGAGATTTTCATTTTCTTGTCTTTGAAACTTATTTAGCTCTCTTATTGAAATTCAAGATTGCATTAGTTTGATTATTACTTTACATTGATGACTCATATTGATCTTGTATTCCACTAAAATTCCCAGATCCTTTTCAAAATAATTCCTATATATTCTTGCCTTCCTGCTTTACATTTGTGGTGTTTAATTTTTTTTCATCTTCAAGTATAAGATTTAACCTTTATCTCTATTTGATTTTATTTTCTAAGATTTCAGGTATGAATAAAGGTAAAAGATGGTCCATGTTCTTAAGAAATTCATTATTCAATGGGATAGACAACATGAGTACAACTATGTCCAAAGAACAGGAGAAATTGGAGATAATTGAAAGGGGGGGAAGGCACTAGAATTAAAGAGGATCAGAAAATGCTTTCTGTAGAAGTGGAATTTTATCATGGACTTGAAGGAAACCAGAGGAGTCAGAAAGTGGATATGGGGAAGGAAAGTATTCTGGATTTTTTTTATCTGTAGATTTCATGATTATGCCATCTGGGTATTTATCCAAAAATTTATGCACAAGCACAAAAAGGTAAGATTAAATGTTTTAACTTTAATTTTTTCTCCATAATAGCTACTATCTTGAAATACTATTGAATTTACTGGTGACTTTGTAAGTCCATTTTTTGAATTCCCATTGTTCTTCCTTTATATGTGAGCAGACTTGGAATTCTAGGAAGAAAACTGAGGAAATGAAGTATGCAAAAATTCTAAGAGTAATAGATTGCTCAGATATAAAATATAAAGATCAATACTCCCATCAGATTGCTGATTCTATTTGTGAAGTATAGTTCTATGAACATTGACAGTTGATACTCAAGAGACCATGCTTTCAGAGAGAGGAGGATTGGATGATGATGGAAGCATAATATATAGAGGTGATTAGAATAATCACTGACAATCCAGATCCAAGCAAAAAAAAATAATAAATCTCAAAGTCAGAAGACAGTTTCTCGAGAATATCAAAATTCAGATTGTTGCGATGTGTACAGGAGAGTGGGAACTGTAGTAACTTTTCAATTCTGAGACATCTCAAATTTCATAACACATGCTTCTGATTGTATTGGCAAAAATGATTATGTGATTCATTCTGCCTCCTGAAAGCCATATCCTTTAATCATGATGGTGAGCATCATCTATCCCTCTCTCCAAAATGTGATGCCTGTCAGCATGCCAACATGGTATTTGGAATTATCCTTATATCCCTGATTTTCTGGACCCATGAGAACAGTAATTTACTTTTCTTTTTTTTATTTAATTTTTCTTTTCAGGTACACACTCTCACTTTCTCTCTCTACCCATTCCCTTACAATCAACAAGGCATGAAATGCAGTATTCTTTATACAAATATTCGTGCAAAACATTTCTGCAATTGCCATATTCGAAATACAAAAGAAAAAAAGAAAAAAAATCAGTCTGCTCTCCATCTAGAGGTTTCTGGCATGTTATGTTATAAGTCTTTGGAGTTGGGGTGGATCAGAGTTTTTCACACTTGAATGTCTGTACAATATTCCTGTAACTGTTCTGGTTCTTTTTACTTCAATTTACATCAGTTCATAAAGAACAGCCACTTTCAATGACTCTTCAAAGGTCAACAATTGTCTTAGACTTTAGTGAAGTAAGACATCAAAAGAATGTGAACATGACACAAATTTGAGCCAAGAAAACTGAAGGGTACAATATTTAGAAGTTCAGAACCCTTTATTTTGTTCATTTTTAAAGCAAGACACTCACTTTAAAATAAAAGGAAGCAAATTGAATGACTTAAAAATCCTTCAGCATTGATCTCTGAGGTCCCTTCCAAATCTGAAACTTATGACTGTGATTCTTATGTGATGTATTGACACTAAGAGTGTAGTTATATTCCTTCTGGTTATGCATCTTGAACAGGATTGCATTCTCCTAACCAGAATGTATAATTGTTGGGTATTAGAAAACTGATATGGCACAAAAAAGCCTCCAAGGAGACCTAGGTTCACCAATTTAAAGTGACTCTGGAAAACACTGAAGCATTAACTGATGAAAATCAAAAAATAATATCAATTAGGGAATTCAAAGGAGATCATGTGATTATATTGGATTAGAATAGGTGTTGTTACACACTCGGTATGTGTGTGTATGGGGGGGGAATTTTTGGCAATCTTGCAAAGCCTATGGACCCCTACTCAGTCTATTTTTAAATGCATAAAGTAATAAAAAAGTAAGATCTTGAACAATTAATTTGAAATACAGATATATAAACATATAAGTATTCATGAGTTTGTTTTAATATACACACATACCTACATATAGGTGTCTATGTGTATATATATATATATATATATATATATATAATTTGTTTATTTGTTTCAGTCTTGGCTGACATGACATGACTGTGAAAACCCCCATTTGGATTTTCCAAAGATACTGGAGTTGTTTGCCATTTCCTTCTCATTTCTTAACGTTTTTTTTAAAGCTTATTTTTTAGATAAGAAAACTGAGGTAAGCAAGGTTAAGTGCTCAATATCACAATGCTCCAAGTTTGTCAAATGTCTTAGTCCTTGGTGAAATAAGACACCAGAAAAATATAAGTTTGACACAAATTTGAGCCAAACAAACTGGTGGGTAGAATATCTAGAAGTTAAGGGTCCTCTTTTGGTTCATTTTAAAGCAGGATAGTCATTATACATTAAAGTAAAAGGAAGCAAATTGAGTAGCTTAAAATTTGAATTCAGGAAAATAAGTTCCTTTGTTTCCAGACGCAGAGGTCTAGCCACTGGGCTGCTAAAGCTGCCCCATATAAACCTGTTTGTATATACATGTCTATGCCTATACCTATACCTCTCCCTACACCTATCCTGTACAAAAGCAAGCTTATAGACTCCAGGTTACAAATGCTTATACTAGAGTATTCCCAAGAAATCAGTCACACACAGATGCAGTCTGTTCTCAACCTCCCAGTATCAGACATCTAGGTAGGCAGAGTGTTGGAGTCAGGAATACCTAAATTCAAATCCAATCTCAGACATTTACTAGCTGTGTGTGGTCTCGGACAGGTAAATCTAATCTATCCCGGCCTTAGTTACCTCTACTGTAAAATTACAATAAAAGCTTCTGCCTCAGGGTTGTTTTGAAAATTAAATGAGATAAAATAATATATGAGATGGTTCACAAATCTTAAAGCCCTTTATAAGTGCTATTGATATTGTTATCATCATCATCATCATCATAACTAGATAAAAAATAAGTTCTGTCTTCTAAATATTTTGTTCTAGAAGATCAGAAGTTTCCTTGCATACAAACATACTGCCATTTGCCTGAATTCTTCAGTTTTCCTTTGCTTATTTTCTGACACAGGGCTGGAACCATGTATAGGTCTGTGTGTGTTCCCACCCACAAACCCACATGCCTTCACTTATGAAATAAATGCAGAGCATTATTTTTCCCTGGCCTTTAAGTGGTTTTCTAAGGCCTCATAGGGAGTTTTGAGTTCAGGTACATTTATTTTATATTTGTTTATGACACAAATCTGTCCCTCTGAAGACTCCTCTTTACAGCATGTCTCATAATAACAGAGCTGGAAGGTGGCAGGAACAAACAAATTATTTCTAAATGAAACACTCTCCAAGTCAGTGTGAATATATTTCAAAGACAGATTTACATGTTCAGGATATTTTTCACCTGCTAAATATTGATGTTTGTGATTTTCTGTTGGCACACCAACAAACCAGGGAACTGCCTTCTCTCATCCTCATGCCCCTGGCCCCATAAGACTGACTTGTATGAGGGTAAAGAGACCCACATTCACATTGGGAACATTTTCATTGTCATCTGGTTAATCATAACCACCTGTCAGCCTTATTCTGTTTATCTACAAATTATATACATGGTGTTCTTGGCTGACATGACATTTTCTGGAGTATGACACCCCTGGAAACACTTTTGACAGGTGGATAAACTACTTCTGATTTGCACAAAATCATCAGTGGCACCAGAAAACAGATTAAGTGAAAGGAAGGGATGTCAGAGTGATTATTTTAAGCAAAAGGAAGGAGGTTCTATCTTCATAATTATTTACCGGGCCAGAGAGAAATGTTGTACTGAAGAAAGTACAGGGATGTGGGTGTTTCATCAAATTAAAGGTGTGTGTGTGGGGGAATTATCCTTCTCTGTTGCAGTTGGCCAAGCACTTCTCTTCTGAAAATGAAAAGTGGCAGAGAACACGGGGAAAATTAATGAGAAATCTCAGAGGGTCTAGAGAAATTTCAAAGCTTCAGAAAATATTATGAACCACCACAAATTGTTGAATTGTGATTAAATGAGGACGAGGCCTAGTATAGCAAAAAATATCATTTCATTTTGATGTAGTGCCTTTCATAACCAAGGTTTCTAATAGGAAAACAATGAATGCCTCTTCAGACTGCTTCTGCAGAGAAGACTGTTGGGAAATGGTAACAGACATTCCAGGGAGAGTACCTACTCCCCATATATCCTGAAGATACTAGCACTAATTTTAGTAAAAGAGAAAGGTTGTCTAAGACACAGATGAATGTTTGATCCAATAAGAAGAGAGCAGGGATCAAGGAACAGGGAAAGAGCCAGAATGATTCAATTAATGAGTCAGAAGCTCTGAGTGACAGGTAGTTCTCAAACATTATACTGGGATTTGCAGATTCAAAATTTAATCAAACCCACAAAAATATATCAAATTAGTGACCAAAAGAAGTATCAAATAAGTAGTAGCAACTGAACTAAGTCTTGGAAATGACCTGAAATTCTACTAGGAAAAAGTGAAGAGCCATGGGAGACAGTATGTGCAAAGGTAAAAAATGGAATATGATATTCAGGGAACAGTATCATTGCTCAGTTTCATTAGGACATAGGAGTAGAAGTAATAGTAATAATAGTAGTAGTGGTAGTAGTGGTAGTGGTGGTGGTGAGGCTGGGACTGGTAATAGTGTTCATGGTGGAGGTAGATGCAACAGCAATTTTTACTACTACTACTACTTCTACTACTATTCCTTCTCCTGTCTCCTCCTCCAAATATTTAGTATTTATATGATGCTTTAAGATTTGAAAAGTACTTCACATATGTTACTTATTCCATCCTCAAAACAGTCTTGTGAGGAAGGTGCTAATATTACTTTCATTTGACATTTGAGGCAACAGATTGTGAGTATAGTGAATTGTTCAAAGTCAAATAACTAATAAGTGTCTGAGGCAGAATTCTAAGGGCCTTTCCTGTCTAAAGATCCTATGCTCTGCTCTATCCTTTGTGGCATCTCTCTCTGCCTAGAACAGAGTATGAGGGGGAGATGATGTAACATGAGGCTAGAATGATAGACTGAAGATGGATTGTGGAAGCCTTTGTGACATCACAGACATTTATAATATCCTACAAATAACCATTGTGCACCACTGAAATGTCTTGAGCAGAGGAATGATAAAGTTTGAACTATGCTACATGGATGTCAATTTGTTTACTGTGTTGATGGAAAGAAGAGGGGGAGAGACCGGAGGAAGGAAAACAAATTAGGGGGTTATTGCTATAGTCCAGGCATTCAAATAGTGATGAACTAAGATGGTAGTCAAGTTAGGGTTGGATCTGTTGACTAAGAAAAGTCAAATGCCTGGCACTCCAGGCATTACAGTGATTCCCTGCCTGTTCCATGTATTGTATTTCACCCTTTTCTACATGCCCAACTGGACAGACCTACAACCCAAACATACTGGGTGATTTCTTTTCCTTGCTGTCTTTGCTCAAACTTATACCTAGAATTTTTTCCATTCTTATAACTTCTTGAATTTTAACCCATTCTTTAATCCTTAGTTTAAATATCTCTCCTAGGAAGCCTTCTCTGATGATCCTGAATGATTATTACCTTCTTGTCAGAACTTTGAAAAAGATTTTGTTTTGAATCACCCTGGCACATTTACAATGAAATAAATGGTACTGGTGCTTTTCTCTTTCCCTATAAACTCAAGGAGATCAGGGACTGTGTCTAATCTAGTTGAGTGTCTTTCTTAGTATCGAACACAATGTTCTCCTCATCATGATACATTTCTAAAGAACTCAAAAGTATGACATAGGAAGATTAGATGAATGAATTGGGGATAATTAGGTTAATGAAGAGAAGATTTGGGAGAGTAGAGCATGACATCCATCTTTCAATCTCTGAAGGACTATCAGATAGAAGAGGAATTATTTTTCTTCTTGGCCCCCAAGAGCAGAACTAAGAATAATGGGGTGAAAATTGCAGTGAGGAAAATGAATGCCTAACATGAGCATAATTAATAATAATTATAATCATTAAGGCTACCCATTAGTGTCATGGACTACTTCAGAAAGTGGTAGACCCTTAGAGGTTTTTAGGTAAAATAGACTTACAAGTCACTTGTAAGGTAGGTTGTTCAGGGAAGTCCTCTCCATTACAGGTGGACTAGGTAACCACTGAGGTCTTCTTTATTGCTTTCATTTGTTTTAATTATCTCCATTTAGTTCAATGACCATTAATGGTGAAGCAACACAGAAACAGGAGTGGATCAATTATGTTTGATGATTAGAAATCTCTTCTCCATCAAGTACAATGATTAGGAATAAAAGGCACATTTTGAGGAAGCAGTGTAGGGTGGGGGTACATTTGGTTCCATCATTAGGAAATGAATCCCTTATCCACCAATACCTATGACCTTTTAGACTGAAACACTCATGTTTATGTTGGAAAGGGATCTATCAGAAGACAGGAGGCAAAAAGCAGATTATTTTGAACCCAGAAGTTTCCTGTTGGGATTTGTTCCTGCTATAAACTCTGGGGAATTAAGAAACTATTGTTCTAACCTGGCAATATATTTAATTACATTTATCACCTTAAGCAAGTCATCTCACATCTTTATGACTCACTTCCTCATCTGTAAACTAAGAATGATAATGGCAATATATGCAATGATCTCATTTAAAATATCTAAGAAAACACATCAAGCAAAATACATAGGGACAGTGCCAAAGTGAAGCACATTACAAGAGGGTGAAACAAAATGGTAAGAAGACTTAAAAATACACCACATGAGTTTCATTCAAGGAACTGGAGATATTTAGCCTGAACAAAGTGAGCTATAGGGAAAGGAGTAAAGGGATTATAGTTATGTCCAAATATTTTAAAAGTTGTCATAGGATTAGATTTATTTGACCTGGCTCCTAGAGTGAAGAACTGAAAAGAATGAATAGACATTGCAAAGAGGAAGACTTTAACTCAAAATGAGGAAGACTTTAACTCAAAATAAAGAAATTACTAATGATTAGAGAAGTTACATTATGCAGTCGGATTCCTCATGATGTAACTAGTTCTATGTCACTGGAGGACTTCAAATAGAAGGTAGAAGATCATTTGACACGGATATTTTAATGGTTAGATTCTCTCTAAATTCTCCCTTAAACTCTGATTCTTTGACGTTCTGATACAATTTTTAAGAATATTATCTATCTCTACAGTTACTTCGAATAATATTATGCATAAAAAGTCAGTTTAAAATTAATTTGGAGCGGCAGCTGTGCTTGCTATTTCTTCCCTTGTCTTAGCTCCATTCTCTACCTCCCCACTAGCAGCTATTACAATGCCTGGCCTTGAGCTCCCACTGGATGGAGCTCCACAGGAGCCAGCATTTAGCCTCAGAGAAGACATCGACCACATCAGATTCTTTATGTGAACAATAAATGAGGGGCAATTGCCCATTATCACACAAACACCGGGAGGACAAAGAATACTTTATGAGCTTTGCTTTGTTCTTCTGTCATAATGTTTTTTCCTTCTGCAAAGGCCATTCAGTTGCATAACGATTAGTGATTATATAACCAATAATGAAGCTTATTAAGATAATGGCCGTGTAGTGGAAAGAACATTAGATGATGTTTGAATCTGGCCTCTGACACTGAATGAACTGAGTGGCCAAGAGGAAGTCATTTAACCTTTCCTTGCCTCAGTTCCCTCAACTGTGAGAGAATGAGAAACAAATGAGAAAATGCATCATACGATCATGAAATTAGTACTGGAAGGCAATCTGGAGGCCTTCTAGTTCAAAACCTTGTATTACAGATGAGGAAAAAAAAGAGACCAGGTCTTGTCTTATGGTTGAAATTTCAATTCAGCTTTTCTGGCTTTAAATTCAGTGTTTGTTGCTGTTTTTTTTTTCTTTTCACTCACTACCTTAAAAATATTGTCATGTAATTAAATATCATTAAGTTAGCTAGTGACTGGGTTTGGAGTCAGGAAGATCTGAGTTTAAATTCAACCCGTAGATACTAGCTATCTGACCTTGGGTAAATCGCTTCAACTCTGGATGTATCAGCTTACCTGGAAAATGGGGGTGATGATAATAACAATACATACTTTTTAGGGTTATGGTGAGGATCAAATGAGATACTGGCAAAGCTTTTAACACAATGGATGGCAGGTAGTAGGAATTTTATACATGTTAGTTACTGCTATTAGTGTTGTTATGCAAAAAATAAGGAGCAAATGATAAAAAGAGACATTTTAAATTAACTGCACTGATATTTAATTTCATATTTTATTTTGATTGGTATAATAGTTTATACTTGTGGAATAATAATTCTGGGTTTGGAAATAGAAGTCCAGGGATCTAGCAGGAGAATATTGTACACATTAACAACAACATTGGACACAACTCCTCTCAAGTGTTCAATGATCAAAGATAACCCTGAGGTGCCTGATATAGAAAAATGACAGCCACATAGAAAGAAATAAAAAACAAAAAAATTGAGTCTGAGCATATTATTATGTTCATTTTTTAAAACTTCTTTTATGTTTTTTCTTTCTTTCTCATGGTTTTTTCCCCTTAGTTATAATTCCTCCTTCGCAACATGACTAATATGGAAATAAATTAAATATGATTCTACATGTACAACTTTTACCAGATTATTTGCTACCATGGGAAGGGAGAGGGAATGGAGGGTGGTAGCAAAATGTGGAACTCATAAACTGGCAAATGGATAAATGTTGAAAACCACCTTTGCATGTAATTTGGAGAAAATAAAATAACAATAAAAAAAGAAGTTAGGGGTTCTGGTTCTGTTTCTGGCAGCTGCTAACTTGAACCTCTGGTAAACTTCAACTCTTAATAGTAGCAGCTTCCCATCTTTAAAATGAGGAGGAGAAGACATCCATTATTTTTATTACAAATTGCTAGGAGTTAAACACTTTATAAACCCAACAGTATTATGTAAAAATTAGAAGACTATTAAGTCACATTTATAGGATGATTTAAGACTTACGATGTTATAATGAAAGTTTGGCTCTTGACCTAGATCAGTGATTCTTAAATTTTTATATGCAATGGACCACTTTGGTGGTCCCCAAGGAAATGGCCAGAGGAAATGACCCAAATGATTCCTTGGGGCTTAGGTTAAGGATCACTAAGTTAGATGAGCTTTTTTTTTATTCCACACTGACACTGTGATTCAAATATTCACTAACCCTGAACAAATTCTTGCATAAATTTCTGCTTCTATGACTCATGACAATGTGGAAGTGACCCTGATTTCAAGATTGTTGGTCTGTAGAATTCATTGGTCAGTCAACAAGAATCTTAAGCATCCTGTTATAAATCAGAGAGATAGCTAGAAGGTACAGGGGATAGAGAACTGACCTTGGAATCAGGAGGACCTGAGTTCAAATCCAGCCTCAGACACATGCCACTTACTGTGTGACCTTGGGCAAGTCACTTAAACCTGTTTACCTTGTATCCAGGACCATCTCCAGTCATCTTGATTCATGTCCGGCTGCTGGATGCAGTTGGCTCTAGAAGAGAAAGTGAGACTAGTGACTTAGCACAGAACCCTCTCACTCAAATCCAATTCATATGCTTGTCATGGTATGAACTCCCTGATTTCCTGGTCTTTTGTTGAGAATGAAAAACAAACATCATTATCAACATCATTATCAATATCAGGAATTGTTCTAAGTGCTGAGGTTACAAAAATAAACAAATCAGACAATGAAACAGTTCCTGCTCTCAAAAAATCCACAGTTTAATAGAAGAGATAATGTTCAAATAAATATGAACAAATAAGATATATACAGGATAAATTGAAAGTAATCACAGAGGGAAAGTACTAGCATTAGGTAAGGGCTTTATGCAGAAGCTGGAATCATGGTTGGGTTTTGAACAAAGCTAGGAGATAGAGATGAAAAAGGAGAACTTCTCAGGTACGGGGTGGGGGTGGGGGACAGCCAGTAAAAACATAGACTATCAGGCGATGAAAGACTGTTTTCTATTTTTGACAAGTTCCATGTTCTAGAAAACCTCATCAATGGACTTGGTAGTAGACTGATTTTGCCTCATGGGATAGATAAGCAGAAAAAAGGGGCATCACCAGCTAGCTGATTTTTTACCGATTATCAGTCAAGGCAAACTCTAACTCAAAGAATAGTGCCCAATCTTATCTGGCCCCTTTTTGCTTCTGTAGTGGTTAAGTTAGGGGGTCACAGAAAGCTGAGTAAAAAACACTAAAAATCACACAATATTTAAACTTTATAAATATTAACTTATATGTTGATACTTTACATGTTCCTTTTCAAATAAGTGTATACACTCCTAAAGGATTCAAATTTTATCACTCGAAGCTAAATGGAAGGATGGTTCATAGGTTTTTCCCTGGAGAAGCAGATAAAAGATTTGGCAGAGTTGGTTTCTATCTTATTACCAAAGGCAACAAGAAATGGGTTTTCATGAGGCATTGAGTTGTCTCCTATTGCAATGCTAATAAGTATTTGCAAAGCTATAAGGAAAATAATTACAGCTTATGTACAGGATCTGTTGCAAAGGATGATAAGGTAGAGTATTTCTACTAAGAACTCAAAAAGATCCTCCAAATTAAATATATACATATTAGGTTACCTCAATGCAAATGAAGGTCTAGGGATAAAATATGGCAAAGAATATGCTAGAAAATTTAAGGATTATAAATGAGAAAGACAAGAGGCCTGCAAACTAAGCATGCTTATATGTCAGAGAGTTTTTTTTGGAAAAAAATAATTAGGCATTGAAAATGGTAAGTAAAATTAAATATTTGAACCCTGTGCATCTTATGTCTCCTATCTCTCAGCCACATTTTGGTCACATAACCAGTTCATTTTTTTCATTTAATAATGGCATTCATTATTCCACTTTTTGAAAGTTTCTTCTTTGCTATCTGTTGCAACCTACTTTTAATATTTTTGCACCTTTTACATTGTTGTATCTTTATTGCCCTTGTTTTTTAATTCTTAGCTACTCTTATATTCCATGTCTAGTAGTCATATGGCAACACTGAAATATTATTGATACAAAAAGAAATAGTTCTTTGCTTTTGAGAGAAGCTTGGATCCATAAGAAGAGTTTTGAAATTTCCTGAAGCCAATTCACCCTGATGTTTTCTTCTGGACCGAACTGCATTTCTACTGTCTGTCCTAAATATACACATTTATGGAAAGTCCCCCAGTTTATTTATATGCCTGCATGTCATAATTTAGACAACAGACATTCTTCATCTTTTGATTTTTCCTGAATCTAAACTATTTTTAGTAGTTATATAGATCTTTTCCACAAGACTCTATAATATTTTAGAGTGTGATGCTATCAACATATCATCACAAATAGGACTAGAAGATGTTACCATTCTTTTTTTTGTTTTTTTGGCAAGAAAATGGGGTTAAGTGATTTGCCCAAAGCTACACAGCTAGGAATTTTTAAGTGTCTGAGACCAGATTTGAACTCAGGTACTCCTGACTCCAGGGCCAGTGTTCTATCCACTGTACCACCTAGCAGTCCCTGATGTTACCACTCTTAAGAGAACGCCTCTTCAACTTGATCACTGTGTGGTATTTCTTTTACCTCTATGGTGAACTTTTTAGGTAAGCATTAGTTCTCCCTGTTCCATACCTTGTCTGATATAATCAGAAAATCCTAGAACAAAGTTAATTTTATTATTTCATCTTCAAAATTTCTTAAGGATTTTGATGTTTGGAATAAAATAACTTATTCAATAAAAATTTTAAGATAGGGGTCTTGAATTTTTTTATGTAACGGACCACTCTGGTACTTTAGTGAAACCTATAGACTTCTTAGAATAAATTTTTAAAATTATTTAAATTCATAAATTATTTAAATTCATAAAATAAAATACAACACAGAGAAGAAATCAAAGATTAATAAAAATAACTATTTATTCTTTCCCAATCATATTCACAAAACCACCAAAATATAGCAAAGAACTCCTTGAGGGTATATGGACTGTGAGTTAAGAACCCATACTTTAAGGTACATTTTGTTCTACTAAATCAAATGTCCTCTGCTATTTTGCTTTGTTCATAATAAAAATAATCAAGTCAGTAGAATTTTTGAGTCAGCTGTGTTATAGTAAAGAAATGGTCTGCTCTGGAAAATCACTTTATGCTACATGTAATAGCATAAAAATGAAATCAAATATGGTTTAACAGACAATAAACAATATGTTGCTGATGTGACAGCCATCCTTAAATTTGTTGTCTGTGTATAATTAGATGACCAATGTATTAGAGAAAGAAAAAATTATATAAAACTCAAAGGATTTTTTTCACCATAAATCAATGTCGAGGTCTCTAGTCAAACATTTGAAGATTTCATTTTTTTTTCTCTTAAAAAATTAGGATCTTAATTTTCCTTCTCTAACTCTGTCATCTCTTTTTTTCTCCCTCAGAAGAAATTAACTCGATCATCTACAGATAATAGAATAAAAGAATGTCAGAAGAGGAAAGGAGCCCATGGGCTAATAAGTTTAACCCAAACTTGAACAGAGCTTCCTTTCACCATATCCTTAGCAAGTGAACATTCAAAGTTCTCTTGAAGATATCTAACAAAAGATAGCTTAATACTTTTAGTGGCTCCTGATTCCACTTTTGGATGGATCAAATTGTTAGAAAGATTTTTCTTTTCCATATAAGACCTGAAATCTGGTTCTTTGTAATACTGAAGCACTGCACTTAGTTCTTCCTTCTTGAGCAAAGTTGAACAAATCTGATTTGGACTCCACATGGCAGGATTTCAGCTACTTCAAGTCTATTCATTTCTGAAAGGGAATTTTTTTCTTTTTTAATTTTCTTCTGTTCCACCAATTCTTCTATTTCCAAAATCTTTAAAAGATGACTTTACCCATAAATCACAACTCTTGGGTCTTTAAGTTCATGAAAATGAAGTTAGTTTAGGTTTGGTATTTTATATCATTGCTGGCAGTTAAGCACCATCTTGTCTCCTTATTTATCTCAACCATAAAGTCCCTTCTAGTTGCTTTTTTAAAAAAATTTATCTTTCTCTGTCAAAAGATCAGTGGAAGCATTGCTCAGTTTAGTGTTTTCACTCTCATTCATTATCATTCTGTGATTTACTGCAAACAGTACTGTTTGCAGGACTGTTGTAGGAATCCACAATTTGTAGCTGCAAAAACAACTCACACCCAGCTCATATCCTGCTTTTACCAAACCTATCACAAAGTAAAGTATAAACTTCCTCCTATACCACTGAAGTGACTTATATCAGTACTTAACAAGTATGATAACAACTGTGTATCCTTGAGCCCCCTCAAAGGCTCTAATATCCTTTTAGTTCAATGGGGTTTATTCATTCCCAAAGTCATATTATACTTTCCCTTATCACTTGCTTCACTGGAGGCTGGATCTGATTTCATTCTGTTCTAGTGATATAAAATGAAAATCAAATATTTTGCTAAAATAGCAAAATTATGGAAATATTGAATGGCTTACCTCAAATCTGTGATGTTAAGCAATCGCTATTTCCATGAACCTTCCTATTTGTGTGTGTGTGTGCGTGTGTGTGTGTGTAAATGACAGACAGAAATAATCCACACTGTGACCATATATGCTAGTGAACTTTGAGCCAAAGCATCTTCCATCAATCCTCCCAATCATCCAAATGGTTTCATTTTCCCCCATCCTTACCCCCACTACTGATTAGCTTATCTTAGAAGCATTAAAAGAAGGGATTGTGCTTCTGAAGTCTGTGATTTACCTCAAGGGAAAGTGAATGGAAGAAAAGAATAAGTGATTCTACTTTGCATCAGCAAACCCCTTTGGAAAATAAGAATTTTTAAAAGAAACTGCTATTTTAGTAGCTCTCCATTCTGGTCTTTTTCCAGCGCTTTGCCACACTGGTCTCGCTGTTCTCCCTTCACTGCCACTACAAGTTTGTGCCTTTACTCCCACAGAAAACACACCTGGAAATGAAAGGCTTAGCATAGCAACCAATTACTTTCTGTCACCAACATAGCCTATACAGTGCTTGAGTAGAGAAGGTGGCCAACTATTTCTCTTTCCCCCTTCTCTGGTAACCAGACCAAAGAAATCATGAACCCAAAGTCAAATTGAAGAAACATAAAAGAACAGAAAGCTCCAGGGATTTCGGTCCCTGCAGGCTTGCATACAATTTTCTGTAAGTCCCAATGTCTTAATCTTCTATTTCTCTCTGTTAGATTTCTGGAAGAGGAGAGGGATGATGCGCTTGCTATAACGAATAGTTGAAATTATCAGTTTTCCTTTTGTTTTAAATCTACAGCAAGGAAAAAAAGGCATGGATTTTGTGAAAGTAATTTTAGGTTTTGGAAAGTCTTTCTTTCTTTTCTTTCTTCCCCTCCCTTTCCTCCCTTTCCCTTCTAGTCCAATTCCCTTTTAGAAAATGAATGGATCCCTTTCCTTCCTTCCCTTCTCGTTCCTTGTGGAATATAAATTTTGTAAAGTGGACAATAATACTAATAATTAGTAATGATAGCATTTCTATAGAAATATTATTATTGTTTTAAATTTGTAAACTCCTGTCTATTTTATACATGTAGCCTGTTACCATTCTCATCATTATTATTATAATTACTACTGATGATGCTGATGCTGACGATTTGATAATAATCTCAGGTAGACATGTGGGACAGTGGATAAAGTAGTGGATTTTAGAGTCATGAAGTTTTAATTCAAATTCTGTAAAAGACATTAGTTGATGATCGTGAATAAGTCACAATTTCTTTCAGCCTCTGTTTGATTGTAAAATGGAGATAATACTGGCTACTTTTATAGACTTGTGGTGAAAAGATCATGAAAGAAATATGCAAAGTTCTATGAAAATCCAAAGCACTGTAGAAAATTTAGTTATTAATA
Organism: Macrotis lagotis; assembly: GCF_037893015.1. Lineage (NCBI taxonomy): Eukaryota > Metazoa > Chordata > Mammalia > Peramelemorphia > Peramelidae > Macrotis > Macrotis lagotis. The sequence continues at coordinate 210,020,790 of NC_133660.1, read as the reverse complement.
TTATTATCAGTTATATTATTCTTAATGGCTAAAATTTCTACAAATATGACATCTAGGGAAGTGATATATCACTCTGTGTTTAGATCAAAATGTATTATATTTTTTCCATTGGATTTAGGGGAACCTTTTATTACTTTGCACATCCATTCTGTCAGAGAGTGAAAATATTAACATGGATTTCCTGTTTTTCTTTTATCAGCTGTTATAGCATCATTTTTCATATTTATGTCCTCTTAAAGAGGCTGAAATATAGCCAGCATATTTGCCAGTTTTAGGGGGATGGGGGAAACAAGAATGGAACAATAGAGCTGGAGTGGAGTGGGGGAAGGGGCAATGACAAATCTTTGGCCAGAGGATGGATTTCACTCAAGAACTCATTATGTTCTAATTGACAAGTGGGAATAGGCCCCCCTCTGGAATTATACTCAAGAGAACCAGAATATAAATGCAAATAATGAAACCATTATTAAGAGCAAAGGTATGCCTAGCATACATACATCCTTAACTCTTTGACTTTGAAATAGTCATTTCCTCTATTTAATTCCACTGCTATCATCTATAAAAGTAGGCTAAGTGAGCCCCTAAGATCCCTTAATGTTTTCATATTCTAAGCATTTGTACATTTTTCTCCCATTGAATCATATGTTCAGAAATGTGGAAGCCATTTGCAAAATAATCTGCTTCAAATACAGTCATTTTTCCCATTGTTCTCCTATAATGCCAGAGACTCCTTTTTTTCCCATTGGTCAAATGGAAATGACATTCTCTGTTTTCTCAGGGATGTCATCAGAAGAACCTAGGAACTGATTCTTAACTCTACAGTTTACTATAAGTTCTTGGGTGTCTTTGCTTTTCTTTAGCTGCAAATGTGTACACTTGTTAGCTGACCTGCTTTTTTAAAGTTTTGAAGTTCCAAGTTTGAAAGTTTGAAGAAATCGTATAATTAATCCAGCTCTCTAATTGTAGAAACTGAAGCCTGGAGAAATGGTATGACTTACGCTGAGTTCAAATAGCTGATTAATTGTCTAATTTCATGGATCCTTCCAGTTCTATCAGTTTGAGATTCTATGGAATGTCATTGGCATTGTTTCGATATGGAAATTTAAGGGAATCCACGAATGACAAATGCCATTACTATGATTTCAAGGAAAAGAGACTTTGTTTTTCAAGCCATGGCCATTACTCACACCACATGGGTAGTTAAGCACCAGAAATCAATGGCATTCTTATTTGGTTTGGGAAGAAAGCAAAAAGTAATTAAGCGGCCTATTTATATGCCATTCCATTAGAGCTATCGTATTTGGGTTCTGTTTTTTAATGCTGTTTTTCACTTTCTTTACCAGCAGGGGTGGGGTGTGCAGTGGAAGTTGTATGGCAAGTGAGAACAATAAACAGTAGGCATCAGTCAACCCATTGGACAATTAATGAGGTTCTTTGCAAAGAAACCAAGGTAGTCCCGGCTTCTTCACATATGGATTAACCAGGTTTGTCAATTTACAATGTGCAGAGATGGTGCCATGTGTCACTCTTGAAAGAGTCCCAGGGAGTGGTTAATGTGAAAACATGTGACAACAGAGAGATCAATCATCCTCTGGGAAAAGTAAGAGGGACCTTTTGGTATAAAAATCCAGGAAACCCAATAGCGTCCAGCCAGGCAGAAAGACAGCTTGGGACTGCTACCAACTGGGACTTTCTTAAAGAGATCTGCTATCTTCTTGTTTTCCTGCTGAGGAAATCTGTTGGTAGAACAGGGGGAAAAAATTGCTCAGGAAATGAGCTACTCCCACATAATGCTCTTATGCTAATGGTTGATTATAAAGGTTATTATCTAACTTGGAGGATTTGAGAAAAATCACCCCAAAGCTCTCTGGGTTAAACCAGTTACAAAATGTTATTTTTAACTTACTAAATAAGATTATACAATTTATAAGAAAAAGCACCAAATTTACAAAGAACATCAAGGTGTATGATTTTTTTTTTGTTTTATTGATGACTGTTTTTATACTCCAATTATTTTTTAATTTCACTTTTAGTGAACACAAATAAATTTTATTTCTTTTCTACCTCCCCAACTTATTAGCAATGAAATAAAATTAAATATGCAAAATGCTATAACAAATATGCGCAAACAAAACAAACTACTCCATTGACCATATGTAAAAATACTTATATCTTCACATTTGAGACCATCATCATCATTTTATCAGGTGGTGGGTAGGATGCACTATCATTCATTCTTTGGAGATAAAGTTGGTCATTATATGGATCTTAATTGTTAAATCTTTCAAAGTCATCTCATCTTTAAAATTTTATTATTATATACTTTATTAATTCACTTTTCCTTACTACTCCCTCAACTTTCTATCATCATGACAATGTGAATAACGAGAACAATCATTTAGCAGAAATCTACAGAAAGAGAGTACATATTTAATTCCACACCAAATTGCACATTGCCATATTGATCACTTCTCCTTGTCCCCTCCTTTTGAGAGAAGGAATTTATATTTCATCATCAGCTCTTTGGAACAGAAATTGGTCATTACATTTCATCAGATTTGAATTGCTTCTTAGTGATTTTTCTTTCCATTTACATTATTTAAATCTTTGTCAATGTTGTTCTACTGGTTCTGTTGAATTTACTCTGCATTAATTCATATCTCTCTATCTTCATTTGAATCTTCATATTCATTGTTTCTTACATGCATATATTGAATTTTCCCCTGTTATTCCCAAAAGATGAATTTCACTTTGTTTTCAGTTTTTTGCTATCACAAAAGTGCTGCTTTATGAATATTTTGTCATATATTGTACTTTTTTAAAAATTTCTTATCTCTTTTGGTTATGGGTCCACAAGGGGAATCGTTTGAATCAAAAGTCAAGAGTAATTTAATTACTTTTCAAAAATAAATAAAATAAATAGAAGAATAAATCCCAATTGTTTTTCAGGACTGGACTACTAAATTGAATGTGCTTCATCATTCAATATGTATTTGAATGATCTAATATATATATATATATATATATATGCATATAAATCCACTTTTTTAAATTAAAAAGCAATGAAAATCTCAATACATTAAATAACAAAAGAATAAGTATACTCAATATCATATTGACAACATTTGAATTGGTAAGTGTCCAAAATAGACATTTGTATTGTACAAATTCCTTACTGGCTCCTAGAGATCACTTATACTGAGACGGTGTGTATGTATGTTTTGTATAATATATATATGCTATGCATGTGCATATATACATATAGGTGTAATAGATGTGTGTGCTTAGGGATATGTGCTATTATGTATGTAAATGTATTTGTGCATCTGTGTAGAAATGTATGAACCAATTCAGAGTATCTCAGTATTTTAGAATTTATACATTAAAATTTTTTCTTTAAAAATCTTTCTAAAGCTTTTTTTTAGTTGGATAGTTTGTATTTACCAAAACACTTAGAACATAGCATACCCTTTTTTCTTTTTCTTTTTTAAAATCCACAAAATTGTTAATCATCAACCTTTTAGTTATCCTTGATCTTGGATAAAATTTCATGTTTAATTGGATAGAGTACTAGTTTTGGAATCTGGAAGCTTAAATTTCACCTATGACAAGTATTCTCTGAGGGACCTAGGGAAAAATAACTTAAACTCTCTGGTATTCCATCTCTTCATCAAAAAATGGAGCAGGAGTCTAGAGATAGCAGGGACCTCAGAAGTTAATGTAATCCATCTTCCTCATTTTTACAACTGAAGTAAATGAGACTCAGGAAGGCTAATGTCACAATATTAGGTAGCATCATTGACAGGATATTAACTTTGCTCCTATAATGGTAGAGGTCATGTTCTTTTGATTCTACTACTGTTCATACAGTATTAGCGTTAGATTCAAATAAGACAATTCATGTAAAGAATTTGGGTAACTTCACTATGCTATAATTGTTGGCTATTATTGTTGCTATTGTTATTTTAGAATTAAGTATATGTTGTTTCAAAAAAGTATTTCTTGAGCAATATCTAGAAATGAATTTATATGTGCATACATATATGTATACATATGTACCTGATATATAGGAATTTCTAGAGATGAGGATGTGTGTGTGTATGCATGGACATATAAACATGTATTTTATATACAATATATGTAGGTAAACACATGTATGTACATACACACACACACACACACATATATATATATATTTGGATATGTATTTATATACATGCATAATCCTCAGGAAAAGTCTGTATGTTTTTTTATTTGAAGAATTTATCTATCTCACTTCTACAGGAAATACCATGCCCATTGTACACAAGATGGATGAGCCATAATAATTAGGTAGTGACTGGGCCACCACCATAATCCTAACTGAAATTTAAATAGGATTTTTACATTTCAAGAGTGCTTCATATTCATTATCTCATTTGCAGATTTCATCCTGTTGATTGACTTTCTTTAGTTTGGTAAGCTGCTGAGTTTTTTGAGCATTCAAGCTTTCAAATGGTAAGATTATGAATATAGTTTTGCTTTTGTTTTCATTTGTTGAGGCCTTTTTTGCTTTTAATCAGTTTTTAAGTCAATTAAATAGGCCAAAATACAGCAGCAATATGGATAAGACTTCAGGATATATAGCTGTAGAATGTTTTGGATACAATTATTTTTGGTTCTGATGAATTTTTTTCTGACAATTCTGAAAATTTCCCAAGGCATCTCCAAAGAGATTTAAGATAATTTCACATACAATTTCCCAAACTCAACTTACTTTCTTACTTTGTCAAATTTGAATCTTCAAATTTAAGACCTATTAAATCCTCTAATCTTATTTTTCTTCTGGAACTAATTTTAGGGAGGATGTACTATTCCCCTTCAAACAGGACTACCTCTGTCAAATATAGTGGCCTCATAAGATATAAAGTTAGAAGGGTTCTGAGGCAGTTCCTCATTCTGCCTTCTGTAGGAAGATTTCCCTGATTCCAATAGCAAAAAGGATCTCAACATCTTTATTCTGCAATACTGATTCTTTTTCATGGAAGTGCCACATTATGTTACTTCCCTTACTAGGGCCTATCAGCTCCTGGAAGTAGAGACTATCTCATTTCTCTTTGTATTCCCTTCACTTGTCCAGCACACAGATTTGAACAATTTCATGAAGGAGTTATCTAAGAAATGAAGTCACTTTTCTCCAGAAGTAGGACCACAGGATTCAAAAATTTAGAGTTAAAGGTATTTTAGTGTCCATATAGTCAAATCACCCTTACTTTACTCATGAGTAAACTGAGGTGGAGTGGGGCAACTGACTAAGATAACAAAATAAGGTGCAAGGGCAAGATTTAAACCCAGGTTTTTTGACTTGATAGCCAGTGTTTATTCCTCTACATGATTTTTTCCAGAGTTTCAATCAACCTATTAAAATCCATTTCAAAAGATATTTCATCTAAGAAGTTCCCTCTAGGGGTGGCTAGGTGGCTCAGTGAATAGAGCACTGGCCTTGGAGTCAGGAGTACCTGGGTTCAAATCTGACCTCAGACACTTAATAATTACCTAGCCGTGTGGCCTTGGGTAAGCCACTTAACCCCATTGCCTTGAAAAACAAAACAAAACAAAAAAAGAAGTTCCCTCTAATTATCACTTTCTTTGACCTTCCACAGAACTTGCCACATGAACTATTTATTTGGAATCTAAAATATACCTAATTCTATTATCCAAGTGTATATGCATTATATTATATTTAGATTATATAAACCTTGGTGTGTGATTATGAAATAATGGAAAAATCAGTGACCTAGCCCAAGAGTCATGGAAGCTAAATCCTGTCATGTTTCTTCACAAATAACTTTCAAATTAAGGGTAGTATGTGTAGTTGAAAGAATATAGGATTGGGAGTCAAAAAAAAACCTAAGTCTAAATTCAAGCTATGCTACTTATTATTTGAATAGCAAATTCTCTTAACCACATTAATCCTCATTTTCCTCATCAGTAAAATAAAATCATTGATTCTCATATATTTCATTAGATATAGAACTAGAAGGTATATTTAGGGTCTGTCTACTCCACATTCTTAATTTGAAGAAATTTATACCTTCAGAACTAAAATTAGTCAAGGTTATCAGTAATTATCAGTAGTAGGAACAAATTCTTCTTATACAATAAATAGCCTTAGTTCTTTTTCGCCTACTGATATTCTAATGACATGATGTCAAGGCTTTTCAACATTACATCACCCTTGTCTGGCTTCTCACCAGATTTCAGTGTACTTTCTTGAATTTCTAATGTATTCTGGTAAAGATCATTATTTTTAGTACATCAGACATTATCCAGTTCAACTTATATCTGAATAGGAATCCTCTTTCAAACATTCATTCATTCATATATATATATGTATATATATATATGTGTTATATATGTATATATATGTATGTGTGTGTATGTGTGTATATATATATATATTAATACTCCATGTAGTACCAATAATTGACAATAAATAAATATTCTTTCATTGACAAAGGTATTCTAGAACCAAAGGTTGAAATTCTTAACAAAAGAGATGTCACCATGAACTCTAATTGAATGATCAGATCAGTTAATCAGTACTGAGTATCTACTATGTGCTATGTTATGTTCTAGGATGTGAAACTACAAAGACAAAAAAAAGATAAAAAACTATTCTTTCTCTCAAGGACTTTATCTTTTTTGGGTCACAACATATGCATTTTTTAAAATATCCAAATTAGATATACTTATAATAAATACAATATAAAAATACAATCACTAAATATAAGAAGTTATGGGTTAATTAATCAATATCTATCCATTAAGTATTTATCAAGTATCAGACATTGTACTGGGAGCTGGGAATACTAGTACAAAAAAATGAAACTGTTTATTTGAGAAGACAATAGAAGCTGACAAGACCTTGCAAAATTTTATGTACAAGGAAGTATGTGATCATCTTCTTGAAAAGCATAGAATTCTATGAGGATGAAGTGCAGTAGAGGAACATTCTGGGGATAAAGCATCATTTATATGAATATACAATTTATAAATTGGTTATCACATATGAAGAATAGAGAGAGTCAATTTGGTTTGGACAGAGGGTTCAAAAGGAAATCATCAGTTAGCTAGGTAGGAAAATTAGATTGGAGTAGGTTGTAAAGGACTTGAAAGAGGTATACAGGCAATAGAGAGTCATTGGAGCTTATTGAGCAGGGGAGTAACATCATAACTGCATGCAAGGAAAAAAATCACTTTGCTAGCTATGCAGAAAGGAGATTGGAGTGAGGGAATATGAACGTTAGGATATTGTTATCAAATCTCCATTTGATTTTTTGCTGTAATAAATCAGCCTTTTGTCAGAGTATTATCTTATAAGATATAAACCCACTGTTATAGGATCTGGAAAGATTAAAATATTATTCAGAGAACAGTAGCATTATGCCTCAACTGGCTTGTGGAGAGATGAATGATTGCCATACTCAACTCCAAGATCTTGAAAAGAATGGGCAATACTGGAAGAGACTTGATCTCTCAAAACACTGACTCAGAAATGAAACTCTTCAGCTTTCTAGGAAAGGTCTATAAATAAGACCATAAAGAGTTTCATTTTTTTAATACCTCAGAAGTTTTCAAATACAATACATACCTGAGATGAAATTCTCTTTACAACATTCATTGATCCATCCATCCATCCATCCATCCATCCATCCTTCATCCATCCATAAAATAATGAGGTTCCTTCTAACCTGGGGATTACTTAATGCCTCTGCTTTCTCAGAGAGAGTTTTGAGAACAGAATTGAAAATGCACTTTAAAATTCTAAATCTTTAGGATTTCCCAACTCCAAAGTCAGCCTTCTTTTCATACTGCATTCATTTCATCACAATTTTGATGACCTTGAACTGAGATTGTATGACAGAGTGAAAAACTACTGACTTTGGAGTCAAAGGACTGGAGTTCAAAGCTTATCTCTGGCATATTCTACCCATGTGTTGTTTTCACATATGACTTATTTTTTATGAGTCTTAGGTTCTTTATCTTAAATGAGGAGGTAGTACTAAATGACCTTTGGAGTTCCTTCTACTTCTAGAGATAGGATTCAATGATTTAATAGCATAAAACATAACTAACATTAAAATAATGATGCAAACCCTATCATTATCTATGTTAGGTACCACCTTAGAGGTAAAGTGGAAAAACACTAGTGGAGATTCCCAGATTCCCCCTTCTGATACTTCCTTGCTGTTTAGTCTTGGACAAATCAAAACTTGCATAAGTCTCCATTCCTGCATCTATGAAATGAGGAGGTTTGACTGGGTAACTTCTAAGGTTCCTTCCAGCTATGGATCAATGAATTTGGAATAGATGATCTCAAATGCCACTCTAAAATATAATCTTCTTTTAAAATCTCTAGTTTCTTTCTTATCAATCAATTTAAAAGTATTTATTAAGCTAATGGATTCAAAAAAGAAAGAGACTTTACTTTCAAAGAACTTATTTTTATCAGGGAGGCAACATTGTCACATAAATGTTTATACAAAATAAATATGAGGTAATTTGATGAGAAAAAAGAAGGTATGTACCCCTTCAATTTTTTTTCAAATTCAACATGATTCTTTCTGAGAATTTTAAGAATTGGTCATTTAACTATTTTTTCAAGATAAAATTACAAGTAGATCTTTTTTATCTATAATATTTACTACCTTTTAAAAGTGGATTTGCTTCTCAGATAACAATGATCTAATATTAGAATAAACCTTTATTGAGGTTTAGTAAATAGTAAAAAGAGCAGAATTATTGATCAGCATATTACTTAAATATAATCCATATTTTCCATTTGGTTCCCAATCATGACTTTAGACTTGTAACAATAAATATATTTTCTTTTTTTTAGTTTTTTTTCAAGGCAATGGGGTTAAGTGACTTGCCCAAGGCCACATAGCTAGGTAATTATTAAGTGTCTGAGGCCAGATTTGAGCTCAGGTACTCCTGACTCCAGGTTTGGTACTCTATGCATTGCGCCAGTTAGCTGCCCCAATAAGTCTATTTTCTACCATGGCAAGGAAATCTTAATATGGGTAAGATATCATTTCATCCATAGCAAGGAAATCTGTCTTCACCTTCATCTTCAGATGTTGCACCCATTTCTGGTTTTGTACTGAGGGTCATACCACCTGAGCATGAGCCATGAATTGATTTTATGGGCACATCTCAACTTAAAGCATCCCTTTAATATTAGATAAATGCTATGTAATCTTGAGATGTGTGGAATCCTAGGATTTAGAGTTAGTAGGGATTTTAAAGATCATCTATTTCAACCCTATCATTTTACAGATGAGAAAAATTCCTCAAAGTTAGACAGACAGTACATTTCAGAAGCATAATATGAATCCATCTCAATTGGATTCTAAATTGAATTCTTTTTGAACTAAAATTTATATTTCCTGGCAGAGAATATGTGATCTCAGTGGGACATTGTCCTTTCAATTCTATGAATTTGTGTTCTCTGGAACATCTATGACTATGACTCTGATTACAATTGAGAACTACCTAGAAACTACATGGGCAATAATAACTGGGAGGAAAGATATCAGTTTACTTTGTTGCAATGAGGCAAAGAATGATGGATTGTGAATTAGGGATCTTGGCTTCTAGTCATAAATTTCTCCAGTCAGAGAAATTTAGAGAGAGAGAGAGAGGGGACATTTTTGATCTTCTAGCCCAGAAGTGTCAAATATGAAACCCCTTGATTACATGGTGCCCCTAATGCTCCCAAGTTTACAGGAACTAGATTAAAATGTAATTGAGAAATATTTAACAAAATAAATATGAATATCATAAAAATAAGACAATGTTAAATTTTAAAACTGAGTCAATATGCAACCTTTGGAGATCACTATTGCTGATTACTGTCCCTTCCCCTATCCCCATACTAGTTTTAGTTTGACATCATTGATCTATCTGAACTCCTTCATTTTGCAGTTGAGGGAGCACAGGTCCAATGAAACTAGGTGTCTTGCACATGGTTACAAAACTAGTTAAGGGAAGAATTGAATTAGAATCCCAACATGTGATTTTGTAGGATTATCTCCAAGGTTTCTTCTCATCATGAAAACTATAATTCTATATCTAGCATCATTCTATTCATTATTATGAATAGTTGAATAATTAACACTGAAAATGGAGTCAAACAAATCTAACTTTTCCTCTTACTAGCTCTGAAACCTTTGATAAGTCACCTCCTCTGAATTTAAATTTATTACTTTAAGAAATGAAGGGTTTGAGCTAAATAATAACTAAATACACTTTCAGCTCTAAATTTCTATCATTCCATAATTGTTATAAGGCAAATCCCTACTTGGGACAAATCAGGAAAGATTAGATACCAGATGTTGTTTCTATTTATTATAGGTGTCCTAATATTTACTGTACACTTAGGTAAGATTATTATCATTGACTCTACTCCATAAGTATAATCCCAATATCCTGGGGTATAGTGACTTTAATTATGTAAGACATATCAACTTGTCTATTAAAAGAAACAAAAGAATGTGGGGCAAAAAAAGAAGATCAAATAGATATTTATAGTAAGAATAGCTTATGTTTCTCTAACATATTCAATTTTCCATAGTGATTTCTGACCAACAACTCCATGAATTATTTAATGCAAATAATATTATTCCCTTTTTGTAAAGTTTATAGATAAACAAGAGGAAGAGTCACATATTAACTCAAGTCTTACAACATGGTGACTCACTAACTTAATTATTGCCCTCAATTTTATAAAAGCATGAGGATTAATTATGGCAAAAGAGTTGGTCAGCTAGGCAGTGTAATGAATTGAGCATAGGTCAGGAAGTCAGGAATATGTGTTTAAATTCTGTCTCAAATAATCACTTGTGTGACTCTAGACCAGTTACTTAATCTCAGTTTCTTCATCTATAAAAATGTATATAATAGTGGGAGACAAGATGGCATTGTGAGGGATAAATTCCCAGAAACTCTTGTCCCAAAGCTCCAAAAGTTATAAAATTATGATTCTAATCAAATTTTAGAGGGACATAGTCCACATAAATACCGAGAGAAACCATTTCCCAGACCAAGACACATTGATAGATCTGAGGGAAGGGTCTGTTCCATGAGAACCTGTTGTAAAAAGCTGTAGTACAGCTACACCATGCAGTGAAAACTAGGTCTTCTTCCAGGAATAACCCAGAGTATGCCTGGGTCCCTCACAGCACCTGTGTCCTTGGCAGCAGGAACAGTTTCCAGATCTCTTGGTGTGGGAGGACCACATGGAAGGTTTGTGAGAGCACCATTCTCAAGGTAACCACAGGAACCTACAGAGCCATCCAATAACTGCTTCCAGAGCACTCAGTCAACAGACTGTAATGGGAAGGGGTAGACTGCAGAGGTCTCTCTGCTATCCCTGGGGTAGGACTCTGCTGCTTTGTACATACTCAGATCCAGGTTGTAGTCTGGGCAGGGTTCCTCCTCATAGCTCCAGGGCAGAGGGGAGTACTTCTGGTCATCCACAGATCAGAGCACACAGAGCACAGGCCAAGAGAGCAGTCAGACACTCTCCTAAGACATTGAAGCAATTAAGGTGGGAGGAGCTGTGCCAAAAAACCCCAAACCTTTGGAAGTGTGGTGAATCAGCCATAGGCCAAGGAAATGAGAAAACAACAGAAAAAGAAGAATTTGACCATAGAAAATTACTTTGGTCCCATAGAAGATCAAATTATATACTCAGAAGATGACAAAGCCAAAGCCTCGAAGAGAAACAGGAGTTGGTCTCGGGTTATGGAAAAGCTCAAAAAAGACTCTGAAAAGCAAGTAGAAGAGGTAGTTGAAAAACTGGGAAGAGAAATGAGAGCAATGCAGAAAAATCATGAAAATCAAGTCAGCAACTTGATAAAAGGAGATACAAAAAGATACTAAAGAAAATAACATGTCAAATGGAAAAAAAAGTATTTCAAAAGGCAAATAAGGAGATGAATGCTTAGTTGGAAAAGGAGATAGAAAATCTCTCTTAAGAAAATAACTCCTTCAAATGTAGAATGGAGTTAATGGAAGCTTATGACTTTGAGAGAAATCAAGAAACAATAAAACAAAACCAAAAGAATGAAAAGCTAGCGGAAAATCTGAAATATCTCATTTGAAAAAGAACTGGCATGGAAAGCAGATCCAGGAGAGGTAGGTTACTTGAAAGTCATGACCAGGAAAAGAGCCTACACTTCATTTTTCAAAAAATAATCCAGCAAAATTACCCTGAGCTCCTAAGAGCAGAGGATAAAACAGAAATTGAGGGAATTCCCCAATCACCTCCTGAAATAGATCCCCCCCCAAAAAAAACAAACTCTCAGGTATATTATAGTCAAATTTCAAAACTCCCAAGTCAAAGAAAAAAATACTACAACAGCCAGAAACAAACAATCCAAACATGGCACTACAGTCAGTATTACACAGGATTTGGCAGTATATACATCAAGGGCTTGTAGGACTTGGAATATATTCTTGATAGCAAAAGAACTTGGGCTGCAACTAAGAATCAATTACACAGCAAAGTTGAACATCCTCTTTCAGGGGAAAAGATAAACTTTCAATGAAACAGGATACTTTCAAATTTTCTTTCTGAAACAACCAGAGCTGAACAGAAAGTTTGATCTCTAAGTACAGGATTCAGGTGAAGCCTAGAGTGGGTAAAGGGGAAGGGTTAATTATGAAAAACTTAGTGATATTAAACTGTGAGTACTCCTGCATGGGAAGAAGATACTGATAACTTGTATGAACTTTCTTATTTATAAGATCAGTTAGAAGAAGCATATATAGACAAGGGACAGGAGGGAGCTGATATACTGGTATAATATAGTATAAAGATGGAATCAATGGGTGATAAAGAAAAGTACTTGGAAAAAGGCAAAAGAAAGGCAGAATGGGCTAAAATATTTTACATAAGAAAGTCAAGAAAAAGCTTTTGCAATGGAATGGAAGGGGGTTGGTGGGGGGAATGAATGAGCCTTCATTTTCACCAGAATTGAGTCAGAAAGGAAATAACATACATTCAATAGAATGTAGATATCTGTCTTACCCTAGAGGAAAAAGAAAAGGAAAGGGATGGAAGAAGGGGGTCAGGGGGAGGGGAAGGGGGAAGTAGGTGATAGAAGAGAGGGAAGCGAAAGGGAGAAGATAGATACAATACACTTCTGAGGAGGAACAGGGTGAAAGGATAGAGAGAATAGGATAAATGGGAGTGGGGATCACTAAAATAGAGTGTAATGTAGTTAACAATAGCAACTGTAGGGGAAATATTGAATCAACTTCTCTGATAAACTTAGGATAAAGAATGAAATCCATCCCAGAGACTGAGTTGATGGTATCTGAACCCAGAATGAAGTATACTTTTTTCTTCTCTCACTTCATCTTTCTTTAGTTTTCCTTTTTTTTGGGGGGAGGGGGTTTGTGTTTGCTTTCACAACACAATTATTATATAAATGTGAAAATAAATAATTAAAAATGAGTATAATAACACATCCATCTTGGAATTTTTGGATAAGTTATATGAAATAATATTTACTAAGCACTTTATAAACCTTAAAGTATTAGTTAGATGCTAATCATTACATATTAAAGAATTATTAGATTATTTCTCCTGTCTCTGTTTTTATCTACCACTGTTCAAATATTCCTTTGATTCCTAGGAAAATCAGAAGTAATTGGTATGGTGGGGAAAAGAATTTTGGTTTGTACAGTTTGTTATAACCTATGCAGTAGGGCAACCAGGCAGTAGCTAGAAACAGAGACCTGGAGGTTGGGTGACAGGTTAAGCTAGAATATGGAGATAGAAAATAGAGAAGAAAAACTTTAGAGAGGATGAACCTGTGAAGATTAAAAGAGGTTTTCATAGGAATCAAGAACATGACATTGGGGCAAACCTGTATTTGAGAGATGGGAAGATAAAGAGAAGCCAGGAAAGGAAATAGAGAAAGTATAGTCAGAAAGTTAGAAAGAATTTTAGAAAGGAATGTTTTTAAAACCTCTTGAATAGAACTGGGCAAAGAAAGGGCAATCACTATGAAATGATGTAGAAAGTTTAGGAACTGAAAGATGTAGGTTAATATTCTCATTGAGTTATTTACTACCTCTGATTTTGGAAAAATCATGTAATTTTCTTTGTCATTAGGTTCTTTATCTGTAAACTAGGTTCATTACTTTCAGTTCACTTAGTAGAATTTTAAGGCAAGAAAATAAATTCCAAAATGGTTAGAGAGAGAAGAATTGAAACAAAGGTAGTTGGGTATATAGTATATATTGCTTTTTCAAGAAGTATGAGAATGAGATACCAATTTTGAAAGACAGTAGCTTAAGGAGGGTAACAAGGTAGGAAAAAAATGATAGGTAAGAGTATACCTGAGTCATGTTTATAGGTAGAAAGTTAGAATTCATCTGCAACTCAATTATGAGTAGAAAGTTAGAACCCATTTACTACTCAATTACAATTCAGTTCTTCAGACATGATTCTGAATTTGCAAATGAATTAGTATATAACAAAGAGAACCCAAGGGCTGCCAATGTCTTCCTTCATGTAGTAGCATAATATAAAATGGAAACAGAAAAAATGAAAAATATGAATTTGGAGTATTTATTTTATGATCACCAAATTGAGGATGCTATTATGACTTCCTTGGAGAACCTCAGTTGTAAATGCTATTCAAGAGCAGCCTCCTCTTTGATAGAAATGTTTAACTATTCAAGAGTAGTTTCAGTTAGGAAGAAATGGAGAGAAACTTTGGAAAGAAACAATAACGACATTTACCATGTCAACTTGAAGAAATACAAAGAGCCAAGTGTGGTGGGTTACTTCTGAAATCCCTTTTCCTGTGGAGATTGAGGCTGGTTGATGATTTGAGCTCAGAATTTCTCAGCTGTAGCATGCTAAGAAAATCTGGTGTACTCCTTATATCTGGCACCAGAATATCTGGCCCCCCAAGAGTATGTGTATGTGTGTGTGGGAGAGTACCAGGCATCATGACTAAGGCAAATGTGATCATAGTGGAAAATTCTTCTGCCAATCAGTTGTGGGATTGGGCTCATAAGTCATGTGCATGTGTGTGTATATGTGTCTCTGTGTGTGTATGTGTGGGTATTCACATGCACATTTATATGTATTTATGATATACATATATATGTGAAGAAGGAAAGAATTAGAATTCTAGAATAACAGTAGCAAGCTAGTGCTGAATATTCAGAGCAGACTCCCTCATACCATCAACTCCAACTATCTGCTTTGCAGTTGATTAAAGAACATAAATTTCCCTGTCTGAAAAGTGTCTGTTGTGTCAAAACAAAGAATATCAATAAGATTTTTCTAATAAATTGAAGAGAAAAAGTTTCATTTTGATTTGAAAGAGAAGTTGAAATTTATCTTCCAATTTCCTAAGAAAATATAGAAATACAAATTAAGTTGCCAAAGTATTATGGATGATATTAACGATTTTGTGGGTATATGAGCATTTATAGAGAAATATGGATATTTTAATACATGAGGACTCTAATGGTTTTAATTTCTTTGGATTGGAATGCAGATCAACATGTAATGTAAGCATATGTGAACATGTTGGAAAAATGATTGTGGAGTCAACTGAATAATAGGGGAATTGGTTAGAATTGGGAAATATTGTGGAAATTGAGTCTTGAAAGTAAAGAAACTGCCCAAATACTACTTCGAAGAGAGTGACTATGGTGGTAACAGAACTCAATTCATGTCATAAAAGACTGAAGAGAAAGAGCTAAAGATAGTTTTTCAAGAGAAGAGAAGGTTTAACAAATACATGAAGGTCTTCAAATATTTTAAGTATCAAGGGGAAAAGAGACAAATTTGAGCTACATGACTGCAAAGGGGATCTTTGACCAATGGATGCTATAAAGGAGAACAATTTCAACCTAATGTTACACGGAACTTTTATCTACTAGAGTTATACAATGGAATAGGTTGCTTTATGATGTGATGAAATCTCAGTTAAAGGAGAACTTCAAGCATATATTGAATGACTATATCTCTAGGATGTATAAAATTCATTTCATCATTGGGTGGGAGGTTGTAAATAATTTCTATGATCTTTTATGATTCTGTCTTCCTTTGAAACTGTGATTTAACAAACTCAACCTCTCTTACCCCCCAATTTGCTTTGTCAATCTCCAATCCAGACTTTTTTCTCTGAAATGCAAAATAATTTAGCAGGAAGGGAAGAAAGTTCTTTCCAGGTAAAATTAAGTTTACATTCTTCATTTTTCTGGTATTCGGGACCTTTTGCATGCAACTTTCTCCTTGTCATTTAATACTGATTTCCTTCACCCATACCATACCTGAGTCAAGGCTATAGTCCCTGAACTGCCTTTAATTCCTCAGCCTTCATAGCTTTGTTCATGTTGTTTTTGCCATGTGCGACATTTTGCCCCTCACCTTGGACAAGCAATTTAGTGTCTCTGGGTTTTGTAAAAGGAGGGGGTTTAACTAGGTGACCTCTAAGTTCTCTTCTAGTTCTAAATTTTTGATCCTAAATTTCAACCTAAAACTTCTTCATTATCCAAATTTGACTAATACATGCTCCAGAAAGTTTCATTTCATAGTTCTTCTCAAATAGATTTTTATTCTCTATTACCTTTACTCTATTCTGCAATCTCTTCCTCTTTACTGGGTGATTCCTTATGACCTGCAGAAAAAACTCCCACTCTCCCGTCAATCCCTCCAAACCTGTTTTGATTTTTTGTGTCTGTCAGTTAACATTTAATATCTCTTCTCCCTTTTTTAGAGATGGTTTTCAACAATCAGGGGATCCATTCTTTTTCTGCTCTCCTCCTAAACTCTCTGTAGTCTAGTTTCTGACCTTATCATTAAGAGAGCCATTGAAACTAATTTTCAGGCTTACCAAACATCTCTTAATTGACAAAGCTAATGATCCTTCTTCTTCAATCTCTGACTCTGACTGTATTGATCCTCCTTTTTTCCTAACTCTCTTCTATCTAGACTTGTATGATATTGTTCTTTCCTGGTTCTTCTATTTATCTGACCATTCCTTTGCTCCTTTGTCTCCTTTGATGGATCTTCATTCGGGTGATATTTGCTAAATGTCAATGTTCCCTCCCAAGACTCTGTCCTGAACCCTCTTATCTTCTCCCTCTAAGCTGTTTTACTTGGTGAATTCATCAGCTCCTGTGCTCCTATGATTTCATTTGTCTTCTCTCTGCAAGTGATCATTTTCCCTTTCTCTCTGTGTCTCTTTGTCTCTCTTTTATGTACCTAGTGGACAATTTGAACTGTATATCTTATAGACATCTTAAATTTAACATGTCCAAAACCGAATTTATTGTTTGTCTACCCAAATCTCTTCTCTACATTCTCTTAAACTTTTCCTATTATTTCTACCTTTATTAACCCTTTCTCTTATCTGATTCTGCCACCATCCTGGTATTGGTCCTCTTCACTTCATCCCTTGATTATAGTGCAATAACTTGTGGGAACTATCGCACTGGAATCCCTACCTCCAGTTGATTCTCCAAAGCACTGTGGTTAAAATATCTTTGTGTGCAAGTTAGATCATTTCCCCACCTTTCCCATTCAACCACCTCTATTTGTTCCCTATCCCATCCAGGATCAAATGCAAAATCCTCTTTTTTTGACTTTTAAAACTCTCCTTAACGTGGATTTTTTTCTTTCTTTTTACGTTTCTTACCTCCCCCCCACCACCAAAGATTGTATGATTCAGTGATAATGATCACTTTTTTGTGTTTTCTATTTTTTCCTCAATTGCATTGAAAAAAATTTAACAGCCATTTAACAAAATGTGAGTTCCAAATTATCTCCCTCTCTTACTTTCCTCTTCTCTCTTTGAGAAGGCAAGCAATTTGATATAGATTACACATGTAGAGTTATGAAACATAGTTCCATATCTGCCATATGACAAAAGAAAACAGACAAAAAGAAGAACAAGAAAAAATTTTAAAAGTAAAAAACTCTGTCAGTCATCCACATTCATACTCCTTCATTTCTTTCTCTGGAGGTAAATAGCTTTTTTTCATCTTAATCCTTTAAAATTATTTTAGATCATTGCATTGCAGAGAGTAGCTAAGTCATTCATAGTTGATCAATGTATAATATGGTTGTTACAGTGTATAATGGTCTCCTGTTACTTCTTGCACCTTGTCAGTGCATCTTGGCTCTACTTTGGCTCTTATGTTGTCAAAGAAAGTGGGTACAAACTATGTTGTATAAATTTTCTTTTCCTAATGAAGTTTCATGATTCTAGAGATTTAATATCATTTTTAATGACCTTGTGTAATTCTTGAGGTCTTATCAAAGGTGAAAAGAGTTGGATATAGTTCAAGGTAAACATTTCCTATATTAAGACTGGAGTTCTACTCAGATATATGAGAATATGTATGATCAATAACATATTAGGAAAATATTATAAGCAACACAGCTTAAAACAACAGTAACTATATTGATAACAACTTTTATTTGAGAGTTATCCAAAAATGAGATATGATGCTTTAGAAAGTAGTGAATTTAACAACTAAGATGCTTAAGCAAAAGTAGAACTTGCTATACTTGTTGGGAAAAGGATGCACAGTCAAGGATGGGTTGAACTAGATGACCCCAGGAATTATTTCTAATCTGACAACTCCATGAATGGGTTGACATTGGGAAAACAATCAACATAAAACATACTACTAATAAAGGAATAATATAACAGGAACTAGATATATGATTTTCATGTTATAAGATATCCTGAGATGAGGAAGAGTTTTTAGGGATAGGTATTTCCTCTGCAACTCATAGTCTAAGAAATTTTCCTAGAGCTCTGAGAGACTGAATGAGAAGCACTCTAACAGTCTACATGCAATCCCTCACCCTCACTAATAGCCAACTCATCCTCTCTTCCTAATAGGCATGCCTCTGACATCTTTTGCTCTTCTTTAAAGTTGCCCATTGGTTAGAAATTGTCATTGTCTCACACCTCCTATGTGCCTCTATTCTCTTCTGCATGTGAGATTTTTTTTTTTGCAAGGCTTGCCCAAGGCCACACAGCTAGGTAATTATTAAGTGTCTGAGACTGGATTTGAACTCAGGTACTCCTGACTCCATGCCTGGTGATTTATCCACTGCGCCACCTAGCTGCCCCTTACATGTGCGATTTTTTTGAAAGCAATCTAGTCACAACCCTCACCCTGCATACTGCTTAAACAGGAGGAAAAAATAGAGTATTAATTTATGTTTTTTAAAATGAAAATCATGAGTATAAGAGAATCATTCTTCTAATAAAAAATCTAGCTAAAATTAAGAGCTGGCATTATTTATAGTGGAGAAACATTGGAAGTTTTCCCACATTAGCTATTGTTATTTGTAACAAATTTAGAACTATTTTAACATTAGAAATTTTAGTACTGTAGAGATAGGACAAAAAGAGGAAATTAGAGGAATAAACACTGGCAAATACCAAGTAAAATATTTTTATTTCCATATGATATAATGCATTATATTTTTTTTTGTTTTTGCAAGCCAATGGAATTAAGTAATTTGCCCAAGGTCACACAGCTGATAATTTTTAAGTGTCTGAGGCCACATTTGAACTCAGATCCTCCTGACCCCAGGGTCAGTGCTCTATCCACTGGGAACCTAGCTTATCCCTCTCCCCATATAATGCATGGTTTAGAAGACCAACGAGAATTAACAAAAATTAAATAGAATAATAATAAAATTACAAACAATATGAAAAAAGTTCCAAACAACTACTAAACAAAATAAAAATTCATTCAACCCAAGCTCATCAAATCTGCAAAGGTGATGCAATGTCAAAATAATTAGTGTTGTAGGAATTGTACAAACTAGTCTTTAATTGCTGAAGCTTTTGCTATTTATACATTCCCTTTCCCCAGGACTCAGAAAAGCACTTGGAATATGGAAAGAGCTCAATATACACTTTTAAATTTTTCAATGTGAATTCAGAGGCTAGAGTCTGGTCATTGCTGGTCACTATCTCTATTCATAGGAAGGACTCAGAGAAGTTCTAATCGGTCAGTGAAGTTATAAACTCTTGTCACTTCTTTATTTCAGCAAAAACAGCAAACATTTCACTCTCCTTTTCCCTTCAGCTATTGATGATAATAGCCATTGAAATGGGAGTTACATAAATAAATCTTTAAGTTATTTCTAATTTCTGATTGTGTTTCTTACAAATTTTATCAGGTCACAAATTCTCTTTGAATCCTATCTCGTAATTATTTTATTAGGGGGATAACAGTGCAAAAAATAAGTAATTATCTTGTGGTACAAAGAAAGAGAAAATGAATCTTCCATATCTATCTTTTGGTATGACAGGGAAGGAAATTCTTTTCTTCTTCTCCCTTTCTGATTGGGGAATAAGATAAATTAGAGGGGATTAAGGCTTTGATTTATTAATAACTCTTTTAAATTCTTGAATATCCAGGCTAAAAGAATTACCTGACTTGACTTGAGACTCTTTACCCCTAGACCAGTAGTTCCCAAAATGCTGCTGTTGTTGTTTCCACAATATCCATTCAACAATAACAAGAGCAACAGTAGCAGCAACAGTACCATAATAATGAAATGCTTTAGGAATCCCTAGGATGATTTAATACACTGCTCAATATTCTTCATAATTATTTACTTCTCAAATTATTGCTCAAGATTTTTTTAACACAAATTCTTTGGCCCATTATCAGAACCTCCAAGAAGTTCCCAAATCATTGCTTAGGAACCACTACAATAGGCTATAGAGACCTCAGTAGACATGATTCAGGAAGTTTAGGGAGGAGGAAATATTGTATTGTTTCCAGCTTCTAGAATAAGGAACAGTATACAAGTGCACACCAAAGAAAAATCATAACCAAGTAGCAGAATGAAAGTTTGATTTAGAAAGAGTCTTGTTCCCTGCTAGGTCAAGCTCCCCAAAGTCCAAAGGATGGGATTTGTTTTCTATAACAAACCAAATCTTGGCTATATTATCAATCCTCTTCACACAGTGAAATCTGCTAATCATAATTCAATTTCATAATTAGGTGAGCAAAAATGTTCCTTGTCCCCATATACTCCTGTAAACAAAGAAACAAACAAAAACAGTATTGTGTAATGAAGCAACAGATATTCAGTGACTTTCCATTTCCAGTGAAACCATGCTCCTGAATCAAGATAAAGGCAAGCTTTTCATATTCATATCCATTTTTCTTTTCTGTTCATCCCAATTTCCTTTGTACCATAACTATTTATTTATCAACTATCACTATTCTCCTATAGGCTGGTTCCTGTAGTGGTCCCTTGAGGAAAGTAATTATGCTATTTTCAATCCTTTTGTTCCTAGGAGGCTCCAGTTGTTGTGATGCAGAAGGAAAAACTAATTGAGTCAAAATTTATTCTTCACCTTGTTTTGCCCTTCATTTTCGAAGAAAACCACATCAGGAATGTGATACCATGACAAGCACATGAATTGGATTTGAGGGGGTGGAAGGGAGCTGTGCTAAGTCACCAGCCACACTTTCCCTACCAGACCTAGGTCCTTTGGCCAGATATGAATCAGGATGACTGGAGATGGCCCTGGATATGGGGCAATCAGAGTTAAGTAATTTGCCCAGTGCTTTATCCACTCTACTACCTAGCTGCCTATTCTTCACCTGCCATGTTCTTGGAGTAATACAAAAGCAAAGAAGAGAATTTTCCTATGTTTAAGTAGACATGATCAATTATAGCACACATTTTTATTATAGCTCTTTCCCTTGCAATTGCAAAATTCTTTAAAGTTACTTACAATAAATGATTTTATCTATGTTTTAGAAGATATTGGTGCTTAGTACATAGTGAGACAGTCATAAGCTCAATAAGAACTGGGTTCAATTCTAACTCTGATTTATATTGACTGTGTGTAAAAATCCTAATATCTCTTCCTAAGGTAATATGCTAAGTCTATAAGTCATAAGTAAGTGGTTGATTTACTTCAGGGGAAGGACTCCCTCTGTGGACCAAATCCCAATAGAACAATAGATCCTTAAATCCACAACATAAAGAATTTTATTTTATAAAATAAAAAAAAATTGAGCCTCGGGAAGAACAAATGACTTGTCCTTGGAAACTTAGGGATCAAATATTAGAGGTCTGAATCAAACACCAGTCTCCTGAGTCTAACACTTTTTCCAACTAAATTGTTGCTTCTCAAGACTACAGTCCATACATAAAGGGGTGATAAATCAGGAACACAAATAGAATAGAGTGGTGCATAAAAGTAGAATGAACAGAATTCTATGCCTTAAATGAATTAAAAGTCCTTGTCATGATGCTTAGACAAGTCTGAGCTGTGTTTCCTCATAAAAAGTGATACAATATGTATGGGAGGAGTTGTGGGCATTTGTGAAAAGATACTTGAAGAGAAGATGTCCCTATACAAATAACTTTAGAACTTACCATCAGAAAGCACAAATGGCTTATCTCCTCCAATAGCTTTGCTTGTTCTTGTCCCTCATTCTCTTTTTTCTATTGCAAGGCAAATGGGGTTAAGTGGCTTGCCCAAGGCCACACAGCTAGGTAATTATTAAATGTCTGAGACCGGATTTGAACCCAGGTACTCCTGACTCCAGGGCTGGTGCTTTATCCACTGCACCACCTAGCCGCCCCTTGTCCTTCATTCTCAAAGAGAACCAAAATGACACCACTATTTTATGAGGGGAAAGTATAGTAGATCTGACTGTGGATGATTAGAACAATATGAACAGAGAAAGCTCTAACACAAGTCAGGCATATAGTCCATATGAGCATTTGGAATAAAGATGTCTCTAAAATTCATGCATCTCACATTTCTTTTGAACTACCACAAATTCTACTTAGCTTATAGAGCACAGTGCCTTTGATATAAGCATGCCATGCTAGGTGGTTCTATGCTAGTGGGTTTTATACCAGTATCTCCCATAACCCATAATCAATTCCAGGGTTCTTTAGAAAAACCTTGAGAGTATCCTTGTATTATTTCTTCTGATCTTCATATGAGTGTTTGCCTTGTGTGAATTCTCCATAAAATTATCTATTAGACAAATGTACATGGTCATTTCATTCAGACATGATCAACCCATTGCAATTGTACTCTTTGCAGTAGACTTTGAATGCTTGGCAGTTCAACTTGAGAAAAGACTTCAGTGTCCAGGACTTCTCAATTGATCTTCAGAATCTTCCTAAGATAATTCAAATGGAAATTATTGTTTCCTGGCATGGCACTGGTAGGCTGTCTAAATTTCACAGGCATCCAGTAAGTTCAGTAAAACAGCTCTGTAGACCTTCAGTTTGGTAGGCAATCTAATATCTCTTCTAGACATACTTTCCTTCAGAACCTTTCCAAACCTGGGCTAGCTGTAAAAATAACATCATCATTTAAATGCCCATCCATGGAAAGGAAAGCACATTTATCCACAACATCTAAAATTTCTCCATGCACTTTCAATCAATGATTCCCTGTCTGGATGGTTTGGTATTGGTTTGGTGTTAATTGTCAGACCAAAATTAGAATAAGTGTCAGAGAATTGGTCCATTTGTTGCATCTCATTCTCAGAGGCTGCATTAAGTACAAAATAATATGCAAACAGAAAGTCTCACACCAACTCCCTCTTCTTTGGTTTTGGTTTGTTTAAATTATTTCTCATCAGTGTGATATCTGACCTTGATGTTCCTTTTATTATCAGTGTTGTCCAATAGCATCACTAAAAACATTGTGTTAAAATGTATGGGAGCAAGCACATAGCCCTACTTCACTCCACTGGTAACTGGGAAAGCATAAGACCATTATCCATTGTCCAGAACTTGTGCAAGCATGGTGCCATGAAACTGAATGCAATGAATGTTCCTGGGCAGCCATATTTGATTGACAGTATCAAAGGCATTGGTAGATCAACAAATGTTAAAAACAGACTTCTATTCTTTTCCTAGTATAACTTCTGGAGGTGTTGGGCAGCCAACATCATATCATAGCTTCCTTGACCCTTTCCAAAGCCACAATGACTCTCAGGTTAGATAATCATCTCCCAAGTGAAATATCAGCTTATTAAGGAACACTCTGGCAAGAATCTTGCCAACAATGACTAAGAGAGAGGACCCACCCTTGTCAATAATTGTCACAGGGCAACCTGTTTCCTTTTCTTTCATTAAGATGAACAGTTGAGGCAAATTTTAACTCTTAGGGAATAATCTCTTCTGGATATCAAACCTGGAAAATTTCAGTCAACTTTTGTTTTAGCATTGGACTACCTGCTTTACAAATATGAACTGGAATAGAATCAATACCAGCTGCATTGTCACATAAGAGGAGCGTAATAGCATTCAAAATATCTTTTTCAGAAGAGGCAAGTTTTGCTAGAAAGGAATTGGCTTCAGCAATACTTTAATGATGGACTGCTGAGAACACTATTGAAGTTCAGCCCTTCTCTTCAGGATCATATTTTCATAACTAATCTGTATAAGCACAGAGTAGTTAAAATGCATAAATAGTGTTCTATCAAAAAAGTGCTTTGAATTGTTACTATCAGTGTAAAACTGAACTCCATCTGCCTTATTACTGAGCCCCAAATCCTACATTTCTGTAATCTTCATTTACCCTTTACTTTTTAAAATTTTTAATTTTGTATTTTATTTTCCCTAATTACATATAAAAACAATTTTAACTTTCATTTTTAACATTTTGAGTTCCAGATTCTCTCCCTTCCTCCCTTGCTACACTCCACATTGAAAAGTCAAAGAATTAGATGTAGTCATGCAAAACACTTCCATAATAGTCATGTTGTTAAAAAAATAATAGACAAAAACCTCCAAGAACACTAAATTTTTTTTAAAAAATGTATTTTTTATCTGTTTTCAGGCACCATCAGTTCTTTCTCTGAGGATGCATAGTATTTTTCATCATAAGTCCCTCAGAGTTGTCTCAGATCAATTTATTGCTAAGAATAGCTAAGTCATTCACAGTTAATCATCTTATAATATTGCTGTCATTTTACACATAGTATAATTAACTTTTCATTAGATCAAATAAGTCTTTCCAGGTTTCTCTGAGAGCATCCTGTTCATCATTCTTATAGCATAATAACATTCTATCATAATCACAAATCACAGTTTATTCAACCATTCCCCAACTGTTGGGCATTCCCTAATTTTCAATTATTGCCTCAAGAAAAAAACTGTTTTAAATATTTTTGTACATATAGGTATTTTGCCCTTTTTATATCTCTTTTTGGATACAGATTTAGTAGTGAAGTCTTCCTTGAACACTCATATACCCCACTGGGTTTGCTACTTTAAAGATAGCTACCTAGCTAGTTAGCTAGCTAGGTATATAAGTAAACAAATATAGAAACAAACAAAAATAAATAAACTGATAAAGAAAGAAAAACAGGAAAAAAGGAAAGGAGAAAGAGAGAGAGAAAAGAGGAAATGAAGAAAAAAAAGAGAAAAAGGAAGGAAGGAAGAAATTTAGAGAAGGAAAATAAATTGAAAAATGGCTTCTAGATGAAAGTGAAGACTCATCTTCTGGGCAATCCTAGTTGCTTAGATAAGTTGCAGAAAATTATGTCAGTAGTTCAACCCAGGGTCCTGGGGTAAAAACTTTTCCTTATTGTGGATATAGGGGCTGGTACCATGTTAATCCACTCCAATGAGGGGGGAAACTGACTTGTTTATTTATTAAGCTTAGTGTCTATATTGCCCTGTCTTTGGCACTAATAAATCTTGGTCTCCTGACTGTTTTTTTTATTTTGAGTCCATAAACAAGTTACTTAATTTCTCCAAGCCTCGGTTTATCTAGCCTTAAACTGGAAGAATAATATACTAAAAAGCAGTGTAGCATAGTGGACAGAAGATAGGCCTTGAAATGGGAGTATATGCCTTGCCTCTAGTACATTCCAGGTATATGATCACTCTTGTTGTGCTATATAACTCTCTAAGGCTAAGTTACAGATAAGTTAATATTTGAAGTTGAAGAAAGAAGTTTTGATGTTCTCCAAAACTAAAGAAACCACATGTTCAGGATGCCCCTCTCTTATTGCCTAGCCTCGATCAACCTATATTAGAAGCTTGTTGTGAGTATCAAGAAATATGTGTTAGTGGAATTATAGCTCAAGTAGCTCACTTAAGGTCACCCTTTGCTTTAGTTTCATGATTGTTATATGGGGACATTCTACTAGACTACCCAAAAGTCCTTTCCAGTTCTAGATTGATGTTCCTCTGGAAATCAGTCGATCAGATAGATGACCCCAGTAACTTTATACAGATGTTACAAATGCACAATGTCAAAAAGTATATGGGTGATTTATGATTTCTACCTAGTATCAAAATAAGCCATAGGATAATCTTTTGTGTCTTGACTTGTCAATAATAAATCTAAACCTGGTTTAGAAACTGTACTTCTTGGCTTATGCACTATGTGCAAGTGTTCTGGCTGAAGCTCAGATGTCTCTCTATCAAATAAGATTTATGGATCAACTATAATCCAAAGTATACCAAGCTTTCTTCAACCTTCATAGACATGAGACAATTATATAGATTGTTTAACTCCACATCCCATCACCACACACACACATATATAGCCATTGCTTGACATTCTAGAGTTCATTTAGCATGGCTTCTTCCTCAAGAAACCAATTTTGTAGACTTCTGTGTAGTTATATATTCTATTGTTTTAAAAATATTTCCTATTAAAATTGTTCTCCCAACAAGTATGATTCCCAATTAATAAAATTAACCATCCCCAAATTCAATTAATCTTAATTCAGTTTAATTAAGCACTGACTATGTACCTCACCATGTTTGAAGTATTGAGAGATCATTCATATGGAGATGTCAGAGAGATGGAAATGCAGAAATGTAATAGAGATATTGGTAACAATAGATGGTTTGGAGAGTCACTGAAAAGAGATGAAAATTGAACCAACAAGAGTGATGATATCACTAAGAAAAACAAACCAATAAATAAAAGAAACCTTTCCAGGACAGAGCCTTGGGGGACAAACACTTAGTGTTTATTGTTGCTATTTCAGTATTCCCATTTAAGATTTTCTTGGCAAAGATACTAGGGTGGTCTGGCAATTCCTTCTCATACTTATTTTACAGATGTGAAAATGGAGATTAACCGATTTAAGTGACTTGCCCAGTGTCATGCAGCTTGTTAAATGTTTAAAGAACGATTTGAACTCATACAGATGGGTCATCCTGATTCCAGACCCAAGCTACTATATACCTAGCTGCTCAGTGTTGCAAGGTGAAAAGGAGATGATGATTTAGAAAAGGAAACAGGGAAAGAGCAATCATATAGGCAGAATCAGAAATAAACAAGAACAATTACTTAGAAGAAAAAGGAGCAGGGGTACCTAGGAAGAAGAGAGAATCAATGCAACAATAATTCCTTGTTTTATAAGGATTGCTGCAAATATTGGGAAATAGTTTGGTAGAGAATAGGTTTATCTCTTACACAATACCACTGTAAACTCCAGGTGGATTCATAAACCATATATAAAAGGCCACATCACAAATCATTAAAAGGTAACAGAAGGCTGTATCTTTCACAACTCCAACTTTGGGAAATGGAGAAACATTCATCATCTAAGCTACAAATGTATTCATGAAAAATTACTGAATCACATAGCATTAAATTAGAAAGACCCTCATTAGCTATTTAGCCTAACTCATACCTGAAAAAGTCTCAGTATAATATATCTGAGAAAGTCACCCAACCTCTACTTGAAATTTTCACTGAAAATAAAGACATCACCTCTTATTGAATTCCATTTCAATTTTTAATATATTTAATTGTTGGGGATTTCCCCCTGATATTGAACTCCAAAAATTAAAAATAAAAACACTTTGCATGAATAAAATCTAAAACTATTGCATCTGGAGAGACCTAATCTAAAGAAGAGAAATGATTGAGTAGGAAAAACAATCTTTGTGTTCATTGTCTCTGAGTAAACTCTGATATTTGTGATACATGCAGAATTGACACAAACAGAAAGCCAAATGCTTTTCCTATAGACAAATGATTAAATTATATAATTTTCAAAAGAAACATCATGACAATTTTATGAAAAATGATCCAAATTATGAATTATAAAATAGTTTCCCCTAAGTCAAGTAAATTGTTTGTTGATTTACTCATCTCACATTTATCAAATTGGCCAGCATGATAAAATATCAAAGTAATCAAAGTTAAATGGTCTATAAGAAAATGGTCACATTTTTGATGAAGCTGTGAATTGACCAAATCATTTTGCAAAGCAAATTTAGATTACGTGAGAAAAGTCACTAAACTCTTTATATCTTTTCATTCAGATATTCTACAACTAGGCATACAACCACAAGGAAATTAGGGGAAAAAAGAAAAAAAAATGCCTCATATATACAATGATATTAATAGGAATATTTTATTTCTTGTAGACAGAAAAATAAAATTAAAAGCAAAGTAGACACATATTATTTAGAGAGCTAAATAAATAAAGGTACATGAATATTATGAGATACTTGTGTGCCATAAAAAAAAAATGAGGAATTAAGGGTAATATGGGTAAATTTGTACAAAATGACAATTGAAGTAAGAAGAAATAGTATTTCCTACAAACAACTTTAAAATAATGCCTCAAATTAAATTTTATAGTGGAAAAGCCAACATTCTTCCATCCAAGACAATTTAGGAAGGCAGAAAAAGAGATTTGTGACATGGGAGAGGAGACTGGCCCAGAGTCCATGTAGATGGAACACCAGATGTGGGACTAGGCCTAGTATCAGAAGCAGTAATAACTTAGGCAACTCTCAAATTATAGACTTACGTAAGGTACCTAGCAACTGGTCAGAAAGACATTAGAACTGACTTCTGTGGTTAGTACTATGTATAAGATCAGATGCTTCACTTACATCCATTTTTAGGTCATAGTTCAAGGGCAATCAGGAAAGAGTGGGAGTCCTGAGCAGCAGTATTATTTATTGTTTAAAGAGATCAGAGACCCTGAGAAAGAGTATCATTTCCAATTCCAATGGCAGAAGCAGTATTGATTGCAATCCCATTGGATCAGAGACCCTTCCTGGGTAAAGACCATAGAATAGACCAGAAGAGCAATGACCACACTTATCCTCAGATTAAATTGCCTTGGAAGCACTGAAAACTTCCTAGAACTAGCTCATTTTAGAAACAGAGTGTAGAAAAGCTTGATGCTTGAAACAGTGATGTAGAGAATTGAACTCAGCTTTAGAATAATTTCGTATAAAAATAAGATGGAAAATGAGCAAAAATAAAATAAAAATTACAATAAATGACAATAAAAGCTAACATGGTGACAGGGAAAATCAAGATACAAACTGAGAAAAAGACAATAAAATCAGAACAGCCACAAAATTCCAAAAAAATTATGAATTGGGCACAAGTCTATCAGGAATTCCTGGAAGAGTTAACAATGATTTTCAATATCAAATAAGAATTGTAAATAAAGGAAGATAACAAATAAAATAATTCAAAAAAGAAAAATTTTAAAAAGTTAATTAAAACTTGTTAAAAGTGGCATAGCAAATATTAAAGAAAACAACATATTCAAAATCAGAATTGGTCAAATGGAAAATAAAGAAGTATGAAAATTCATTAATGAAAGTAATTCTTTAAAAACAAAAGTGACAAAATTAAAAAAAAAAACTGGTACAAAAGCTCACTTGAAAAAAATAATTCCTTAAAAAAATCAGAACTCAGGTGGCTAGGTAGCACAGTGGATAGAGCACTGGGTGTGGAGTCAGGAGTACCTGAGTTCAAATCTGGCCTCAGACACTTACTTAATAATTACCTATCTGTGTGGCCTTGGGAAAGCCACTTAACCCCATTTGCCTTGCAAAAACCTAAAAAAAGAATCAGAACTGGACAACTGGAAGCTAATGACTTCATGAGAAATCAAGAAACAATATGATACTTTCTTTTTCTTTCTCATAGTTTTTTCCTTTAGTTCTAATTCTTCTTTCACAACATAACTTATATGAAATTATGTTAAACCAAATTGTACATATACAACCTATATCAGATTACTTGCTGCCATGGGGAGAAGGGAGGGAATGGACAATGGTAGAGTACAGAACTCAAAACCTTACAGAAAGGTGAATGTTATAAACTATCTTTTCATGTAATTGGAAAAATTTAACAAAATAACATAAAATGTAAAACAAAATCAAAAGATTGAAAAAGTAGAAGAAAATGTAAAATATCTCATGGAAAAAACAACCAACAGAAATCATTAAAACATCTTGGAGTCACTCACAGTCAGGATCACATGCAAGACTAATAGCAACCTCTTTATAGGAGCAGAGTATTTGGAATATAATATTCTATAGGGCAAAGATATGGGATTATATAAGAATAACCTACCCAGCAAAACTGCATAATCTTTCAATAAATAAGATATTTAATAATTAAGAGGACTTTTAAGATTTCAGATGAAAAGACTAGAGTTGAATAGAAAATTTTATATTCACACAGACTCTATAGAAGGGGTATAGGATATGTTCAAGGAAGACTGGTTCCTTAGTGGGAGGGCTGCTGAGCCCTCTTCAGGACTGTTTTTCCACCTTTGATGTCACCTAGCTGAGCCACCTAACTCTCATCTGTGGCTCCAAGAAGGTGTGGCAAGCACAGTGACCACACCCCAGCAGGTGGGTTAAACCAGGTTGATGATAACCAAGGCCATCTCAAACTGATTGGTGAGTAGTGGGGGTATCTAGCCCAAGCATGTGAAGTCTTCAAATGGTAGAACAAGTGGAGGAGAATAATTTGTTCCAACAGCCATGAACCAACTGAAGCAGGTGCTGTGGAAGACTGAGAGCTTGGTTAGACATCAAAGATGCCAAGGTCATGCACTGATCTAGAGCCATCACCAGTTGTCTTGACTCTGTATTGTTATGCTGGATTATAATGACTTTGAAAGAGAGAGAGAGAGAGAGAGAGGTGGTTGATTTCCTGCAGCTCTACTTCACTTAAATCCAATTTACCCATGCAACAAAACACATCACTCATAACCATTCCTCAAAGTCCTGTGGCAACAGGTAAGTGGTGAAGCAGCAGGTGCAGATACACTGGGAGATGTAATCAACCCTGAACACAAGGTCATAGCGTTGTCTCTCCATTGAAAGAAGCAGTGGGATTTGGCAGCCCCCTGAGTGACTGAGCAACTCTTTTAAGGATTGCACTCCTCACCTCCTGGTGTGAGGAAGGGGCTAGAAAAGGTGCCACAAAAATTGTCTGCTTACCAAACCCTGGCCTGATTACTGTGACAGGCACCCTGAGGGTCTCATTGAAGAACTTTAGAATTGATTGTATAGCATGGGAGAAACTGGCAGAACCATCTAGCATGGCATGCCCTCATCAGTGAGGGGGGCTGCACTCTATGAGGAAGGTAGAATTGAAGCAGTCCAAAAGAAATATGTCCTCCATAAGGTTAGAGTAAGGATCCCAGGGATTCACAAGGACTATTTGTGCCTAACCTGTGGTAGAGCATGCTAAGCTTGTATTGGTTTGATCAACCACAGTTGGACACTGTAATTTGTCTCAGAGAGACCGATGTCATTTTGATCTTCTTTGATATTGAAGGACAAGAACCAGAGAAGCATAAAAAAGATGCTGCCATTAGTCAGTACCTCTTTTCTAGAATCACTGCTATCTGGGAACATCGATCAGGTATTTTCCATTAGAAATAATTTTTCCTATACTTTTTAATAGTTAATTCTTAGTCCTAGTCTTTCAAAATTGTCCAAAGATTTTCACTACTTATCAACTGGCAAATGACTTTTTATGATTGTTTCCTATGGAACTTGCACATTAGACCTTTATCAGAGACATTTTATGCAGTTTTTTGTCCAATTAAATATTCTTTCATGTTACCAAAAAACTGGGAGATGATATTTAAAATTGATAATATAAATGAAACAAACAGAAACTGGATTTTGATTTCATAGATCAAAGAATTTCCAATGAGAAACTCTCTCTAGCAGCCAGCACCACCTCTGCAACTTATAGCCTTAGAAAATTTCCTAGAGCTTGAAAGGTTAAAAAAAAGTGCCTAGTAGTATGAAAAAGGGGCCACAGCACAAATGAGATCATTTTGATTGCCTTTTCAGTAGCAATGACTTAGTTGGGGCCAGGCTGTCTCTTGATCTTATACCAATACAAATATTATCTTTCCCTTGCCATGAAAATGAATGTTTCTTGTTTAATCAATTTTCTCTCCAATATAAACATTTCAACTCAATGTTTTGCAGTTTGTTTGGTTTCTAAGTAGACTCACAAAGGTATCTAGGTATAATCAGTTTAATTGCAGAGGTTGCCTGGGAGTTTCTTCTGGAACTAAATTTTGTTCCTCCTTTTTTTTATCTTTGAGAAGAACCTGTTTCTACATGAAAGGCAAAAGCAGATGTCTTCAGTAAAGGCTAGTATATACCTGGACTTCTATTTTATGGGGAAAATCACAATACTTTTGATTATTCACACCATACCTATGTTAGTAGGTAAGACAATTGACCAGGTGCTGTACTAAGTGTATTTGATAAGATTCTCATTTAGGTTTTCACGATAACCCTGGTAGATAGCTACTTTTGTCACCATTTAATAGAATCAACTGAGGCAAAAGGGGTTAAATGAATTATCTAGGGTCTTGAAGATAATAAGTGTCTGATGTCAAATTCGAACTGAGATCTTCCTGACTTGAGGTGTGATATACTCTCCACTGTGCTATCTAGCTGCCTACAAGAAAAGGACACTAGAGCTTACCAATATGCTTTTAAATCCAATCAGTGTTTGACTGACTAATTCACTGGTCAACAGAAATGTCTATGATTTTATTCCTATTTCTTAGATTGATTCATAACCCTCAACATGAAACTTAAGTTTAAGGTTCTTTACCTTATAGATAATAAAACAATTTCAGTTAAAATTTGTCATCAGATACTTACTAGCTGTGTGAACCTGAGCAAGTCACTTAACCTCTGTTTGGCCTTATCTGAAAATGAACTGTGAAATGGGGATCATAATGGGACCTAATTCAGAAGGTTATTGTGAGGATCAAATGGGATCAAATGAGATAATGTTTGGGAAAGTGCTTAAGCATGGTGGATGGAATATAGCCAGTCTAATATAAATGCTGTTCCCCTCTCTTCCCTTGGTTGGCCTTCTCTTCCCTTTCCTTGCTTTCCCTTCTCTTGCTTGGCCTTCTCTTCCCTTCCCTGTCTTACCTTTCCTTACTGGTGATTTAGAAAATGAATTGACTGGAGCACTTGTAGGCAAAATTGAAGCTGGTCTTATTGACAATAGTTTTGGTAGCACTTCATTGCATATGGAATGCTTAACAATAAGACTGTATCTACAGTAAAAGTTATTTTGCTCCTTCATCTATTGATTAGAATAAAAATCTTAGAAAGTAACAGCAAGTCAGGTAATTCTGCTTTTAAAGAGACACTCTCTGTCTAGCACGTAAGTATCTAGACCCCATGACCAGACAAAAACAGTCTTCTCTGAGGCTGATTGGACTCTTCTCTGTAGGGAACTTTTCCCATTAAAATATGAGGATCACAACAGCTTCAGCAACTGAAGTTCTCACAATATCATACATGATATAAATTGTGACATTTTCATCTAGAGTGCATTACTTCTCTTTGGCATTTTGAACAAAAGCTATGTTTAAGGAGTGGTGGCTAGGTGGCACAGTGGATAGAGCACCAGCCCTGGAATCAGGAGTACCTGGGTTCAAATCTGGCCTCAGACACTTAATAATTACCTAGTTGTGTGGCTTTGGGTGAGCTACTTAACCCCATTGCCTTGCAAAAACAGAAAAAAGCAAAAAGCTATTTTAAGGGTTTTGGGGGGATTTTGCAAGGCAAATGGGGTTAAGTGGCTCGCCCAAGGCCACACAGCTAGGTAATTATTAAGTGTCTGAGATCAGATTTGAACCCAGGTACTCCTGACTCTAGGGCCGGTGCTCTATCCACTGCATCACCTAGCTTCCCCAAAAGTTATTTTTAGATCATTAATTCTGATTCAATTTTATAGATATTTATGTCAGTTATTGGGGATACACACATGATGATTAAAATTCATTGCCATCAATGGGATGGAAGGGGTTAACATGACAAATATAATAATAAGTATATGGTAAAATAGAATGTGCTAGAGCAAAAAGAGATTCAGAAAGATTTTTACCTGGAGAAGTTGCTAGAATTTGTAAAGTCTTCATGCATCATGTGATGTCTATGCTGGACCTTGAAGGTCGATGTGGTTTGGAATTGTCTCAGACCCTGTGCTTTTATGGTAAAAACTATTACTTTTAGTGGTAACTTAGAGAAGCATCTGGTAGAGAAGAGAGCTGACTCCAGAAGCTAATCTTAAAGGGGGAAAAAAGCTGAAATTGACATAAATGAAGTTGTCCTGTTATTAAAACTTTCCAGGGCAGGAAGACCACTGACCCTTAAAACCTAGCTTTGGAAGATGATAAGATGCTAGGGGACATAGCTCTTTACATACATAAAGTAGACATGTTAGATCAAAGAGTCAAAATTTTTTTTTAAATTTAAAAGCTTAAATGGTTATTTGATTCCAATAGTGTGTAGTTTAATAAAGATAAATGAGAAATTCTAAACTTGGGCTTAAGAAAATCAACTCCAGTAGAGCCAAGATAGCATATTATAAGGCAACAACCCAGCTGAACTTTCTTAACATTCTTCTCCAAATAGCTTTAAAATAATGCCTCAAATCAAATTTTGAAGTGACAGAGTTAACAAAAAGTCAGCATGAGACACTTTTCAGAATAATGCAACCTAGGAAGTTGGCAGGAGAGCTTTGTGACATACCCGGTTAGGACCAGTCAGAGCACATGTGGAGGAAGCTTCAATAATGAGTCTTGGAGGCAGCTGGGATAGAGGCAGTAGCAACTTCCAGAGTGTTCAATCCAG
Organism: Macrotis lagotis; assembly: GCF_037893015.1. Classification (NCBI taxonomy): domain Eukaryota; kingdom Metazoa; phylum Chordata; class Mammalia; order Peramelemorphia; family Peramelidae; genus Macrotis; species Macrotis lagotis. The sequence continues at coordinate 209,985,806 of NC_133660.1, read as the reverse complement.
AAATGGCAAGGGATTCAGACAAATGGTCAGAAAAAAGATTACAGAAGACTCTTTGCTGGCACCTAAGCATTGCTGGAACAGATGGGCAATTCCATTGCCGAAATGCATTTCTATGTCCCAGTCAGGGAAGAGAGGAGTGGTTATAGTTATTCACAAGGGAGCTGGGTCTCTGGTCACAGTTCCAAGGCAGAGAGGAATGCTAGAACTTGTCCTTATCTGCGTAAAGAGCAGAGTGCAGAACAGAGGGTACTGTACACACTTCTTCCTGGATCACATCACCTTGGAACACACTCCCAGAACTAGTTCTGAAAAAAAAAAAAGCAGCATGAAAACCTTGAAACTTGGGACAGAGCCTCCCTGCTCCTAAAGCCAAACTTTAACGTAAAGTTCAAAGTCAAGAAATAGATTGGAAAAAGAAAAACAACAGAATAAGAATATGACCATTAAAAAGCTATCCCCAGGGGTAAGGAAGACCAAGACACATACTCAGAATAAGACAACAATGTGAAAACACCTACTATCAAACCTTCAAAGGAAAAGAAAACCGCTTATTTAAAAAACAAGACCAGAAAAAATTTTGAGTAGAGGAGAAAGGACCCACATCTACAAAAATAATCATAGCAGCTATTTTGTGGTGGCAAGGAATTGGTGGTAGCAATTGAGTGAATGTACATCAATTAGGAAATGCTGAACAAGTTGTGGTATATGAATGTAGTGGAATACAGTGCTATAAAAAATGATGATATGTCAGATTTCAGAAAAAAACTGAAAAGACTTCCTGGAACCAATGCTGATAGAAGTGAGCAGAGCTGTTGTGTACAGCAACAGCCCCATTGTGTGATGATCAACTATGATAGACAGCTCTTCTCAGCAATACAGTGACCAAAGGCAATCCCAAAAGAATCCAGAGGAAAAAACCTATGGAATCAGAATGCAGACTAAACCATACTTTTTTTTAACTATTTAAAAAGTGTGGTTTTTATTCATGGTTTTTTCCTTTTTTTCTGAATCTTTAACAATATGAAACATAGAAATATGTTTAACATGAGTTTATAGGTATAACCAATATCAGATCATGTGTTGTCATGGGAAGGGGGGAAGGAGAAAGAAGGTAGAAAAATATGGAACTCAAAATCTAACAAAAAAAGAATTGAAAATTATCTTTACATTAAATTGGAAAAAAAATTTAAATTTTCACAAATGTAAAAAAAAGAATTCCTAAAAGAATCAAAGAAAGAGATGAATGGTAGAGGAAAACTGGGAAAAGAAAATGGTAATACAAGAAAATTATGAAAAGAAAATTAATATCTTGTAAAAGAGACACAAAAATATTGAAGAAAAACAGTTGAATTGGTCAGATGGAAAAAGACATGCAAGAGCTCTTAAAAATTAGATTTGAACTCTTGAAGGCTAATTAATTCATGAGACATCAAGAAGTCAAAATACTGAAAAAATGAAAGAAAAAAGTAAAATGTATCAATAAAAATTGTCCTCAAAAGATATCAAGAAGAGATAATTTAAGTTTAAAAATTAATGGTCTATCTGAAAGACATGATTAAAAAAATAAGCCACACAACATATTTCAAAAAAAATTCTAGAAGAAAACTGCCTGATAACTTAGATCAGAGGTTAAAATCAAAATTAAAAATCAATTCATCAATCAATTCCTGAAAATGATCTCAAAATGAAAACACAGGAATATTATAGTCAAATTCAGAGCTCCCAAGACAAGGAGAAAACATTAAAATGGCATGGAGTCACAATTTTGGTCACATGAGATTTTACATTTTCCACATTAAAGGACCTAAGTATTTGGAAAAGAATCTATAATTATAACCAAGAATCCAGTAAAACATAATTCTCCTTCAGGGGAAAAATGGATATTTAATATAATATAAGATTTTCAAGTATTCCTAATGAGAAGACTAGAACTGAATACAAAATTTGACAGTCAAACAGAAAAGTCAAGAGAAACATAAAAATGTAAACATGAAAAAGACATCACAAGGTACTCAATAAAGTTAAATTGTTTACATTCTTATATGGAATGCTGATGCAGGTAACTCCTAAAGAATTTTATTATTTTTAGGAGAGTTAGAAGGAATCTGCATAGACAGAGGCTATGGGTCTTAGTTGTTTATGTTGGATGATCTAAAAAAATGGAGGGATGAGAAAGAAGAATGCATTAGAAAATGGGGAAGGAAGATGGATTAAGAAAATTTTCTCATACAATGAAGCACAGAAGGAAGACCTTTTATAATGGAGGGCAAAATGGGAGAGGTGGTAGGCAATCTTTCCCCATCACTCTCATTAGAATTAGTTTAATAAGGGAACTCTCTCTCTCTCTCTCTCTCTCTCTCTCTCTCTCTCTCTCTCTCTCTCTCTCTCTGTGTGTGTGTGTGTGTGTTTAGAGAAATTTATCTTACCCTAGATGAAAATAGGAGAGGAAGGGAGAAAGATTAAAGGATTAAAGGGAGGGCAGATTAAGGTAAACTGTGGTCAGAAGCAAGACTGACTTTTGATGAGGGATAAGACAAAAGGAGAGAGAGAAAGACAGATAAACAGAAGAAAATGGAATAGAGAGAAATATATCGTAATCATAACTGTAAGTGCCAATACGATGTGTTCACCCATAAAATGGAAGCAAAGAGCAGAATGGATTAGAAACTAGAATACAATAATAAGTTGCTTACAAGGGACAGACAAAACAGAAAGACACACACAGAGCTTAAATAAAGGACTGAAAATAGGTGTATTGTGCTTCAGCTGAAGTAAAAGAAGATAAGAGGTACCAATTGTGATCTCAGACAAAGCAAAATTAAAAGAGAAAATCAAGGAAGCTACATTTTTCTAAAAGGAACCATAATAAAAATTAATGTTAAGAAAAGATTTACAGTAAGAGTCTCTGCAATAGACCTTATATTACAAATATATAGGGAACTGAATTAAACTGTAAAAATAAAAATCACTCCCCAGGTGATAAATGGACAAAGTATATGTACCAGCAGTTTTCAGAAGAAGAAGAAATCAAAATATCTATATTCATATGGAAAAATGCCCTAAATCACCATTGATTAAAATGCAAATTAAAACAATTTTAAGACACCACCTCAAACCTATCAGATTGAATGACATGACAGGAAAAAAATAGAGCGACCATGGGAAAAATAAGAATGCATGCACTGTTGGTGGTTATAAACTGGTCAAAGCATTCTGAAGAACAAGTGAAGCTATGCCCAAAGGTCTATAAAAGTGCAAACCCTTTGACTCAGCAAAAAAAGAGAAAAGGATCAATTTCCAAAAAAATTTATATCAACTCTTTTTGTATTGACAAATGATTGAAAATCAAAGGGATGTCCATCAGTTGGAGAATGACTGGATAAGTTGTGGCATATACTTGTGATATTTTATTAAGCTATAAGAACTGATAATTCTTCTTACTTCCTACTTAAGAAGGAAGGTTTTAGAAAAACAGAAAAACTGATTCAAACTATAGCGAGCAGAATCAGTAGATCTTTTTATGCAGTAATAGAATTATTCGTATTTTTATTTTTTCCAAATACATGTTATGAAAGATTTTCAGCATTCATCTAAATGTATATTTATATTACACACTTTTCTACCACCCTTCCTTTCCACCTCCCTCCCCTCAGTGGTGAACAATCTCATAAAAGTTGTTAATGTGCATTTATGTTTAACATGTTTATGTTAATGTACATTTATTTTTAACATGTTTACATATTTTGTATATGAAGTATTAGGACTGAGGGGAAAGAAAGGAAAACCATGGGATAGGAAGGAAAAGCACAAGAGATGTTTTTAAAAATGAATATAGTTTCCTGTTAGATTCTTTTTGTTTTTGTTTTTGTTTATTCCCTCTGATGTGGATGGTGTTGTCCATAACAGGTCTCCCAGGGATGTCCTAAATCTCTGAACTGCTCAGAGGATCTGCATCTATCAAAGTTGATCAACTCTCAATGTTGCTGTTAATGTGTATAATGTTCTTTCACTTCTACTCCCTTTGCTCAGCATCAGTTGTTGTAATTCTTTTTATGCTTCTCTAAAGTCAGACCATTCATGGTGTTTTATAGAACAATAGTACTCCAGAACATTTATATACCATAACTTGTTCAGCCATTCCTCAACTGATGGGCATTCCCCTCAGTTTCCAATTCTTTGTCTCTACAAAAAGAACTGCTTTATCACTTTATTTTTCTTCCTTTTTTGTAAACATGGAACTATATTTTGCATTATTTCATATATAATAGATATCATATTGTCTTCCTTCATAATGCAAAGTGGAAATATAGAAAGGAAAGAGAATTTGAAAGAAAATTTTTTAAAGTATAAATTTAATAATAGTTCACAAAAATAAAATAAACTGCACAAATATAGAATGGAAGAGAGATAGTTATCCAAAAATTCATGAGGAAAAAAAGATTTTGGTAGTCCACTGTTTAAATGAACTATTAACTAAAATGGAGCAACTAGGTGGTTCAGAGACTAGAGCATTGAACTTGGAATCATGATTCCAAATCCACCCTCAAACATTTACTATGTGATCCTGGACAAATTTTCTAAGCCTTGCCTCAGTTTCCTCAACTATAAAATAAACTAGAGAAGAAAAATGGCAAACCACTTCAGTATCTTTGCCAAAAAACCCTGAAAAACAAAGAACAAATGAATTCCCAAAGAATCAGACATGACTGAAATTACCAAAACCCAATAATTTTTATCTAATATTTGATAACATATCTTGCTTATAATAGCTAATCTAAATTTTCATTACTAGAGATAAAGTATCCAAAGTAAAGGAGGTGATACTTCCACTGAAAACTGCCCAGAAGCATTATAGTTGGAATATTCTCTTCACTGATGGGTGCAACATTTTTCTTAATACAGTAAAAAAATTAAGACAAGTCCAAAGAATGGTGGCCATAACATTGTTTAAATTCAAAACTCTGTATTCTATGAATCAACTAAAGGAACTTGGAATATTTAGCCTGGAGTAGAAAAAATGAAGTTGGAGATTGTGGAACTGTGTTTCTGATAAGGGTTTTTTTTTTATTTTGGGGTAAAGGTTGTCTTAAGAAGAGGGATCAGACTTGTTTTGTTTGACTTTATAGGGCAGAAGTAGAAAAATGATAAAAGAATGAAAATAAACTTGCTGGAAAAAAAAGGATTGGCCCAAGATGGAGGCAGTCAATCTTATGATAGTATCTTAAGGAAAATCTGAATGACCACTACTGTTGGGATATTGTAGAGAACATTACTTATCTAATGTGCATCACTGAATCTGAGTTGCTTCTGAATCTGAGATTATGCAATTTTCCCAGTCACATCTGAGATTATGTGATTTTGTTTCCCTGTCACTTAACTTTTAAGACACTATAGTTCAAAGCTATTTAGGCTCTTTCTTTTTTGACACCACTGCCCATCCCCACTTGCCTTATCCTATCCTATCCTTTCTCCAAGTTTTTGAGCCTTGAACACTGTTCCTGAGAGACTTCTAATCTACTGCATGTCCAGCCACCATTCTCCATATGACCGTGCATATTTTTTTCACCTTTATCTCACAACCTATCCCCACATACCCTCTATTAATTTTTTCTTCCAAGATGATGCCTTTCTGAACCCTCCCACTCTCTCTCAGACATCATTAATGCTCTAAATTTGAGAGGGAAAGGGTTTAGAAGTTATAGACTTTGAACCAGAAAATTTTGAAATCAGGTCCCATTCTTATGAGCTGTATGGCAACGGGCAAGTCTTTTCACCCTCTGTATCTTATATTTAAGTGGTAATCTTGGGATCATAGACTCAGCCTTGGAAGAGACCTTAGTAATTATTTTTCTCAGAGATGACACTCTCACTTTACAAATGAGGAAACTAAGGACCAGAGAGATGATCTGGTCTTGTCTAAGCTAATAATTTCAAAAATGTAATTGAGACAATTTAGTTTAATTTGGGTTTTTCCTGACTCCAAAGCTTCTACTTCCTAGTTTTTAAGAGGCAGGCATTTGGAAACATATAAAGTGCTATGCAAATGTGAGTTATAAGTTAGAAATGTTAAGCAAACTAACCATTCTTAACTTCTCTTCCACCCACCAGAAAAATTGTTCACAGTCCTTTCACAAATATGTGATATTCAAAACATGATACAGATAAAATTATAAACAATTTATATTAAGAATAAGGGGTCTGGGGGCAGCTAGATGGTGTAGTGGATAAAGCACCAGCCCTTGAGTCAGGAGTACCTGGGTAAAAATCCGGTCTCAGACACAATAATTACCTAGCTGTGTGGCCTTGGGCAAGCCACTTAACCCCATTTGCCTCACAAAACAAAAAACCTACAAAAAAAAAAGAAGAAGGGGTCTGGGGCGTCTAGGTGGTGCAGTGGATAGAGCACCAGCCCTGGAGTCAGGAGTACCTGAGTTCAAATCCTGTCTCAGACACTTAATAATTACCTGGCTGTGTGGCCTTGGGCAAGCCACTTAATTCCATTTGCCTTGCAAAAACCTAAAAAAAAAAAGAATAAGGGGTCAATTTTTTAACAAAATTAATGAATGATTTCCCCCCTCCCCCCATAATACAAAAGGAGAGATTGGTCTCTGCCTCCTCCTACTATCCCCTCCCTTAATAGTTGGTCATTGTGTCAATATTAACTTAATTTGGCTTAAATAAAAAATTTTTGAGAAAGGTGGGAGGAAAAAACAATCTGATTTGCCCTCAACCTTTCTTCCCCTCTTCTTTACCACTCATTGCTTCAGTCTTCCCTTGAGGGATTGTAAAATCTTTCTACTCAAATTCTTGCTATCATGACCTTGTTTTCCAAACAAAATATGACAGGGCATTTAAACTTTAGTGTAAGTTTCAATCAATACCAAGATCAACTCCTCTGAGATTATTTATTTATATTTAAATAGGATCTCTCCTAGAAAGATGTCATTTGCCCAAGAAATTTCAATCAGACTTTGAGAGAGGAGGAGATTTGGAGAAGTCAGGATGTCATCAAAGGTCTTTGATCTAAATGTGACACAATGAAACATGTATTTAACACACTGGCACTGTGTGTGGGACAGAAAGAGGAGACTTAGAGTCAATGGCTAATTAGGAAACTTTCAAATAACTAGGAAGATGGTACTGGGATTGAAAAGGAAGGAACAATAAGATGTTTGAGGGAAGTGATTGTGTATTTTACCTACCTGTTGAGGTATCAATCTCACTGTCTGAATGCAAGATTGTAGCATCCTAGAAAGATTAGGGCTGGAGATCCAGATCTTTCAGTGTGATCCTGGGTGAGTCAATTTTCTCATTGAACCCTAGACTCGTTGCCTAAAAAACAGGGTTAATAACTCAAGGCATATAATCCTCAGGGTTATGAGAAGAACATTTCCTTATAAATCTTAAAGTTCTTTAGAAATATTGTCATGGCAGTGGTGTGAGCCACGAGAGTGGATAAGATCTCCATGTGAATTGAGCCTTTTTGATGGAAGAAAAAAATTGAACAGAGGTTTGTAGAAATACCATTTTAGAGACTTGGAGAAGAAAGAAGAGAAGGAAGAAGATAGCAAAGGAATGATTAGAGAGGAAGAAAAATAAACTCAAAAACAATAGAAAACTATATCAAAGTTGTTGGAGAATAGTCTTTCAGGATGGAGGTGGCAAATGAGTCCAAATCAATGAATGCTTTAACCATGTCCCCAGTCACTGCAGTAGTTTGGGGACTTCAGTGAGATTAGGTACCAGAAGAGGACTGTGAAAGGAGAGGAATGAATGTTCACAAGGATCAGGAAATCGTTTAGGAAGAAGAAATCTATATAGGAAAAGAACATTATCACAAATTCTGTTTGAAAAACAAGGTCATGGTAGTAAGAATTTGAGCAGAAAGATTATACAATCCCTCAAGGGAAGACTGAACTTTTTAAGGAGGGAAGAAGACCTTTGTGCATTGTAACTCACACAAGGAACTGTTTGGAGGACTCCTGGGGTGGTGGAGAGGGAAATAAGAGCAACAGTGAAGGATACAACTGGGGCAGCAACTATACACACAATTTCAGGGCAGAAGAGGGACATCATATAGGAGCTATGTTAATAGATGAGGTCCTGGGGTTTTATAGAAAAGGGGTCCAGATTTCCTGAATATCTGCAGGAATGAACTGAGCAGTACAAATTTCTTTAGAAAAGCTAACTGTTAAATTTTCTATCTGATCATTTACTCCTCAGAAACTGATAAAAGCTACAAATGAAGGCTTAATTTATTGTTTTCTTGATAATCTTGACTTAAGAAAGCAATAGAGAAAATTTTAATAATGCCAATTAAACTTAAATGGACATTATGAATACCTTTATTTTTTTTTCTTAGTCAGTTGACAAATATTTATTTTTCAGCACACACTGCCTGTCAAATTGATTGCCCATCCATAGTGTCACATGAGGAGATGTTCCAGGAATTGACCATGGGAAGATATGACTACACAAATAAAGGTATAGATATTTCTGGAATAGCTGTTTCCAGCATAGAAATTTTCAGAAAAGGGAAAGAAGGGGGTGGGGATGCCTAGAGCAAAAACAGTTTGCCAGAGGGGACCTTCATATAGCTCAGAGACACACTTAAAGTTTTCACAAATCTTTTCTCTTGTATATTCAATCTATAGCTTAAATTGTTATTGAAAACCAAATTTAAGCAAACTATGGGAATTATCATTTTCTCTGAAATATTTTGGCAAAGATTCTAAGAAGTCTATCTATGACTCCTCCTAGGTCAAGATTGAAAATAAGTATTGTACATATAGAGTTTTAGAATTTAGAACTGATTTGGACTGTAAATATTATCTAATACAACCCTCCCATTTTTCATATGAAGAAACTGAGGACTGGGAAAATTTTGTGATTGATCTCAAGTCATGTAAGCAGAGCCAGAATTCAGAGCCAAGTCCCCAGTTCTAAATCAATGTTTTGTTTTATTTTTGCTGTTTGTCTGTTTTGTTTTTTAAGATATTACACTAATCTTTTCATATGGTTGATGCCAAACAATAGGGAGAAATTATTCTTTCTTCCTTCAATATAGATATGGGTTCCAGTAACAAGATATACATTAGTTGTATAGGTAGACATACATATTAATATCAGTTATCTAGCTATAAAATTATATATACATATAATAAGGAAGAGCGAGAAAGAGACAGACATAGAGAGACAGAGACAAAGAGAGACAGACACAGAGAGAGAGAGAGAGAGACAGACAGACAGACAGACAGAGAACTGATAAAAGCCATCTTTGAAATCAAAGCTCTAGTTTGTACTCCACTATAAGGTATTGCCTTGCAAGTAACCACCCTAACCCCCAGGTTCCAAGTCCTGCTGAGTAAATCATAACTTCAAGTCTGAAACCAGCTTTAAGTGACAGGTGTATATGTGCTGGTTATTAGAAAACTATTAGATTCTAGATGGAAAATGACCAGGTTCTTAGCTCCTGAGACCTTTCTTCTGTTCTCTAGGGGTCTTTTAGAGTGACTCACACCTACAATTAGTGGTATGCTGCCTCTGAAAGACTACCAGTCACACCATCCTTTTTAGCTACTCCTCACATAAAACCTGAATGGGTTACCACACAAATGAACCTTATATTATTCTTTTTTAACTACTTTAGATTTGACACCAGTAAGGAAGGCTCCTGAAAACTCTGCTGCTGAAATTCCATTAAGGTACAAGTGAATTACTAAATGTACTATTTATTTGTCTTTTCAAGCTACTTTGCTTGGGACCCTAGACTATGAGCTCACTATATGGATAAGATATTTTCTATGGATAATAGAAACTCTGAAAAAAACCCTTAATCTTAGAGATCATTTAGAACAACCTCCTTATCTTTTAGATTAACACAAATGAGACTCAAATAACATAAATAGCTTGTGCAATCTCACTTTTTTGGGGTGGGGTGGGTGATCCCTCTTCTGTCATAGATAGCAATCCCTCTTTACCTTGTTGGAAAATTTGTGTGAGTTAACTGTCAAAAACAATTTCCTGTTAATACTTCCTGGTAATACTAATTCTCTTATAATATATGTAGCCTAGTTTTTAGGCAATAAACAGCCAGTACATCATTGGATCCCTACTTGTAAAGATATGACTGCAGACAATAAATAGGTAGATAGAAATGGATGAATGAGAGAATGAATTAATGATAAAATCATTCATTAAACACTTCCCACATATAAAGCTAAATTTGTAGGAATACAAATACAAATACAAATCTAATCTAGTTTCCTACTCTGACTAGCCTTTAAGCACCCAGGCTTACCACTACCCAGTGATTAAGTACCAGAAGAGGACTGTGTGGAGCAGCTAGGTGGTGTAGTGGATAAAGCACCGACCCTGGAGTCAGGAGTACCTGGGTTCGAATCTGGGCTCAGACACTTAATAATTACCTAGCTGTGTGGCCTTGGGTAAGCCACTTAACCCCGTTTGCCTTGCAAAAAAATCTTAAAAAAAAAGAAGAGGACTGTGATGGGAGAGGAGTGAATGTTCACAAGGACCAGGAAAAAATCATTTAGGAAGAAGAAATCTACATAGGAAAAGACCATTACTACAATAATGGTTACAGAATAGAACATTATCACCAGTTGTGAGGAAATACTCCAGTTAATGAAGAATCATTTTTAGAAGTGAACTTTAGCCAGGAATAGTGTTGCTCTTTGCCAGAATTAAAGGGAAGACTTCTGAGAAAACCCATTAAGTGCTGATGAAAATAACCATATTGGTCTGTTGGTCTTAGTACTGGGTCCCTGGGAGACCAGATTGCTGACAAGTGACTCTAAGAATTGGTGTTTGACTGAAAGTTGAAAGAGGAGACAGAAATTATCTCTATTCAAACCTCCCTTGGATTTATTCAAAGTTCATTGAAAGTCCGATGTTTGACAAAAGTACTTATAGCCATTAGAACAAATCAGCAGGTAATATAGGTAATATATATATAGCTAAACACATATATACACACATATACACACATTCCTATGTATATATATATATATATATATATATATATATATATATATATATATATATATATATATATATTTGAAATCAAGACAAAGGATAAAATCCATGGCATCCCCACATTTTGACTTCTTAAAATTTTATGAACATCCCTTGACTTTGAATCTTTACATAGCAACTTTTCTTGATTGTTTTACTTAATACTTTTCCTTCCTCTCACTTTCATCCTGATTCCTATTTAGAAGTGACTAATACTTTCTGATTCAAGTGTTTAATTTAAAAGATGAGAAAAATGAGGCCATGAGAATGAAAGTTATATGCTCAGAGTATCATACATAGAATGTAGTGGCTCCCCTCCACATGGAGCTTAATACCATATAGAAGAGGTATAAGATAAAGACAAGTACCATAATACTCAATAATGCATGATGAATATATTTTAAAAGTTCAAAAAATTCATTATGATTTTGTGACTTGGAGGGGTTATTTATTTCTAAATAGAATGATGAGAAGGACAAGAAAGAAAATATCAAAGAAGCATCTCTGTAGAAAGTAGCATAAAGATTCCTCATCCTGGCAATAGACTTAAGACTTAAACCTTCTGGAAGGGTTGATGAGGGAAGAGCTATATAAAAGATATGACAGACACAGTTATAGTTTATTTGAAGTTAGAAGCTAGACCATATTCAAAGTTACATATTATGAGAAGACAAAATAAGGAAGAGAGCGAAAGACTTTAGTAGATCTACAGACAGCTTTGGTTAAAAAACTCACATGTGTATTGGTCTCAGGCAAACCTTGAAATCACAATAAGGATTACTTTTATGATAACTTTCTTTTCAAATTCAAAATTCATATATATTGCTATGAATTAATCAGCAAAGATATTCCTGTGTTGAAGAAAGAGAAAGAGATGGAGGTAGACAGAGGATAGAATAAAAGGAGAAAAAGAAGAATCATATGTTAGACCTTAGATATCAACTACTCTAAAATATTCATATTATAGATAAAAAAACTGAGCCTTATAAAGATAAAGTGATTTACCCAAGATGATAAGGCTAGTAAATATTTGGTAAAGGAGAGGTGTGAATTCAGGACTTCAATTTTTAACACCAAGGCTTATTCCAAGATATGCTATTGCCACTGGGAGGAGCAAGAATAGGAGAAGGAAGAATAAAAGGAAGATCAATTGATAAATTTATTTTTTAGCATCTACTATGTTCCGAGCACTGTGCTAAGCACAGATATAAAAAGAAGGGAAAAAAAAGTCACTGCCCTCATGGATTTTATAATCTAATAGAGGAAAAAGCATTCAAATAGATATAAAAGCAAGCTAAATACAGGATAAATAGATGATTTTTTAAATGTCACACTCAAGCAGTATTTATTTCAACATTCATTTTTGTAAAAGTTTTTCTCTCCCTCCATTGCTCAAGCAATCTGATATAGATTATACATGCACAAACCTATTAAACCTATTTCTATGTTAGCAATGTGAAAGAAGAAACAGAAAAGGAAAACCACAAGAAATAAAAAAACCAAAAAAAAAGTGAAAATAGTATACTTTGTTCTGCATTCAGACTCCATTGTTCTTTTTCTAAATGTGGATGACATTTTCCATCACAAGTCTTTTAGAATTTCTTTGACTTATGTATTGTTGAGAAAAATTAAGTCTATTACAGATGATCATTATTGTCATTACTATGCACAATGTTCTCCTGGTTCTGCTCACTTCATGCAGAATTAGTTCATATAAGTCTTAAGCAGGAGATAATTAGAAGAGGAAAGGCACTGGAACTGAGAAGAGTTGGTGAAGGCTTCTTGAAGAAGGTGGCTTTTTAGTTAACAATTAAAATATAGTTATGATTTATTTATTTTAAAACATTCTTTTCTTTTTCAATTTTGAGTTCTATACTTTTCCGTCCTCCCATCCCTTCTGTACCCACTGAGAAGACAAGCAATGTGATATCAATCATACATGTGAAATCATGCAAAACATATTTACATCTTAGCCATATAGCAAAAGAATGAAAGAAAGAAAATTATACTTCAATTTACATTGAGATGTCATCAGTTCTCTTTCTGGAGGTGGATAGAAATTTTGTCATTAAGAGTCCTTTAGAATTGCCTTGGATCATTGTATTGATCAAAGTAGCCAGATCTTTCAAATTTGATCATCATTATGACAATCCTGAAACTATACTCAGTAATTGTTCTTACTTCTCTTTACATCAATTCACAGAGGTCTTGCTGTGTTTCTCTAAAACCACTACCTGGTAATTTCCTATAGCAATCAAATGTGACAACTTATTTAGTCATTTCCCCAATTAAGGAGCATCCCCTCAAATATCAATTAATAGCTGCCATAAATATTTTTTGTATTTATAGGTCTTTTTCATTTGTTTTTATCTCTTTCTTTGGGATACAGAACTAGTAGTAATACTGCTAGGTCAAGGTGTTCCAACATAATCAATACACATATATGCCCTCTGTCTTTTTAAACTTCCTTTATTTACTCTAATAAAGTTCACAAAAATTACTAAAATTATCTTCCCATAAAGGGATGTAATTATTTTATTGAGTCCCTTATGAAAACTCTTTCATGTTTACTTTCTTATGAATCTCTTGAATTCTTTTTTTTATGTAAAATTTTCTGTTTAGTTCTGGTCTTTTCACCAGGAATGCTTGAAAGTTCTGTATATCATTAAATATCTATTTTTCCTGAAGGATTACACTCAGTTTTTCTGAGTAAGTGATTCCTGTTTGTAGCTCTAGGTCCTTTGCCTTTTGGTATTTAATCTTCTAAGCCCTCCTTTCCTTTCAGGTAGAAGCTGCTAAATTTTGTGTAAACTGATGCTCCATCATGTTTGAATTATTTTTTTTCTGGCTGCTTGAAGTATTTTTTTTTTACCTGTAAGTTATGGAATTTGACTATAATATTCCTGGGAGTTTTAATTTTGGGATCTCTTTAAGAAGATGACAAGTGAATCATTTTACTTCCTACCTTACCTATGAATCTAATATATCATGGTAATTACCTTTGATTATTTCTTGAAATATTGTGTCTAGATTCATTTTTTTTATCATGACTTTCAGGTAGTCCAATAACTCTTTCCCCCCCATAGGAAATTAATAAAGGTTTAATTGTTATTATAGGTGCAGTCCAATAATTCTTAAATTAGCTTTCCCTTATTTCCAAGTCAGTGGTTTATCTGTTGAGATAATTCACATTTTATCCTATTTTTTCATTCTTTTAACTTTTTTTTAGTTTTTTGCAAGGCAATGAGGTTAAGTGGCTTGCTCAAGGCCATGCAGCTAGGTAATTATTAAGTGTCTGAGGCTGGATTTGAACTCAGGTACTCCTGACTCCAAGGCCAGTGCTCTATCCACTGCACCACCTAGATGACCCATTTTCACTTTGTTTTAATAATTCTTGATATCTCATGGAATCATTAGATTCCTCTTGTCCAATTCTAATTTTCATTTTATTTAGTGAGGTCTTTTATCTTTTTTCCATTCACTTAATTCTTCTTTTTCAGAGTTCTTTTCTTCAGAGACTTTTTGTATCTCTTTTGCAATTACTCTAATTCTATTTTAAGATGATATTTTCTTCAGCATTTTATGCCTTAAAAGATTCTCTTTTCATAATTACCTTGCACCACTCTTATTTCTTGTCTTTTTTAAAAAAAATATCACTTCCATTTCTTTCCCCAATTTCCTCCCATCACTCATTTCCTTCTTTAACTCTTCTAAGAATTTTTGCTGGCCTTGGGTTCAATTAGCCTTTTTCTTTGAGTTTTTGCTTATAGCTCTTTTCACATTATTTTATTTTTCTAAGTTTATGTTTTGCTCTTCTCTTCCAATGTAGTAGCTTTTTATGTTTTTCCCTTGCTGTTTGATCATTTTTTCCTAATCTATTTCATACATTTGAATTTGATTTTATAGTTGGACTCTCTTTGCCTGGTGATGATTAGGCAGTCTCATGCTTCAAGCTTTGTTCATGTTGCAATTTTTGAAAATTTTGTTTCCCTCTTTTCTTCTTTGAGTATTAAATGCATAGAAAATTGAATTACCTTGTGGTATATCTTTTTGTATACTTAAAAAATGGTCATTAGGTCAAAGAATCAATGATTAATTTATTCAAATCCCACCACTGGTAAAGAAGAGAAATAAGGCCAACAGAATAGAGTCTGCACCTCTACATGTACAACATAAACTTGTAAGCACCAAAAACACAGATTCTCAGCACTAACTCTGAAAACAATAACATGAACAAAGTTTGGAGCATGAGACAGTGCCTATTCATCACTAGGCAAAGAGAATCCAGCTATAAAATCAAAGATATGAAATAGGTGATAAGATAATACTTGAAATGTATATTTCTATTGATACTTTGTGTCCTACTTCCTATTGGTTTCCCCATTCAGGGAACACTTACAATAACTCGGGGGAATTTGGGGTGTAACAAAAAGTGGAAACATATGACAGCTTTTCATTAACTATTGCTTGGCACCTTTTTTTCCTCTATGTTATATATTTGTTTGCTGAAGTAGCAAAAATGAGGGAATTAAAAATGTAGTATTTCATCAAAGGTATATTGAGTTTTAAGAAATAAATAAATAAATATTACAGGTATAGTTCTGTCCAATTTTTTTTTTTACTTATGGACTAAATGTACATTACTATGGGCACTTAGAAAATGCTATTGGCCAGATGAACATTAAAAAAGAGTAAGGAATGTAAATTTGTGATTTCCATATTGGGCATTTGCCCAGGTGCCCACCTTAGAAAGAACCCTAATTACAAATGCCATTTTATCAATTGGTTCACTGAACTCAACCTAAAATTAGGTACAGTTCTGCCTAACTGTTGTGAACCAGATGAATCTTACCACTGTTATTTACCCTGGAAGGGTCCTTGATCCTTTGCAGCTACCAATGCTAGCTAGCTCTCTTCTTAAGCTTGGAGCTATGACCAGGAACTCTGCTTACTTGTGACTGATTACAAATGTTACTTTTCATCCTGTAATTGTGACCCAGAATTGCTTATGAGCAATAGATTTGCCAAGCAGTGCCAGTTACACCCAGTGCCAGCCCCCTGAAATCTCATTCTGATAAGCTATCTGATCCCCTTATCAACTCTTGGTCAAGAGCTCCTGAGGCTGCTGATACTGATGCTAGTGTTGTCTACCTCTAAGGCCAACTACTGGTTCTCCTGCTGCACTCAAGGCTTATGCCCTTTCTGTTACGGATCTCTTACAAATCTCCTAAGGTATTTTAGACTAGGAAAATGCTTAACTCTGATGTGTGTTCTACCACTCTGCAATTTGATTTGATGTTTTGTAAAGTTGTTTAGGAGTGAATGTTTGGAATATTTCTCATTCATTACTCATAGTTGTAAATTAAAGGAAACCAAGAAGCTCATTAATCAGAAGAGAGGAGAGAGAAAATTTTAGGCATGAAGGTCACTTAGAGAAAATTTGCAGAGCATAGATATGGAGTGTCTTTTTGTGGAAGAGCTGGAAGCCAGTTTCACTAGATTGAGGAATATGTATTAGGGAGCAAGGCGTAAGGAGGAGGAAGAAGAGAAGAAAAAAGACTAGAAAAAAATGAGAAGAAAAGGATGAAAGAATAGGAGAGAAAAAAGAGGAAGAAGGGAAATAAGAAAGGATACATTACATCAAACAATTAGTTTTCCTTGATGAGACATTCAGCAGTCCACAACAGTAATGCTAGTCATCTTGGCTATATTTTATTACATTATGAGATCGCTTATGTTGGAGTCAAGTTTGAAGGTTTGTACCTAGAGAAAAAATGTCTCATTTATTCAAAACTTTGAAAAGACAAAGTAAATATTATACATATCATTTGATCCTCAAAGCATAAGGAAACAGGGGTAAAATGCTTTATGAATCTTTTTATGATTTACGTCAGTCAAAAATGAGCTCCTCTGGGCAGCTAGATGGCACAGTGGATAGAGCACCAGCCTTGGAGTCAGGAGTACCTGAGTCAAATCTGACCTCAGACACTTAATGATTGCCTAGCTGTGTGGCCTTGGGCAAGCCACTTAAACCCCTTTGCCTTGCAAAAAAAAAAATGAGCTCCTTTTCAAATTCCTTTAAACCTTTCATTTACATCTCATTTCGAATTCTTTATATAACTTGTACTTGTTTGTGAAGTTAATTAGGTAGAGCAGCTATAGAGAGCTGGACTTGGAATCAACAAAACCTGAGTTTGAATCCATTCTCAGAAATTTCCTTCCTAGCTACATGACCCTGGCCAAGTCATTAAGAACCTCTCATCCTCCATTTCCTTCTCTGAAAAATGAGAATACACATATCATCTACCTCATAGAATTATTATGAAGGGAGAGTGAGATAGTATCTATGAGGCATTTTTGAAACTTTATGAGTTATATACATATTAACAAATAAATCTGCTTTTATTTTACCATGCCTTGTCCAGCCTCTCATTAGATTTGCATCTTCATTTGCAAAAACTGTGACTCCTTTCATTTTTCCTTTTTGGCGGTTTTGAGTCTTTCACTTTTTTTTAAACTGGGTGTATGATTTCATTAGGATAAGAAACTCTAGATGCTGGTCTATATATCAGAAACTCTTTTCCAGTGTAATAGTATCTGAGAGTCAACCTGGATATCTCTTAAGTAACTTGCCCAGAGGCATATTCAATATGAGTTAAGAGGTGGGATTTGAACCCATGTCATTCTGATTCCTTGGCCAGTTCTCTACCCACTACATCATGCTGCCCTTCTGCCTTTTATACAGCAGTTATTTAACAAATTATTGATTTTGAATTGAAGTGAAAAAAATTTAATTGAATTGAACTGAAAACCAGTTAAACTATAAAAAAAGTTGCATGGAACCCTTCCAGGAAATATTTGAAAATAATTTGGAAAAACAAATTTCTAATGATACTAAATAACATATTATCACTTTAAGTAGATTAATCAATCTTACATTATTATATGTCTCTATACACATATATCAATGTCATTTGGAATTAAATCTTATTACAAAATATTCAGGGGAAGAATATGCTTGTTTATTATTGAAAAAGGATAATAATTAGGAGCAATAAAATAGTCTGGTAGATTCCACTGATATCTTCAAAGCTACAGGAGAAATTGAGGAAGTCTCCAAAGTAGGTCCTCTGTGTTAGAATTATGAAAATATCTTGGTTTTAAATAAGTTCCCTGAATTTCATTTGAAAATGTCTTTGTAAAGTTGTTAGAGTCATGGAGCTATTTTTTTTAAAGTTTGGTAATGTATCAGATGCTGAGCATCCCTGGAAGTGAATTCAAATTAGAGAGAGTAATGTTATTTTTGAGTTTTTTTTGTCTGGGATTTAATACTATAACTAACTTTGTAGATGCTTTTTTCCTTTTTTCAGTATAATGGTCATCAAAAGTTTTGCTCTTTTATCTTCCTGATTTTTCCCAATATCCATAATAATAAATGCATATACATATTTACAATAAAATATAAGGGATATTTTGAATTTAATTTTTGCCACAACAGTCTGACACTCAACTAATTGAATGTGGATGTATTATGGAAATCTCCCAGTGTTTTATTCTTGCTAAATAATAAATCAGCTTTACATGTGAATTAAACTATTCTCTGATCATTTTATACACTGGCAGAATGTACATGTTTTGTGCAATTGAAACAGTTATCAAAGAAACACACTCTATATTTATCCAATAGCAGCTTATAAAAGTCTAGTCTGATATGGGTTGTTGTCAAAAGAGTGTTGTATATGGAGTCAAAAAACTTAGTCTCAAATCCAACATCTGCCACTTATTATCTGTGTGAGCTAAGATTTTTCTCTGGGATATTGATTCCACAATCTATAAAATAATCTCTTCTTTACCTTCCTGATCTAATGCTATAAAATTATGCTCTGTAGACTTCAAGTCTTGATAATCTTGTTCCTGGAGATCCTCTGGTTTTCTTCTCATGTTGTTCAAAAATACTGTGTCACAGTCAAATCAAATCTCTTACTATTCCTTGAACTGTACATATCCTTTCTTTGTATAAACTACTCAATATACTGAGAATTTATTCTTTTCTCTAACCTCCAGTAACCACTGATGAAATAATTATTCTCTAAGGATTGGTTATTTTCTACTTTTTCCAGGAAATCTTTTAATCAGTCCAGTCCAACAAATTTATTAAATGCCTCCTGTGTATAAGATATTACTTTAGTTTCTGGGGAAGAAAAGAAACAAAAAGTGAAATAGCCCCTGACCTCAAAGAGTTTTTAATCTACTGGAGTGAGAAGGGACTACATTCTAGGAAAGGAGATCACCTTTCCAAAGGTCTGGAGAGAGAAAATGAAATATGGAGTGTAAGAGGGTCAGTTTCTTCAAGGCATTTTTTTTCAGCCATACATGTCTTTACTTTTTTTTTTTCACTTTTTGTTTAGTATTTTATTTTTCTCCAGATACATGTCAAACTAAACTTTAGCATTCATTTTTGCGACTGAGTTATAAACTTTCTCCCTTCCTCCCTCTCACTCATCCTAAACGTCCTACCTCCCTATTGAGAAGACAAACAGTTCAAAATAGTTTATAAATGCATGGTTATGCAAAACAATATGATACAATAGTCATATTGTGAAAAAATATAGAAAAAACTCTCAGAAAAATAAAGTAAAAATGTATACTTCAATATGTATTCAGATCCTATCTGTTCTTTCTCTAGGGATGGTTAGCATTTTTCATCTTAAGTCCCTCAGTGTTGTCTTAGATCATTGTATTGCTAACAATAGTTAAATTATTCACACTTGATGATTTTACAATATTTCTGTTACTTTGTACACAATGAATTTCACTTTGCATTAACTCATGGTAGTCTTTCTAGGTTTTTCTGAGAGCATCCTGCTCATCATTTCTTATACCAAAATAGTATTCCATCACAATCACATACCAAAGTGACTCAGTCATTTCCCAATCAAATTCATGGACATTCTCTCAATTGCCAATTCTTTGCATCACAAAGAGAATTGTTATACATATAGGTCCTTTTTCTTTTTTGTTTTTAATCTCCTTTGGGATAGAGATATAGTTAGTTGTAGTGCTAGGTCAAAGGGTATGCACAATTTTAGCCCTTTGGGAATAGTTCTAAATTGTTCTATAGAGTGGTTGAATTAGTTCACAATTCTATCAACAACCCATTACTCTTTCCTTTCCTTTTTCCCACCTCCCCTCCAATATTTGTCATTTTCCTTTAGTGTCCTATTAGTAAATGTAGTAGGTATGAAGTAGTTCATCCATATTGTTTAAATTTGCATTTCTTCAATTAACAGTGAGCATTTATCAATTGTGGAATGGTTCTTAATTTTACAAATTTGACAATTCTCTATACTTTTGAGAAATGAAACCTTTATAAGAGAAAGTTGCTTCAAAAATATTTTTCCAGTTATATTGCTAACTATATTTACCCCTCTCCTATTTCTCTCCCTGTTTATTCTATTCTCTCTCTCTCTCTCTCTCTCTCTCTCTCTCTCTCTCTCTCTCTCTCTTTCTCTCATACATAATATATATTATGTATGTAAAAGCTCTTATGAACTACTACTATCATCTTCCATGTAGGGAGGTAAACATTTAACCTTATTAAGTTCCTTTTGATTTCTTTCCTGTTTACCTATTCATGCTTCTTTTGAGTCTTGTATTTGAAAGTCAAAATTTTTGTTCAGCTTATCAAAATTTCAACATTCTTCTATTCAAATGTGATCTGGGCCTGAGACCTCAGGCACAAGTTGGACACACCTAGTTTAAAAGGTCTTCACATGGATAAGAGATTATATTTGTTCTATCTGTCTGCTGAAGGCAAGTCCAGGAGCAATGAATTGTCTTAATAGGGGAGTAGATCCCAGCTTTAACTGGAAATTTTGATTTTTAAGGTCAAACTTTACAGAACACCCTCTCAAATAAATATTGTAAGACAAATTCAGTTGAGCACTACAAGAAGACAAAAGACAATTGCAACCTCCTCATATTGGCATTTATTAGATATACATCAATACAAGATCATTGTTAGGGACATTCCTGACAGGAAGGTGGAGGTGATGGTGATTTGGAGAAGAGGATGACTGGAGTAAGAAACAAAACATTTTTTGTTGAACCACTGGAAAACATTAGGTTTATTATTTAGCTAGATACTTAAATCAGGTGTTTATAACTGTAAACTTAACTGCTAGAGTATGAATGTTGCTAGTCTGTTCCAAATTTCAATGCTCTGTCAAATATATAATGGTCCACCTTAGTTACAGCAATAAAATAGATTCCAAATCATTATAAATTATATTTTAATAATAAACAATGAAATTGATAACTTCTTAAGATAATGAGCTCCCCTTTGCTAGAAGTGTCCTAGGCAAGCAGGATATTTTTTAAATGACCTGCTAAAGACTGGAGATAAAAACGATGAAAGTGTATCCCCTTACCTCAAGTAACTCACAGTCTAGAAGAAGAGACAATTTCTGCATGCTGCACAAAATGGGTTTGAATTTGAGTCTGAAAAAAACCCCACAGGTGGGAAGAGGAGAAGAGCTTTTTTCAAGAGACAGAGGGTCATGTGCAAGAAACAGCATAGAAACTAGCATTGCTAAATTGTGGGGTCCTGGAAGCTGAATGCAGACTTGTTGAGGATACCACAGAAGAGACTTTGGCAGGGCATGCCAAGATGACTTCTGCTGCTGTGGCAATAGGTCTTGATTGAAAAATTGCATTAGAAAAGCAGAAAGTCCAAAACCTATAGCTAAACATAGTTGTCTTTCAAGAAAATAACAAAGAAGCAACTTTTACTGTGATAACTGTTACATTTCTGATGCTTCCCCATGTTAATAATGAAATTCTGTTATACTGGTGAGTGCTTCATTTTTAAAGCTAGATCTAGGACAGATAGTGGAGAAAAGGAGGCTGTTGAATCAACTGGCACAATACTTGTCCGGTTTCGAAGAGCTCCAAGACAATATTGGCACATGTGACACAGGAAACCTCAGATGCTCAAGAGGCAGGGACTAAGACATCCTGGACTTGGTCTCCTTCACTTTGCAAGGCACTCAGCTACTGCTTAAATATTGAAACTGTGTGTAATTGAATGTTTTGCAATCCAAAGCTCACATTATAAAAATCTCTGAATCAACTGGTAGCTAAAGGGATGTTAAGAACCTGCTAGATTGCAGAAAATTATAGGAAACATCTCACTGAGTTGATTGCTTTTGTATTTAATTTTATGCTAATTATTAGTTCCAGAAGACAGCAACCCAACAGACTGACAAAGTAAAAAGAAGAAGAAAGCTGACATATATGTGTCATTCTCACAGGGCAATTTACCAACTAAAATGTCAGAAAAATAAATTGTAGTTGGGTACCTTTAAAGGAAGATGTCAGTACTGTTCCTGGGAACAACATGTATAATTTTAAGTGCTCCAAAACCTGAAAATAAACAAAATAAGCCATAGTTTCAGAGCTAAGGTGTCATCTGCATGTAGGGAAGACTTCTGGGACTTTGGGGATGTCAGGCGTATCTTGTAACACCATCAAGAATCAAGTCATGGGGCAATTAAGTGGTGCAGTGGATAGAGAAGGTCCTAGAGTCAGAAGGACCTGAGTTCAAATCCAGGCTCAGACATTTAAAAATTACCTAGCTGTGTGACCTTGGGTAAGTCACTTAACCCCATGGCCTTGCAAAAAAACCAAAAAATAAAAAGAACCAAGTCATTATAATACCTCTGACTATAATACACAGCATTTTGTACTTAGAAAAAACTTTGTTGTGTATGATGTCATTTGGTCCTCACAGCAAGCCCAGGAGTTAGGTTATAAAAGGAAGAGGAATCTAGGAGACTTTACAGAGATCACATAGCTGGTAATTGATAAAACAGGGACTCAAACCCAGGTCTTCCAAATGGGGACCATGTTGTCTCCTGAAATGACATTTAGGTGATTTGGGGAGATTTTTGCTGCAGGTTAAAAAACACACAAGCCTAAAATCCAGAACAAAGAAGAGATATCTATGTTGTGATATCCTTAATATGAAGCTGCATAATAAATCTTGATGAGCTTGAATGGATCCATGGTAAAAATCATCCCCTACTAAGAGTAAAGTACATGTGATAAGATTTGAGGGTCCTCAAAAAAGTCCCCAGGAGCAGCTAGATGTCATAGTGAATACAGTATTGGTCCTGCAGTCAGGAGAACTTATCCAGACTTAGACACTTACTAGAGTTGTGACCCTGGGCAAGCCATTTCTTTTAGCCTTAGTTTCCTAATCTATAAAATGAGCTAGACTACTCCAGTATCTTTGCTACGGAAACCCCAAATGGGGACTTGCAGCCAAGATGGTGGAGAGAAGCCAGGCCCTGTGCCAAGGTCTCCTGATCTTCCCTCATGTATAATATGAAACAAACCTCTTAATGGAAATAAGATGGAAAAAACCCAGAAAGAGAAGCTCAGACAATAACACTTAACTCAAGGTCTGTCTTCAGGGATCCTGGGTGCACTGAGCACAGAGCAAAGACAGCCAGTGGGGCGGGGTAAGAGCTGGACTAGCCTAAGTTCAGCCCTGGAGGCAGTTGTCCTCAGAAGCAAACAGGGAGTGGAGGCATGGCCATGGGACTGAATGTCTGGGACTTACCAGAAGGCCTAGAGGTTAAGTTCCAGCCTCTAACATCTTCTATTGGCTTGGAGGAGATAATACATTCAGTGAGCACAGCCTCTAGCATGCCCTGCTG
This sequence comes from Macrotis lagotis, assembly GCF_037893015.1. Lineage (NCBI taxonomy): Eukaryota > Metazoa > Chordata > Mammalia > Peramelemorphia > Peramelidae > Macrotis > Macrotis lagotis. Next base: position 209,962,050 of record NC_133660.1, on the reverse strand, counting down.
GCCAGATGGGGATATTACACAGAGTAAAGCCTCTAGCACTCACTAATGGCTGACCCAAGTACAGTAACTAAACCCAGTGAATAAATCTCTAGGGATCCCAACACCAAATCTCTGTGAAACAATCCCTCCCTGAACACAAGATTTTAGGAAAATGAAGAAAGGCTAGTGAAGGGGGGTTCCTAGAAAAATTCCTAGAAGGAAAAGACCCTAACTCAGAGAGATGTAGAACCTCTGAGGAGAATATTATTTGGTCTCCAGCACCTTAAGATTTCCTTGGGGCAGCTAGGTGGCACAGAGGATAGAGCTAGCCCTGGAGTCAGGAGTACCTGAGTTCAAATCCTGCCTCAGATACTTAATAATTACCTAGATGTGTGGCCTTAGGCAAGCTACTTAACCCCATTTGCCTTGCAAAAACCAAAAAATAAAAATAAAAAAGATTTCCTTGAAGAAATCAGGAAGGGGTTTAAAACTCATTCGGAAAATTTGGAAAAAGAAACCCAAGAGAAGATTAACACCTTGCAACAAGAAAACAAATCCTTGGAAAATACAATTGGACAAATGAAAAAAGAAAATAATTCTCCCAAGACCTCAATTGATCAAAGGAAAACTCTTACAAAAATATAATTAACCAATTGGAAGAGTAGTTGCAAAAGGTAAATGAAGAAAATTCCTCCCTAAAAGAAAAGAATGGAGTCTGTGGAACCCAATGACTTCATGACAGAACAAGAATCTATTAAACAAAACCAAAAAATTGAAAAAAAGAAGAAAATGTAAAATACCTCATCATCAAAAGCACTGCACTCAAGAATAGATAAAGAAGAGACAAACTAAAAATTATTGTTCTTCCTGAAAATATTGAAGAAAAAAAAAACCTTGGACTCAATATTATAGGATTTAGTTGATATCATGGAACCAGAGGGCAAAATAGTTATTGAAAGTATACATTGATCCCTTCCAGAAAGGGATCGCAAAATGAAATCTCCAAGGAATGTTGTAGCCAAATTCCAGAATTATCAGATAAGAGAGAAAATTCTGCAAGCAGCCAGAAAGAAACAATTTAGATACCAAGGAGCCACAGTAAGGAATACACAGGACCTGGTAGCATCAACATTAAGGGATAGAAGGGCCTGGAATACAATATTCCAAAAAAGTAAGGGAGCTTGGAATGCAGCCAAGAATCCATTATCCAGCAAAAATGATCCTTCTCTTCCAGGGCAAAAGACGGACATTTAATGTAAGAGGAGACTTCCAACTTTTCATGATGAAAAGACAAGAGCTTAATAGAAAATTTGGACTTCAAACAGAACACGTAAGAGACTCATGAAAAGGTAAAATAAAAAAAGGAGGGAGGAAGAAACAGAAAAAAAAATACTGTTATCAAATAAGAAGAAAATGGCTACATCCCTAACTGGGAGAAAGACTTTAATAACTTTAGAAAATTGTAACTCTATTAGACAGAATTTAATTAGCCAGAAAAGATGGACATTCATGACATATTTGAGAAACTGCTATCTAATAAGATAAAATTAGCTATATCCTTACCTGGGAGAAAGACTCTAATAACTTTCAATAACTGAAATTCTAGTAGAGAGAATATACTTAGCCAGAAGTGATGGATACTCTTTGACTCAGAATGATTTCAAAAACAAAACCTAGGGACAGCTAGGTGGTGCAGCGGATAGAGCACCAGTCCTGGAGTCAGCAGTATCTGAGTTCAAATCTGGCCTCAGACACTTAATGATTACTTAGCTGTGTGGCCTTGGGCAAGCCACTTAACCCCATTTGCCTTGCAAAAAAAAAACCCTAAAAAAATAAAATAAATTAAAAAAAGCCAAAACTTCCCTAAAAGGAGGGATAGTAAAGAGATGGGAATGTGGAAGAGACTAAATGGAGTAAATATCTACATTAAGAGGTACAAAGGAGTTATTACAATAGAGGGGAAGAAGGGAGAAGGTGAGAACTGCCTGAATCTTACTCTCATCAGATTGGCTTAAAATTAATATACATACACTCAGTTAAGTTAAGAAACTTATCTTACCTTTAAAGTGTTAAACAGGGAAAAGGAGAGGGAGTGGAAAGGTGGAAAACAGAAGGAAGGGAAGGAAGAAGGAAAGAAAAAGGGGGACAAAGGGGAGGGGGGTTGATTATAGGAGTGCAAACACACCGAAGGTGGTGGTATTCAGAAACAAAATATTGGGGAATATGGACAAAGGGAAAAAGGGGGAAAATTATGAACAGTATGAACAGAGGAAAGACAACATGGAGGGCAATAAAGAGTTAATAATTATAACTTTGAATGTGAATGGGATGAACTCTCCCTTAAAACATAAGTGAATAGCAGAGTGGATTAAAAAACAAAATACTACAATATACTACTTACAAGAAACTCATTTGAAGCAGAGAGATACATATAGAGTAAAGGTAAAAAGTTGGAGCAAAAAATATTTTTTGCTTCAGCTGAAGTGAAAAAAGCAGGTATAGTAATTCTTATCTCAGAAAAAGCAGCTGCAAAAATAGATAGCATTAAAAGAGATAAGGAAGGAAACTATACCCTTCTAAAAGGTACCATAGACAATAAAGTAATTTCAGTTCTAAGGTATAGCATCCAAATTCTTAGAGGAGACCTCAATCTCCCATTCTCAGATTTAGATAACTCTAACCATAAAATAAACAAGAATGAAGTTAAGGAGGTAAATAGATTGCTAGAAAAGCAGACATGATAGACTTATGGAGGAAACTGAATGGGGATAGAGAGGAATATACTTTCTTTTCTGCAGTGCATGGCACTTACACAAAAATTGACCACATACTAGGGCATAAAAACTTGATAATGAATTGCAGAAAGGCAGAAATAATGAATACATCTTTCTCAGATCATAATGCAATAAAAATCACGTGCAATATTGGGCCAGGGAGATATAGACCCAAAATGAATTTGAAACTAAATAATGTAATTTTAAAGAATGAGTGGATCAAACAACAAATTATAGAAATAATTCATTAATTTATCCTAGATAATGCCAATAATGAAACAAGATACCAAAACCTATGAGATACATTCAAGGCAGCTCTCAGGGGATATATTATATCTTTAAATGCTTATATGAAGAAATTAGAGAAAGAGGAAATCAATGAACTAAATATGCAAATAAAAAATTAGAAAAAGAACATATTAAAATTAAATACCAAATTAGAAATTCTAAAAATTAAAGGAGAAATTAATAAAATTGAAAGCAAGAAAACTATTGAACTAATAAATAAAACCAAGAGCTGGTTTTATGAAAAAAAAACAAATTGGTAAATCTCTGGTTAATTTGATTTTTAAATAAAGGAAAGGACAAAACCAAATTGCTAGTATCATAAATGTAAAAGGTGTGTTCACCACCAATGAGGAAGAAATTAAAGTAATGATTCAGAATTAGTTTACCCAACTCTGTGCCAATAAATTTGATAATCTAAATGAAATGGGTAAATGTTTACAAAAATACAAGTTGTCCAGGTTAAATAAAGAGGAAATTAAATACCTAAATAACCCTATCTCAGAAATAGAAATTCAACAAGCCATTATTGAACTCCCTAAGAAAAAATCTCCAGGGCAAGATGGATTCAAAAGTGAATTCTATCAAACATTAAGGAACAACTGGTTCCAATTCTATATAAACTCTTTGAAAAATAAGTGAAGTTGGAATTCTGACTCTTTCTATGGCACCAATATGGTGTTGATACCTAAATCAGGAAGAGTTAAAACAGAGAAAGAAAACTATGGACCTGTCTCCTTGATGAATATAGATGCAAAAATCTTAAATAAAATCTTAGCAAAATGACTACAAGAAGCTATTACTAGAATAATACGTTGTGATCAAGTAGGATTTCTCCCAGGAATGCAGTTCAATATTAGGAAAATTAGGAATATTAGGATATTAGGAAATATTAGGAAAAACTGCCAATATAATGAATTATATTAATAGCAAAACTATCAGAAATCATATGATTATATCAATAGATGCTGCAAAAGCTTTTGACAAAATACATTCCTACTAAAAGCAGTAGAGAGCATAGGAATAAAGGGATTGTTCCTTAGAGTAATAAGCCCTATATATCTGAAACCATCAACAAGCATTATATGGAATGGAGATAGGCTAGAGGCATTCCCAATAAGATCAGGGGTGAAACAAGGATGCCCATTATCACCACTGCTATTCAATATTGTGTTAGAAATGTTAACTTCAGCAATAAGAGAAGAAAAAGAAATCTAAGGAATTAAATAGGGAAGGAAGAGACAAAACTCTCACTCTTTGCAAATGACATGATGGTATACCTAGAGAATCCCAAAAAATTATCTACAAAACTATGAGAAATAATTAGCAACATTAGCAAGGTTGTAGGATATAAAATAAACTCTCAGAAATCCTCAGCATTTCTATATATGACTAGCAAGATGCAGCAGAAGGAGCTAGAAAGAGAAATCCCATTCAAAGTAACTTCAGACAATATAAAATACCTGGGAGTCTATCTGACAAGGAAGACTCAGAAACTTTTTGAAAATAATTACAAAACACTTCTCACACAAATAAAATCAGATTTAAATAATTGGGCAAATATCAACTGATCATGGATAGGCCAAGCAAATATAATAAAAATGATAATTCTACCAAAATTAAACTACTTGTTTAGTGCCCTACCAATCAAAATTCCAAAAAATTACTTAAATGAGTTAGAAAAAATTGTAAAGTAAATTCATATGGAGAAATAAAAAATTTAGAATCTCCAGGGATTTAATGAAAAAAAAGTACAAAAGAAGGTGGCTTAGCCCTACCAGATTTAAAATATTATGAAGCATCAGTCATCAAAACTGTCTGGTATTGGCTAAGAGATAGAGTGGTAGATCAGTGGAATAGACTAGGTACAGCAGCAGGAATTAATTATTAGTAATATGCTTTTTGATAAACCCAGAGTCCAGTTTTTGGGATAAAATCTCTCTCTTTGATAAAAACAGTAGGGAAAATTGGAAGTTAGTACTGCAGAAACTTGGTTTAGACCAACACCTCACACCCTATGCCAAGGTAAGATCAAAATGGATACAGGATCTAGACATTAAAAAAAAAACAGTTTTATAAGTAAGCTAGGAGATCAAGGAATAATTTACCTGTCAGATCTATGGAAAGACAAGCAGTTTATGACCAAGGAAGAGATGTAGAACACCATTGAAAACAAACTAGGCAATTTTGACTACATTAAATTAGAAAGCTTTTGCATAGAGATAAACCACTGTAACCAAGATCAAAAGAAATGTAGTAAATTGGGAAACAATTTTTACAACTAGTATTTCTGACAGAGATCTCATTTCTAAAATATATAGAGAACTGAGTCAAATTTTCAAATGAATAAGCCATTCCCCAATTGGCAAATGGTCAAAGGATATGCAAAGGCAATTTATAGATGAGGAAATCAAAGTGATCCATTGCCATATGAAAAAATTGCTCTAAATCACTATTTTTTTTAGATTTTCTCAAGGCAATTGGGGTTAAGTGGCTTGCCCAAGGCCACACAGCTAGGTAATTATTAAGCATTTGAGGTCAGATTTGAACTCAGGTACTCCTGACTCCAGGGCTGGTACTCTTATCCACTGTGCTAACTAGCCGCCCTAAATCACTAATTATTATAGAAATGTAAATTAAAACATCTCTGAAGTACCATCTCACACCTCTCAGACTGACCAGAAAGGACAGTGATCAATGTTGGAAGGGATGTGGGAAATCTGGGACACTAATACATTGTTGGGGGATGCTGTGAACTCATCCAACATTTCTGGACAGCAATTTGGAATTATGCCCAAAAGACAACAAAAATGTGCATACCCTTTGATCCAGCAATACCACTACTAGATATTTACCCTGAAGAGATTATGAAAAAAGGTAAAAACATCACCCGTACAAAAATATTCATAGCAGCTCCATTTGTGTTAGCAAAGAATTGGAAAGTCAGTGAATGTCCATCAATTGGGGAATGACTTAACAAACTGTGGTATATATGTATGTGATGGAGCACTATTGTTCAATTAGAAACCAGGAGGGATGGGAATTCAGGGAAACCTGGAAGGATTTGCATGAACTGATGCTGAGCGAGATGAGCAGAACCAGAAGAACATTGTACACCCTAACAGCAACATGGGAGTGATGATCAACCTTAATGAATTTGCTCATACCAACAGAGCAACAATAAGGCACAATTTTGGGATATCTGGGACAGAGAATGCCATCCTGATAAAGAATTGTGGAGTTTGAACAAAGACCAAAGACTATTACCTTTAATTTAAAAAATATTATTGTATTATGTAATTCTGCTATTCCTCATACTATATATTTCTTCCTTAAGGATATGATTTCTCTCTCATCACATTCAACTTAGATCAATGCATACCGTGGAAACAATGTAAAGACACAAACTACCTTCTGTGGGGAGTGGGGGGAGGGAAGGAAGATTAGAGGAAAAATTGTAAATTTCAAAATAAATAAAATCTTAAAAAAAGAAAACCTCAAATGGGGTCACAGAAAGTGAGACATAACTGAAATATATGAATAACAATAAAAAGTCATCTACTAGTCAATGTTGGGATTCAATCATTAGAAAGTCATCCCTTTGCATTAATGTATAGTAGATAGACAGCTGGCCTTTGATTCTGTGAGAGTGTCATTTTCTATCACAAAATATATCTATGGATGTATATATGCTCAAATGAGTATATGTATTTGTATGTGTATACATACATAATGCATGGATCTATATTTCCAAATGTTTTGACTACCATATTTTCTATAACTAATAATGACTACAACAATAATAAGAGTAACTAAAATGTATATGGTACTATGGTCCTGGCACTGTGCTTATTAGCACTTTACAATTATCTTCTTTGATCCTAATAACAATCCTGAAAGTTTGGTACTCTTTTTTAGAATCCATTTTCCAGTGAGAAAACTGATGCAAACAGAGGTTAAGTAACTTGACCAATGTCACATTCCAGTAAGGGTCTAAGGCAAGATTTGAATTCAGATCTTGCTGACTTCTGGCCTGACACTTCAATCACTGTCCCTCTTCTAATAGTTCTTGAAGAGATCATTAAAGTTCTGAATAGTATATAAAGTCACTTTTAATTCCTCCCAATTTAATTCAGCAAGCATTTATTAAGAACCTATTATATACCAAGTTTGTACCAGTCTATAAGGATATACAAAAACAAAAATGAAATTGATTCTACCTTCAAGGAGTTTTCCTTTTATCACAAGAACAACACAAGGATGGAAAATTCCACTTGAAACCTGTACAACGTGAATTCTGGAGAGAAGGATCTTCACAACTAAAGAAACCCATAAAAGCTTCCTTTAGGAAGCATGAAAAGTGGGTAGCATGAATATTATTTCCTCTTGAAAGATGGAAAAGATGATTTCTCAGTAGTTAAAGGAACATAAGTTACTACCAAGGTTAGTGAATGGATAGTCTGTCATTTTTATACAAGTGATCTAACTTCAACTGCACCCCCACTATATATTCATTCTCTCTCTCCCTCTCTCCCTCTCTCCCTCCCTCCCCCTCTCTCCACATGTATATATATTTCTTCACATGTGCTTATCTAGATTTAGAAGAATTATATAACCAAAATATTTCATTATTTAGCTGAAAATTGGGGGCTTTGGTAGATTTGTGATTATTTTATGCTTCTTTTTTAATCAGGAAAAGATGAATTGAGGCCAGATAGGTTATATTCATTTTCACTGCTAACAAATCCGGCATTAGTGGTCTGTGGGAAAATTAATTTGGGCAAAAAATAATGAGCCTGTTTAGTACATTTTTAGTAATTCAAGTTACTCTAAGTGAAAATTGTTATTTTTGCCTATTTCTTTCATCATTTGAGAAATAAATTGAGAAATAGGGTTAATATCCGACCAATCAGATTCCATTCCCCAGTCTGGGGAGCATATATACATAAGTATGAAAGTATATGTATATATGAAAGCATATGTATATATGAAAGCATACATGAAAGTATATGTATATATGAAAGCATATATACATAAGTATGAAAGATGAGCTACCCAGCAATCAAGATTCTAGGTGAACAAAACCCCAGAAATCTGAGCCTCATATAACCTAGTATCATTAGAAAAGATTGCAGAGATTCTTCCTCCCCTCCCTCCCCAGAAAAAAGGAGTGTCTCATACTACAACAAAGCAGAGGAAAATTCAGGGACAAAATCACACAAGAGATGAATGGACAGCTCAAACCAAAAGGTTGGAGTGAAAGATATGGAAAAGTAAAGTGATCCTTGCTTAATTCCAGAGTACGTAGATGGCTTCCTTTCCCAAGCCCAGAGAAACTGAAATGGAACTTCTGCTTGTGTGAAAAGGAGGCTGAACTGGGGGATCTGGGTGTATTTGATGGTTTAAATTCTGAATGAGAGAGAAACAGAAACAGAGAGACAGAGAAATAGCCAGAGTTAAAGAAACTGAGAGAGAAAAAAAGAACAGAAATAGAAAGATAGTGAAACAGATACAGAGAGAGAGAGACATAAAAAGAGAAAGATGGAAACAGACAAAGACATAAACAGGGTCAGAGAGAGATAGCAACAGAAAAACAAAGATACAAAGACATAGAAATAGGGACAGACAGAAATCATTAGCAGAAACAGCTGGGGGGGAGGGGAGCTTCATTGATTTCATGCCTAAAATTTTTAATTACTTTTCTTCATTTTTTGTTTTGCTGGAATTAAGAGGACAAAACTGAGCTAAGTAGGGATGCATGGTTTAGAGAAAATGACCAGGCAGGCCTTTTGTTACTCAATTTTTGAAATGTTTACGAAGAACTAAGGGAGCTAAATATCCAAAATGAATAGTCTTCTCAAATGTTGAAAACAAACAACAGATTTTCCACAAATTGAGAATTGAATTTCCACTAGAAAGTTGCTTCATGTTGAATGACATAATTTCTCAGAAACCAGGACCCAAATTGACCTACATTTGACCTTGAGAAATTCTAGTGAACAGACCTTTCTCTCCACAGACATTAATTCTCTCTATCTCTCCCTCTCTCCCCTCTTTCTCTCTCCTTCTCCCCATTTCTCTCCACCACCTCCACCCCCTTCAAAGCTTCATCTATTGTTAGATCTGAATCTTTTAGGAGTCATCACACCTTTGTGGCCCATTCTCTCTTTTGGAGAGGTCCAATGTCTGAAAGGAAATTCAGAACATAGACTATCAGAGCTAGATAGAGACCATAGAATGTCAGAAAGTAGACACAAATCTCTCAATAACAAAGCTTGTATACAAGTAAATTCAATCATACTAATACATAACTATATAATTTTTTGTATTTACACAATATGTCTCAATGTATTAGAAAACAAGGGAGGTCTTACTGAAATGACAAGTCTTCTTGAAAGAAAAGAGTTAGTCTCATCTTTAAACTATAACTTCTCTTCTTCATTAGTAAGAGTTTACTGGTTTGTGTGTGTATATATATATATACATATATATATACACACACACATATATATATGTATAATGTCATTATATGTGTGTATAAAATATCTTATGTATGTTGAAATAAAGATCACCATTTCTCAGATTTTTGACACATTTGGATAATTTTGGGAAAATAATCATTCTAGGGACTTCCTCCTATTCTGAAGAATCTATTAAATATAAATAGGTAAACCATGTCATACAAGAAAAATAGGTGGCTTTTAAATTTATGGTTTACCCAGAACATTTCAAAAAAGGTAATGAAATTTACATAGGACAAAAAGGAAAAATAAAACAAAATACAATACAGAACAGAAAAAAAAGTATTCAAGCATATTCAAGATATTGTTCTCATTAAAAGGTGATAGTGAAAAGCCTTTTGAACAATTAACAAGTAAAATTAATGTTATTCTAAAATATTGTTTATTTTATTCTACTTTATTTTGAATATACATTTTAAATGTATATATATGTATATTAGTTGAGTGATAATATATAGTTTATAAATAAATAATGTACATATTGGATATGTTAGTAAGTTAATTTTGTTTTAATTTTACTGAAAGAGGCATACTTTCAAAATGTCTTATCAGATAAATAAAAGCTTCTTATTCTAATAATTGAATTCCTCCACAATTTGACTCCTGCATTCATCTTCTAGCTTCATCTCCTGCTACCTTTCATGTACTTTCTTTACTATAGGGGATGAATTCTTAACCAAACAAGAGCTAAAAGTAATTACAAAAATTAAAATGGGTGATTTTGATTACATGAAGCTAAAACCTTTTGCATAAACAAATACAAAATCAATACTTCTAAGATAAGAATGGAAATCATCAACTAGGAAAAAAATCTTGGCATTAAAATTCTTGTATAACAAATTAGTATCCAAGATATGTTAGTTGTCTAGATATCTGTAGATGTACAGAAATATAAGACCAGAATCCATTCTCCAACAAGCAAGTTGAATGCTCAAACAGTTCTCAAAAAAAAAAACCCAACCCAAAACGTATAACCATTATCAACATGTGGTAGAATATTACAAATCTCTAATAAGTGAAATGCAAATTTAAATAATCCTGAGATTTTATTTCACACTCAGAAAATTGGCAAAAGGACAAAAAATGAGAATACTTAATGTGGGTGTGGTTGTAGATAGATAGGCACACTAAAGCAATGTTAGTGGAAGTGTGCATTAGCATAACTACTCTAAAAACACTTTGAAAAATATGCAAATAAAGTGAGTATAATTTCCATATTCTTTGACCTAGAGATTCTGCTTTTTAAGTATATAAATTAAGGAAATCTTTGATTAAAATAAAGACTCCAGAAACTAAAATATTTGTACTACTATTTTTTTGGTAACAAAGAATTACAAATAAATACAATTTGCTCACCTAAAATTCCCCTGTCTTTACTATGTCTACTTTTTGTATTAACTGATATATATATATATATAATATGTCTTTCACATCAAAAAAAGTCTTTACATTAGCTGTGTGCTTGTATTTGTGTGTGTTGTGTGTTTGTGTGTATGTGTGTGAATAAGTGCTTACTGAAGCTTTAGTTTCTTTGGTGAGACAAGTCTGATATACATATTATATTATTATATTATATTATATTATATTATATTATATTATATTATGTTATGTTATGTTTATGTTATATTATGTTATGTTATATTATGTTATATTATGTTATATTATGTTATGTTGTTATGTTATATTATATTATAAACAGAATATGAAAAAGGTGTCCAAATAATAGAAAATTATATTAAATATAAAAATATCAAATCAAAAAATAAAGTCATAATAAAGACAGATGCTATGCACATTCAGGTAGGAGACATTAATAAATTATTGGGGAAGGCATAATGGAGGGCATGACTAGTATTATCTGAATTCCTTATCTCAAATATCTATATATTACAAATGAAGTTATGTAATGGATTCTCAGAGTTGAAGGAAAATTCAAAGGTCACTTAGCCCAGTTCTTATTAAATTCATAAGTCTCTTTGCAATAACCCCATATGGTCATCCAATGTGTGCCCTAATACCAACAGTGACAGGGAGTTCAGTATCTTTTGAACAGTTCAGTTATTAACAAAGCTCTTCTTATAAATTTTCATCATTTGAGCTTTGTTTTAGCATCAGGAGATACCAAAAGAAAAGATAACATCTCCCACTTTAAAAAATGACAGTAAATATAATTTTCATTTCTCCATACTAAACAACCTTAGTCCTTCATCTTATCATCATTTAGCATAGCTATTAGTCCTTTCCTGATCCTAGTTGCCCTACTTTGGGTAAGGTTCAGTTTATCCTTTCTTTTCATATGTTACATACTACTAATATTATAACTCAATGCTAAATATTGGAAAACATCACAGAAATGAACATAATTTTAAAATTAATAGAGCTTCGATTAATCTTCTTCATAGCATTTTCTACCAGCAATATATGTTAAATGATATTCCCTGGAATGGAATTCTCTGTATGCATGTAAAATTTCCCCTTATTCTTTAAAATATGTTAGTGCTGCATTAATGTCAATACTCCAATCCATTTCTTGATTAGCCTGGCCATTAAAACCATCATCTGAAAGTGCTGATATGAGACATGAAATTCCCTTTTGTAACACCTCATCAGGTGTTAAGGATAATTCTACAGGGCATAAATTAATTCTCTCAGCAGCCTGTGACTTTTTTTTAACACTTCAGGAGAAGTATTTAATTCTTCTTAGTAAATTATTGAATTTGCTGAAAAGTAGTTAAATCAATTGCATTAGATGTCAAAAAAAAAGTCATAAAAATTTTTGCCTTGGTTTTTGTTTGGAGATTTCATTTTCATAAAATGTCTGTATGGACTGAAGTCTTTGATGAAATTATCAAGAATGTGATCATATTATTTTACATATAAAACAAAAATAGAAACAAATTAAACTCATTCCAGAAGACTGTGTTCAAATGGCTTATATTAGTCATGTCACTCTAAGGAAGTAGCATTCATTCTTTGAGCCTCAGTTTCTTTATTTTCTACTGTTTCATTTTTGTTTTTGTATTCCCAAAGCCTAACAAAGTACCTGGGCCACAGTTGTTGTTGTTAATTAATTGATTATTGGGAAGAATATATGCACTATTTAGTCTATTGGATAAGATATTGCAAACCAATGGCTTTATATCCTATATATCATTTCATAAGAATGGAAACTTATTTTTTGAGTTGTTGAAATTTTGAGTTGTTTGTGATTTCATTCATTTGAAAACTCCCCACATCCATCCTTATTGATGCAGCATTTCTACATCTCCTCAACCTGAATGACTACTGTCCTTGTTTTTCATAATTTCCTATAAATTCCCCAAAGAGAAGGAGTATGCTACAAAGAGCACAGAGCATCTCCTTTTTGTTTTGTGTATATCTAAAGGGAATCACAATACTCCTCAGGCTGTACATCTGTTGTCTCTCACTTTGAGTATTATATTATAATCATTACCATCTTCAATAGAAAGATGGAGAGAAATGTGTTACAAAAACTCAAAGTGAGCTAAGACTGGCAATGGAAGCCAAGAAAAACAAAAATAGCTGAGTAGTTTTTTAAAAAAAACTTTTCTGACAGGAAAGGGAAGAAAGGTGGAAAAAACAGAAAATGGGAGAAAAGTCATGCGTCAGGCAATGAAAGTCAATGACAAAGATTAATTTTTATTTTATTTCTGTTTTCTCTGCCAAGGAGATGGGATCATAGATCTAGAGATGAAAGTTATCTGGCTCAAGCTACTCTTTTGCACAAGAGTACTGGAGCTCAAAGAGGTTAAGTTGCTTATATAATTAGTGAGTGACGGAGCTGGGATCCAATTTAATTTAAACTAGAAATTGTAATAGTTTAAATTTATAATTGAGTTTAAATACATAATCACCTTTGCATTGGGAAGCATAGGACAAAATATGACTCAATGTGATACTCAATATTAGTCAACAAGACACATATAACTGATCAGGACAAATTCAAGATATTCGATTCAGATGAACTATATTTTTTAAAGAAAGATTTCATTTATTTTGAATTTTACAATTTTCCCCCATTCTTGCTACCCCTCCCCCACAGAAGGCAGTCTGTTAGTCTTTACATTGTTTCCATGGTATACATTGATCTCAGTTGAATGTGATGAGAAAGAAATGATATCCTTAAGGAAGAAAAATAAATTATAAGAGATAGCAAAATTATATAATAAGATAATGGGTTTTTTTCTTAAATTGAAGGTAATAGTCTTTGGTTCTTTGTACATATTCCACAATTCTTTCTCTGGATACAGATGGTATTCTCCATTGCAGATGGCTCCAAATTGTCCCTGATTGTTGCACTGATGGAATGAGCAAGTCCATCAAGGTTGAACATCACCCCCATGTTGTTGTTAGGGAATACTATGTTTTTCTGGTTCTTCTCATCTCACTCAGCATCAGTTCAGGCAAATCCTTCTAGACTTCTCTGAATTCCCATCCCTCCTGGTTTCTAATAGAACAATAGTGTTCCTTGACATACATATACCACAGTTTGTTAAGCCATTCCCTAATTAGCTTAATTTCACTTAATTTCCAATTCTTTGCCACCACAAACAGGCTGCTATGAAAATTTTTGTACAAATCATGCTTTTACACATTTTTCATAATCTCTTCAGGGTCTATAGGCCCAGTAGTGTATGTATATTTTTCCCCCTTGGTCATAATGCCAAATTGCTCTCCAGAAAGGTTGGATATGTCAGATGAATTATATTCTAAGAAAATTAAAGAAAAAATGTGGGATTTCTATGCCATTGTCAAAGATTTTTGAAAGACATTGGCATACTCAAAAAATACCACAAGACTAGAAATAAGGTAATATATTTCTAAATTTCAAAAGGGGAAGAGAATACTGCCTTTTCTATCTCTAAATAATAAACCAATGATTTCAGAGCTGAAGCAGAAATGTCTTACACAGGGGCTAGAGACCAGTAGACTCCAGGCTTATCTTCAAGAGCATGCTAAAGAGGAGACCAATAAAAAGGATGCTCTGGGAGATGAGACAGGAAGAAGTATCAAAGCCAGTAGAAATACCTGTCAGAAAGGAAGAACCTCCAGAGAAAACTGCTGATGTAGTAGCAGAGGAGAAGGTAGTGAAAATCACATCTGAAAAACTACAGACTGAGAGGATGCAGAAACAAACTGAGTGATTCAATATATTTGAGCTTAGAGAGCAAGAAAGCTGCCTGTGTAGTTCTATTTGACGTTTCTTCAGATTCAGCAAAATGTTTATCATAAGATACTAAACCAATGGTAAACATGTATACATTAAAGGAAAGGACTAAAAATTTGATTTTAGCATCTTCTCAGTCTCCAAAAAGAATGAGGATGATGAGAAGCTGAAAAAGAGGAAGTATCAATCTAGGATTGTCACAAGTTCAGTTGGTATTGAAACCACAGAGAATATAGAGGAAAAGAAGAGTAAAGGAGCAAAGTAATTTGGTATTGTCCGATGACAAGCTTTGAGTTGCCTTCTGCTATTGATAATTTCCATCTATGATTCTTCTTGGTCATTTACATACCCACATGTATTTGAAACAACCACCTTCCTAAGCCCTGTCTCCTGATGAGGGGACATATATCCCAGATATGTACACAAACTCTTAGCCGGAGTTTTAGGTTTTTGCTGTTATAACTTAAAGATGTTTTTAAAATTTTGGTTGTTAATTTTTCTTAACAATTGTAAAAAATAAACTGATGAATTTTATTTTAATCTTGGGGAAATGCTGGAATATATTAATAAAGGGATGGTTACTGGATATCTAGAAAAGAAGCAATCACAAAAGCTAGAATGGTTAAATCAGCAATAGATCTTGTTGGACTGACCTCACTCCTTTTTTTTTTTTAAAGCAAGGTTATTGAACTCATAAATCGGGAATTCTAGAGATATGTTCTACTTAGATTTTAGCAAATCATTTGATAATGACTTCAATGCTTTTCTTTTGGGAAAAAGATGGAGAATATAGTAATAGTTATTTGGAAACATGATAGTTGAATTGATGTTAGCTTAAGAGAAAGAAGGTCTCTAATAGAGAGTCTGGTATTTGGTATTATCCAGTTTCTATTTTTTGTCAATTTATGAATAAAAAGTAAAATTGCTGTGCTTTTCAATTTTGTAGATGTGAAGCTGGGAAGGAGAGCCATTATTTGCTTTTGCTCAGTCATTTCAGTTGTGTCTGACTCTTCATGATCCCATTTAGTGTTTTCTTGGCAAAGATACTGGAAGAGTTGTTATTTTCTTCTATTTCCTTCCAGTTCCTTTTACAGATGAAGAAATTGAGAAAATAAGGTGAAGTGATGTGCCCAGGGTTACATAACAAATGAATGTCTGATACCAGATTTGACTTCAGACAGCTGAATCTTCCTGACTCCAAGCCCACTACTCTATCCACTGCCACCCATCTGCATCTAGAGCTACTTTATTGGGTCATAAATTCAAAATTCAAAAGATCTTTTCAAGAAAATTATATAAAGCATAGTGACAGGATACTAATCAGCCCACTTGAATACTTTTCAAAAGGTAGGGAAATTTGTGAAAAAATAAAACAAAAGAATAATCAAATGGACTAAATTAAATTAAAAATCAGAGGAAAAAAGACAAGTCTAAAATTTGAATTTGACACCTACTTTACATGCCCAAGATGTGGGAACCAGGACTTTTACATGAGCTAATGATAACTCATATTGAAAAGTGCTGAGTGTCTTTGCAGACATCCAAGTTACTCTGACCCATTTATGTGATACAGAGGTCAAGAAAAACAAAAGCAATGTTAGGAAGCCTTAAGAATGGGTCATCTGAACTAGTATGGTTACTTCTTGATACCACAATTCAGGAAAAGTTGATCCTTCAAAGGAGAGCAATTTCAATGTTGAAGAGTCCTGACTTCATGTTATATGGGGTTGGTTGAAGATCCTAGAGATGTTCAGCTTGTAGAAGAGAACATTTTGACTTCACATATACAAAGAACTGACATATGGGCAATGTATTAAACTTTTCTGAACCCGAATTTAGAACTAGAAACAATCAGTGAAAGTTGCTAAGCAATCAATTTTAACTTTTTCTAAGGAAAACCAACTCCTTCAAACCTTATGATTCTCTGTTTTTGTGGTTTTGCATGAATACAGGCTTCTGCTAGTTTACAACTAATACAACTGATTGGTTGTATTAGTATTGCTCCTGTACTGTATATTAATGTATATCATATTTTAAGCCCCCTGCAAATCAGGCTCCATATTATTCAGTCAATGTCAAGTGAAGTCAAGAGGCTCATTAAATTACTAATCTATTTATCCTGTTGCTGTGGTCAAAAGTCTTCAAGGATCCACTGAGAGAATGAGGTATAGACTGGAAGCAGTTGGAGGTTTTGTGAATCAGGTCGATATTAGAGGAGCAAATCAGGATCTCAGCATAGACAACTGCAATGTTTCAAACTGAGAGATATTTTAAAAGGATTAATTTGAGTCTTTCACCTTTAGAAGAAATTGACATCTAGAGAATAAAAATGATCAATCCCAAGTCACCAGGAAGAGTAAGAATCTTGACAATTTATGTAACGTTTTTAGGCAAAAGGCGCTCTAAGCCCAGATTTTCTAAATTTAAATATGGTGTTTGTTCCACTTCTCCACAATGAATTTTAAAGGAAATGAGAAAAAAGGTATATTGGGGATAAGAAGAAGGCATAAATTATATAACAAATATTTATAATGTCATTAAGACCTGACTGTAGCCCTTTTTTGCCCGTCCAGCCATCGTGGTGGAAGCTCGGCTGTCATCTCATCATCATGTCCTCTCATAAAACATTCAGAATCAAGAGGTTTCTGGCCAAGAGACAGAAGCAGAATCGTCCCATTCCCCAGTGGATTCGGATAAAAACTGGCAATAAGATCAGGTACAACTCAAAGAGGAGACACTGGAGAAGGACCAAGCTCGGGTTATAAAGAATGGCCAGGGAAATGAAAGACATTCTACACCAAGACCACCCCCCCCACCATTGCATCCATCTATCCATCCATTCATTCATTCATCCATCCATCCATCCATCACTTAAATCGCCTCATTGCCCCCAATAAGAAGTAACTACTACTGCTGCCCCTCCCATTTTGGAAACCTGTCTGCCAAAGTGCAGACGTCAAAGAAAACCCCCAGCAAAGTATTCGACTTGTGTTGCCCTTGAATGTCTTCATCTCTTGCATCCATTCGTTTGGTAAACTGTGTTTTGTGATATAGTTTAAATTACTGTTCTCTCCATCTCTGTGTGGCATTTGTCTGTTTGAGGTTATGCTTAAGAGGCAGAGATCATCCCTCAACAAGTTATTCCTGTCAAGAAAAACCAAGCTCAAGCCCTGCCTCAAACAAGCCTTCACAAAAACCTCTCTGTGTTTTGTTTTGTGTTCTAAGGAGTTAGAAGAGAGCACCTACCTCACAGGGTTGTTGTGGGGATCTAAGATTTGCAAGCCTTCAGCGGAAGCCTCCAATGCTGCTAATCCGGAGCTGTTTTAGCCAGATTTCGCGCAGCTGACTGTGTTCATTTCTCTAACTCACAGAGAAGTAGCCTGTTTGACCCCCTGCTTATTTCACACAATAAGCCATCGTCGTTCCTTGTTGGGAGGTGGTAAATTAAGTGTTGGCAACTTTCTTAAAAGTTGTCGGTTATTTGTGTGTTTAGGAAAGCCCAACCTTTTTGTTAGGAACTAGACCTGGTCCAGGTGAATGGCTTCATAATTTTCTGAAGATGCAATGCTGCTAATAAAGGGCTTCTACAAAAATAAAAAGACCTGACTGTAAATCTGACCTCCAACACATAGTAACTATGGAATCCTGGGCAAGTCATTTAATCACTTTCACCCATAATTCTTCGATGAAATGGGAATAAGAAGAATACCTTATCCCAAGGTTGCAGTGAAATGTCAATTGTTATTATTGTTGTTGTTATCATTTTTAACCTATAGTAACCAGACCTTCAGTCTGGTAATGTCTTCAGTCCCTGAGTCTTATGCCCATCTCAAGCTTGGTTTATAGAGCAATAAAAGAGTGTGATGCTAAATGTTTGATTACTGGGCTCTACTGAAATAAACAAATTAATTAATTAATAAATGGTACAGATGCCCATGTTTATATACATATATCAACATACACACTTTCACATTTAATGAGCATTATTATTTTCTTGTCTAGAAATCAACAAGACAACAAATCAGTCCATAATTTATAGACATTACTGATTTCAGAGGTGTAAATTTTCACACTAAAAATTTAAAAAGGGACCCACAGTTAAAAAGGGAATACTCTTCGTTAAGGTTTTATATACTGGCTATTATTCTGTGCCTATCATGTGTAAGTGGGTAGCCAAGGTTAAAGCTCCTATCTCGTTGTTTGTCCTTCATTCTCCTGAAGATTTTCTTAGGGTTTATTTAATTTCTTTTTTCTGAAATGGAGCTATATAAGTATTTTATTTCTTCATCCATTAATCTGAGCAGTTTATATTTTTGTTAATAATTATCCATTTCATTTCTATTGCCAGATTTGTTGGCATACAGTTGAATAAAATAGCTCTGAATTATTACTTTCATTTCCTCCTCATTGATGGTGAGTTCACCTTTTTTCATTTTTGATACTGGTAATTTGTTTTTCTTCTTTTTAAAAATCAGATTAGTCAAAGGTTTATATATTTTATTGGTTTTTCTCATAAAATAAACTCAGTTTTTTAATCACTTTGTTTTCTTATTTTCAATTTTATTAATTTCTCCTTTGAATTTCAGAATTTCTAATTTATTTTGTCCTTCAAGCTTGAAGAAGACCGTGGTATCAGGGAGGTGATTCCACAAGATGTGTATACAAATTGGATTTGAGTGAGGGGAGTACTGTGCTAAGTCATCTGTCCCACTTTTTCCTTTGGAGACATCTAGAGTCAGCAGCCAGATATGGTTCAGGATGACTGGAGAAGACTCTGGATGGGAGGTACAGATTAAGTGATTTTTTTTTCCAAGGTCACACAGCTAGTATCTGAGGTTAGAGTTAAACTCAGGTTTTGGGAAAAGATTGAAAAGATTGAAACCTTTTCAGGAAATCTTATTTCCATTCTCTTTTGGCTCTAGGAAGAATAGAAACTCACTTGTCTTTGTATTATACAATGTCTAAGACATAGGAGGTATTTGCTATTGTTGTTGTCTATCTTTTGTTCTTAAAAAAGGTGATGTCTTGACTTGTGATTGATTTGGGTTTAAGTGAAGCAGTACTGGGCAAAATCATCGGTCTTAGTCTTTCCTCCAGTAATCAGAGTCCAGGAGCAACATAAGATCTAATGATGACCTAGATATAGTTCTAAAGGGTCTGAAAATCACTTTTCATCTGTGATTTCACTTGATTCTCACAGTAATACTGTAAATCAGGTACAACTATTATTCCCATTTTACAGTTAAGGAATTTGAGACTAGGAGAAAATATGGATCTCATCCAAGATCATTCAACTAATAAGTATCTGATGAAGGATTTGAATTTAGGTCTTTTTTATTCCAAATCCAATATTTTATATACCAAGTCTGAGAACTGACTGGCTGGCACCTATGCCCTCCCTTTTTATCTCTACCTTTTGGCTTTCCTGGCTTCATTTAAGTCTCAGCTAAAATCCAATCTCCTACAGTAGCAATGCCAAACTCAAATAGAAATAGATTCTTGCAGGCAACATATTGATTTAGAAAACAGAATTGTATTCTTAGAAGCATAGGAAGAATTTCAATCAACATGTCAATCAATAAGTATTAATTGAGCACCTATCTGCTATTTGTCAAGCCCTATGGCAGGTGTTAGGTATATAAAGATAAGAGTGAAATAGTCCTAGCCCTCAAGGAGGAAACAATAGCCCAGGAATATAACATGAATTATATGGGATAGATAAAAACTACATATAATGATTTTGGAATGAAGATATAAGTAGTTGGAGGAATCCAGAAAGATGTTAGCTAGAAGAGGTAAACAAATGTTTGAAGGCAATTATGGATTCAAAAATATGGAAATGAAGATCAATCTTTTCTAAGCAGAAAAGACAACAATATAAAAAGAAATACACACATTTATACACACACACACACATATTGCTCCTCATATATCATACTCTCCTATGTCATATACTATATTTAGTATATCTATATACTAATATGTATATATACAGTAAATATAGTATCCATATTATATATATATATATGCATCTCTCTCTCTCTCTCTCTCTCTCTCTCTCTCTCTATATATATATATATATATATATATATATATATATACACACACATATGTATAGTAGGAGGGTGTGATATGTGAGGAACCAGATTGGCTGAATTATAGTGTGTGTGTCTGTGTATCTCTATGTCTGTATTTGTATGTTTGTGTGAAGGGGAGCAATGACTAGTAAGGCTATTTGGGGGGTTTGAGACATGTATATGATGAACAGAAGAAAATGTATATTTGATTCTAGGGGTTTTCTTGAATAAGGGAGTTACATGGTCATACTTATATTTTGGAAAATCCCTTTAGCAGCTGTGTGGAGGTTAGATTAGAGATAATGTAAGGATATTAATTAGTAGACTTTTGCAATAGTCTAGGTGAGAAGTAATTAAGAATAACAAAATATCACAGTTGGAACCTATGCTGAAAGAAGATTTATCTCTTCAGCAGCCCTAACATATGCTTGTGTAGACTTGGCCTGCAGGCCAAGGGGGAGAGGGAATTTTCTACTTCCTGAACTATTCTTTCTACTTTTGAATATCTATTATTGTTAAACACATTTTTCTCTTATATTGAATAGAACTGTGCCTCTTTACAACTTTCTATTTCTGTTCTCCTTTGGACCAATCTAATCTTTTTTTTGTACATGAGCCCTTCAAATTCTATAAATCATCTATCTCTATGAGGCACACCTCCCACCCTGAACCTTCTTTTCCCAGTCTTAACATTTCTAGTTCCTTTAACCCATAAATAAAAGAATCTGAAGGCATTTCCCCCATTTGGGTTACTCTTCTCTAGACACCTTTCAACTTTCAAAATCCTTCCTAACATATGATATCCCAAACTCAACATAATACTCCAGATAGGGTCTAACAAGGGCAGAGGAGAATGAGATTATCTTAAGTTATAGTTCTACTATATATTTAGAAAGACAAACTATATGTTAGTTTAAAAAAATCACTATGCCACACGAGTCTTAAGAGGAATGAGAAAATGTTCGATTTGGCTAAGAAAAATGGAGAACTGAAGGGAAAGTGGTAGGAACCACTGTGCAGTTCAGGAAGTATTATGATTAAGTTACAGAGAGAAATTATAGTAGGAACTTAGTCTATTGGCTTCATGCCAGTTCTTACTAGTTGGTGTGATATCTAGGGGAAAAAGTAAGCTGTTTTTTTTTTTGTACAACTGCTACCTCCAATTGGACTTTAACTTATTCCGTAGTCAGTCTCTACTTGTTATTGTGGATATTTTTTAAATTACTGTAATGGTAGGCTTATTCTATTTTTCAGTCAGCCTGAATTAAGATCAAAGTTTCAGAAAACTCTGGAAGTCAAAAGGACAATGCCTTAAGTAGTATCTTCTCTTATTTTTTTCATGTAACAATGCAGATAAAGACTCCTACCATCTCTTTCTTCATTTTCATTTGTAGTTTTCTGCTACTTTGTTCCATATATGATTTCATCAGTGTGCATTCTGTATATTAATGGAACTCATAAATACTCCATACTTCATTCTGGGTAATTTGTACTCATTTTCTTTTAAATTCTATAGAGATATTCCATCTAATTAACTGGCAGCTTTCTTTGAATCCTTTCTATATTTCACTGGGAGTAAAACTCCCTTAGTTTGTAGTGGGAAAAAAAAGTTTCAACTCAATGTTGAGGACATGCATGATGGAAAAATTAGGCAATCCTGTTCTGTCCCAAGAAAGAAAAACCATTTCTTTCCAATTCTATTAAAAAAAATAAAGTATAAAAAGGAACACCCATTATAAACTATAAGCTTAATGGGAGTTTTTTTTCCAAACTTGTTATATCTAATTTAATTTCCATTATATCTGTAGTTTCCAAGCCCTTTCACATCCATTATCTCATTTTTCATTCTTCATCATCACAAATTTCTCAGGTTGGTGGTACAAATAAATACTCTTTTTCTCCTTTTACAGATGGAGAAATCAAGGCTCACAATGACTAGGCAATTTACCATGTATTATATAAGTAACTGGTAAATGCTCAAAACTCTAGAAGGTAAGAAATGCCTTACACATAATGGAGGCTTAATAAATATTTGTTGAATTGGATTTGAAGGAAATGGGTCCATTGATTATAATGCCTAAAAGTAGCTAGCATAAATAGTAATAGTAAATAGTAGTAAATAGTAAATAATAGTAAATAATTTTACACATATTAACTCATTTGATGTACCTAATAAAACTATGAGGTAGGTGTTACTATTATCCCCAAATTACAGGTGAGGAACCTGAGCCTTAGCAGATAAATAACTTGTCCAGGATCATAAAAGTAGTGTGTGAAGCAGGATATGAACTCAGATCTTCCTGACTCCAAGTCCATCACTCTATCCACTGTACCACTTAGCTATTTATCTCAGTGGGAGTAAAAAATGTATACCAGATTTATGAGATATACAATGAATATTTAATTATTCCATCACATTTTTAAATGCTAAATTGAAAAAATGGATAAATATTTGAGGCTTCTGCTGGATGTTGAGAATATAAAAAAAGATGAAAATGAACAAATTCTTATAAAAACATGTTTCTCTGGAAGAGTGTGCTTAGGAAAAGATACATTGGTAAATATAGATGATATAAAAACAAGTAACATCAGTGAAAATGCAAATTTAAGTGTAAAGAGAATAGATGCTTATCTTTTTAGAATATGTTAGAATTAGTCTTAACTTTAAAATGGAGCAGGAAAAAAATTGAAAAATTAAATGAATCCTTAAGGAATTTATATTCTATTGATGGAATATCAAAAATCCACAAATAAAGAATACATACATACACACACAATTGTTTCCAGAAGGAGAGTACTAATAACTAGGGTTAGTAGGGGTGAAGGAGGGCTTAAGAAAAGTATCATGTTTGACATAGTATTTGGGTTATACTTTGAATAAAGTTAAAGAAGAAGTTAATGTTAAAAATAAAGTTAAACAGGTGCATTTTTGACTTGGATGACACCTTTGCAGGAGTACTGAATCTGGAGATAAAATTTTCTATAATGGGAAGAATTATTAAACCCCAGTTTATGGATTAGGGAGTCATATATCTGAAGTTAAAAGATTTTTCCAGATTCACAAAGTTAGTGAATGATGGATTTTAGAACTGAATCTAGATTTTCACATTTTAGGTTCAGTGTCCTTTATTGCCTCTGAGCAACATTGAAGAGAAAGAAATACTGTTGAGCCTAGTGAATTCCTTTTTCCTCTAAGATAAAATACAAACTCTTAAAGCTTACACTTAAGGAATTCAGTAACCTATCTCTCCAACTTTATTTCATATTAATTTTATGTCATCCCACCTAATTGTAACAATGGAAGTCCCTTGAAACTGGTATTCTATGAATCACAGAAGCCATACTCTGCCTATCAGAGTCTTTGTTTTCAAAATTCAGATAAGGTGCCAAATCATTACCAGTGCATTTTCTGAACCCTTAGATGCTATTGCTCTCTTCTTCCTCAAATATTCTTAGAGCTCTTCCTTTGCACACTACTTGACAGGACTTATTCTCCTCTACATTATAATTAATGGTGCTCTAATAGAATGAAAACTCCTTGAGGATAGTGTATGCTTCCTTTCATGTTTGTTTTTGTATCTCCATTGTTAAAGACAATGGCTGACATATAGGAGGTATTTAACAAATATTTGTTTGATTAAATTATATTTGAGAAAAATGAGCCAATTGATGAACATATCAGGAGCAATGAAAAATGTATAGCAACTTTATCAAGGATTCCATAAATATAGATGGGAGAACTCAGTGATCCAACAAAGCAGAATGATGAATTTTGGTTGAATAACTCAAGTATTGGGATTTAGGTATTTGCCAGCAGGCAGGCAATTAATGTTTTACACTAGAGCATTTCATTAAAAAAAAAAGATGAAACCAGGTATTGTCAAAGCATTTTAGAAAGGAATCTCTCTCTTAGCTGTTTTTCAAAGGGTTAAAGCCACTTTTCATGGCTGTGATTTAATTACATGCAATCTATCTACCCAATTACCATGGGAAGTACTAGCTGTTATTCTTTAATTGAAGCTGTTGTTATTTAATTCTTTTTATATTTCAAAAAAGCAATTAATTGAGGCAAGGTAGTCTCCTGCTGTTGAATGTCTTTTCTTCAACACTGCCCTCCCCCACAACTTCTACCCTCTACTGAGTCAAATATGGTGTCAACATCTTGCAAGGTCCAATATTCATGCTAGTTGCTTTTCTTTCTTTTTTTTTTTTTGCAAGGCAATATGGTTAAGTTATTTGACCAAGGTCACACAGCTAGGTAATTATTAAGTGTCTTAGGTCAAATTTGAACTCAGGTCCTCCTGACTCCAGGGCCAATGCTCTAATCCTCATCTCTAGGATGATGGGCTCATTAAGGGTAATTGGGAGTTGTTGATGCCAGATTTTCAGAGGGTTAAACCAGATTCAGGTAAGGTTCATGAGATAACCAAATCTAAGAGTAGAGCAGGAGGGAGAAAGGGTTTGTAGCAATGGCCCAAATAGGAGAGATTAACAAAGAAGGCTTCCTAAATCATATTGGGTATTGCTAAGGCAGCAGGGATATAAACCCAAATCACTCTGAGTCTCTTTGATTGGCCAAAAATAGGACCTAGACCAAGCCTCACCTATTTCGTTCTTTGGGCCCTGATTGACTTAGAATGAATGTAAATAGCAATTGTTTCTGTTTTGGTCAGAAATCCAGAGAGCTCCTCTACCAGATTGATTTTTTTTTCACTAGACAAAAGAGGACATTCTTTGTCTCCTTTTTTATTACTTAGCTTTAATCACTGAATGCACATTGCCTCAGTCAAATTGTGACCTGTTAAAGACCCTAGCTTAAAAAGGTCAAGGTATTCCACTACATCCAGGGTCATCTCCAGTCAAACTGATTCATACCTGGCCACTGGACCCAGAAGACTAGAGATGAGAAAGTAAAAGGAGGAAGAAAGGAAGGAAGGAGGGAGAAAGGGAGGAAGAGAGGGAGAAAGAGAGAGGGAGGGAGGGAGGGAGGGAGGAAGGAAGGAAGGAAGGAAGGAAGGGAGGAAGGAAGGAAGGAAGGAAGGAAGGAAGGAAGGAAGGAAGGAAGGAAGGAAGGAAGGAAGGAAGGAAGGAAGGAAGGAAGGAGATTGTTGTTTGTCTTTCATCCTCAAAGAGGGGAGTTGAACCCATGATATGCAAGTGAAGTGGATTTAAGTGAAGAAGAGTTATATATGTCACCAGCCTCCCTCCCCTCCCTTCCTCTCCCATTACTTGTGGGCTTATGACCATGTTCACTTGCTAGACTTATGTAAGACTGGGAGATATATGCAACTATTCTGAAGACTGAAATTGGAAGGGAAAGGTTGAGTTAGATAAATGATAAGATAAACAGACAATACTCCCTGAATCTTTTCCTCTTATCCATTTCTATCATTCTGGCCCAAATCTCCCTGGTTTTATAATCTTTTTCCTCATTCCTTCCATAAATTTGGTCTTCTAAAGAAACTTTGATATATCAAGGGAAAACAACATTTATTGATTTAGGCACCTTTGGATTCCAATTTGAACTTTTGCCCCTCCCCAACTCCAGTGTTTCTCCTAATCATTGGCTTTTAAAACTGTCTTAGGCTGAACATGAAGAATTAAACAAGAAAAAAAAACACTGCAAAGAGTAAGAGTGGGCCCCACTAAGATCATGGCCTGTCTTGTGAGGTACCACCTCCTCCCAATTTGCCACCCTGACACTGAAATTATCCAAATCTCCTTTGGACGCAGTTGTCTATATCTCAGAATTTCTTATTGGCGGGTAAAGTGGCACCCTGAAAAGAGTGTGAGTTTTAGAGTACAAAGACTCAAATGCTTGCTTTGTCTGCCTGTGTGACAACTGTAAGGCCTCCTATCTGCTTTAAGACTCATTTTCCTCCTCTGTAAATAAGAGGGTGGTAGTAAATAACTGCTGAAGTCCTTTCTAAGTTCCATCCTATTGTCTTGTTCATTGTTCCTCTACCAAGGTCTTTCTCTGGCAGGACTGTGTCTCTTGTTTTTCATGTTCTCCTATAGTGACTGGCACAGAAGTAGGGGCAGGGGAGTTGTTTAATCAATAATAAATTTATTTCAATCAATGATCAATTTAATTAATTGATTAAATAAACATTTACTGATTTGATTGAAAGGAAGAGAAAAGTAGTTCTCCCTATTACCATCTGCCCAGGACAAATCAGTTCATCTCGCAGATAGCTCTTATATAATAAGATAAGTCCTTGTTGTCCCTATTTCAGTGAAATGAGGAAATTTAGAGAAAGTCCCCCCAAGCTAGGTGGGACCAGGTATTGTTTTATAGAATTTTTGAGCTTATGTATTCATTTACAAATACATTAAACATGTATTAAGTTCTTCCTAGATAATGGGGTGAGAGGAATGTAAAGTTAAAATAAGAAGTCATGGATCATTGGATCAAAGATTTAGGCAACAGGAATTTAAAGATCTCTAAGTTCAAACTCCTCATTTTTACAAAGGAAGAAAATGAGATCTAGGGAAGCTAAGTGGCTTGCTCTAAGTCACACAGATATTAAATAGAAGAAGAGGCATCTGAATCTAAGTCCTCTGATTCTGAATCTATTATGCTTTCCTTCTGTGTCAAGGAATGAATGAATGAATGTGAAGTAACTTTTTAAGTGCTCACTATGTACAAAGTGCTGCACTTTGGGAATACAAAGAGAAAAAAAGCAATACCTACTCATAATCTAATAGAGGGATAAGGTACATTCATAGATAAATGTAACACACTCTATATGCTAAGGGCTTCATATAGGTGTAAAAGAAGTATTTTGTTGAATTTTAAAGAAAAGGTGGTTATCAACCATGAAAATCAAAAAAGACTTCCTGGTAAAGGTGTCATGATCAAAGATCACATAACTGGTAATTTGACTCCAAATCTTCCCATCAGGGACATATTCCTGTTACATAGATGATACATCAGAGAGAGTAAGCACCTTGCCCATGGGTGACATTGTCACAGTTGAAATAACCCATATCTTCCAATTCAAAATTCAAAGCCATTTTTATTCTCTTGCCACTCAAAAATCTCAGAGCTGCAAGAGGATCTTTGGGACCAGTCGGGTCAAATCATCCCCTCACAAGAAGCTTCTTTATATGATCCTTGAGGATCTTCCACTTTTCTGGTTTCTCTCCTCTAGACACTCTCTAACTGATTAATATCTTTATTAACTGTGGCCCCCAAAACAATAACCCAGATATGACTTGTTTAGGGCAGACTCATTCTGGTTGTGATGCCTTTCTCAGTGTAAATCAAAATTACATTACTTTCACTGGGTGCAATGTCACAGTGTTAACTTTTAATATTAAAATAATAATAGTAATAAACTCAGGGTTACAAACTTAAAAGTGTCCATTTTCTCAGTCACTTTTTCTGAAATATCTATCATGTGCCAAACATTGTGCTAGTAACTAAGAGAACAAACTCCAAAATGAAACAACCTTGCCTTCTAGTAGTTTAAATTCTTTTGGGAAAAAAAATAACATGCATGAATACATACATACACACATGCATATGTGCTTACACATTACACATATATTTATATGTTGATTTATTGTATATTTATATATGTATATATTTAACTTTCTCTCTCTCTTTATATATATGTTTGAGAGGAAGAGAACAAGCATACCACACATTGTGCTAAGCACTTTACAAATATTATCTGATTAAATAAGGTAATTAAATAATTTTTGTGTAGGATAAAGCTGAAGGGTTCAGGAGGGTCTTGTGCAGAAGATAGTATTTGAACTGAACTTTATGAACAGAGCTTGGGAAAATTTCCCAGAGCCCAGACTTGGATGGCTATGAGTGTAGACCTTGGTTTCTCAGTTTCCCATTCAGAATTTCTGCTGTTTCAGTAATGTGATCTCCAACAAATGTTTATTTTGGTCTGGACCATACTGAATTCATTTGAAGCAACTTGATAATAGGTAGACTGGAGAAGAGGAAGTTAAAGAGGAACTTAGTATCTTTAAGCATTATAAAGACTGTGAAATTAAAAAAAAATAGAATAATCCTACATAGAATAAGGGTTTAGTTCCTTATTTGATAATAATTGAATAAAATATATAAATCAAGAAAACGATATAACTTTTATATATGTAGATGAGGTCAGACATTTCTCTTGAATCATTTTTCAATGTCACAGAATTGTGTTCATTCTGTAGTGTGAAGGGGAATGCTGAAATGACTATTTGGTTATGACTAAAACATCAGTAAAATATTTTTAAAGTGTTATTCTGCTTAGTTCTGATTAGTAAATCAGAAACAATATCAAGTTTCAGGAAGGCAGAATTCAGCTCAATGTAGGGGAAAAAATAATTGTTAAACAAGAGTTTTCTAAAAGTGGAATAAGCTGCTGTCCCTGAGGGTGTGCCATGTGAGACTGAATGACTCCTTGCTGGAGATACCTACCTACTAATAATAGCTCATATAGCAGTACAAAGTCTGAACTCCATTGTGTACCACCTGCATGGTCATGAACAAAGTACTTCTCCTACTTTAGCCTCAGCTTTTTCATATGCAAAACAAGGGTGTTGGATTAGATGATCTCTAAAATCTCTTTGAATTCTAAAGACTTAATTGTCATAAAATAAGAGCTGGAAGGAGCCTTCAACATCATTTGTCAAACAAACTTCCCTCATTTTATATTCAAAAATTGACCCTAGCAAAGAACATGCCTTCAAGGTTAAAAAAACACATTCTAAGTAAGTTTGATGCAAAGGAGGGAATTAGAATAGATCTGAAACACTGGGACTAGAGAATCAGAGCTTTGAACTGGAAAGGATATTAGAAATTATCTATTCTAATTCTGTCTTTTACAGATGAGGAAACTGAGATCCAAAAAAAGTTAAATTACTTGTTTGAAAACACCTGGGTGGCACAGTGGATAGAGTGAATGATCTGGATTTAGGAAAACCTGAGTTCAAATTTGACCTCAGACACTTAATAGGCGTATGATTCTGGGCAAATCATTTCACTTTGTTTGCCTCAGTTCCCTCATCTGCAAAATAAACTGAAGAAGAAAATGACAAACCACTATAGGATCCCTGCCAAGAGACCCCTAAAATGGGGTGATGAAGTGTCCAGATCTGATTGAACTGACTAAACAATAATTAGAATTCAAACTCACTTTCCCTGATTTGAAATCCAGTTTTGTTTTCTCTATCCCCTCTATATTATGTAACGAAACAATGGGAAAGGCAATGGAAACTCAGTGGTTAGAAATAATAAAAAAAAAGAGGCCATAGAATCCCATGGCAGGAGACTAATCATCTATCAGTTATTTGAATATATAATATAATCAATCAGTTGATAAAAATTCATTAAACTTTATAAAGCACTGTTAAGTGCTTTATAAATATGACCTCATTTAATACAACAAACCTATGAGGCAGAAGCTATTATATCCCCATTTTACAGTAGAGGGAATGAGGCAATAGAAATTAAGTAACTGTCCCCAGGTTACATAGCAGGTTAACTGTATGTCTTTGGATTTGAATTCAGTTCTTCCTGAAAGCAAGTATTCTATCCATTGTACCACCTATCTGTCCTTAGTATGAAGAATTGTTATTATTGAATAAATTTTCAGCTATATTTAACTTTGTGACCCCATTTGTGTTTTCTCAGCAAAGGGAATAGAGTAGTTTGCCATTTCCTTCTCCAGCTCATTTTATGGATGAGAAAACTGAGTCAAGATCTAAGTGACTTGTCCAGAATCACACAGCTAGTGTCTGAGCTGAGATTTGAATTTAGGAAGAGGCGTCTTTCTGACTTCAGACCTGGAGCCCCATGTACTATGTTATCTACTGCCCCTGGTGAGAAATAAAGGGTGGGGGTATAGTAGAAATACCAGACAAAAAGAATGATAATTCCTACCCCCAATGAGTTTACGTTCCAATCAGGAAAACAAGAAATTAAAAAGAGCTGGAAGGTTAAGGGTACAGAAGGTACCTGGCCCATGTCAGAGAATGATGATATATATTTTGCTGAGAAATGAAGACATAGTTGCTCTCTCCTTAAATGGAGGTGTCTTCCAATCATAAGGAGGGTCTCAAGGGCAGAGAGTACATCCAAGGTGTTAGTATCAGGGATCAAGTGATCTTCCAAGAAGATGTTCTGGGATATCTTGAAGTGCAGTAAAGAAACGCACGTGCTGAAAAATAATGTCCATCACCTGCTCTCATTCTGATTCCATTATCCTCTGATTGATATCCTAGATCAGTGCCAAACATGAATCAGTCATTTAAAGAAGATTTATCAGGGTCCTATCTTCATATAGTGTCATTTTAGAAGCCATTTAAATTAGTTATATAACAACAGTTCCTGTCCTGATTTTGCTCATAACCTAAAAGACAGCCCAGATGCTTACTGATTAAAAAAAAAAATTAATGGCAGGTGGTCTTATGTAAGGATAAGAATACTGAATTTGAAATCAGAATTTTTGAATTGAAATCCTGCCTGTTTCTCACCTCTCTGAATTTAGTCAGGATGTTCTTGTCCTTCTCCTTTCATTTGTAAAATGAAGAGTTTGATTGATACCTAAATGCTCTTCTTTCCAAGTTCTAAATATATGATCAACAAATAAATAAATAAAACAGTCATATCAATATAGCATTTTAAAACTTACAAAGCACATTCCTCACAACAGCCATCTGAAGTCAGTGGGACTGGTGTTATCTCCATTTTACCTGGGTAAACTAAACCTCAAAAGAGATATGATTTTCTTCAGGTCACATAGCTATTAAATGCTAGTATTTTAACCCAGGTCTCTTCTGACTCTGCTTCCAGTGTTATTTCATTCTTTTACCTCTTGGAAAGTAAATATATATTCATTGGAAAGAAAATTTAAGATCATCTAAGACAATCTACATATTTTATAGATGAGGGAATGAAGACCCAGAAGAAACATCCAAGGGTAACCTTGACTAGAGGAAGAATATGACTCAAAACTTCCAGATGTGTCCTTTTATCCTTGTATATATCTTATTATTTAGAATAGATTAGTATGGTATAGTATCTTTATTGTTTATACTGTGATAATTTTATTCAGAACTTGACACACTAGCACAGACAAGTGTCCAACAACTGCCCTGATCTCAGCCCCTCTACAGACCCTAAAAAACAGTCCAAGATCACATTAGCTATTTTTAACTTGCTCATCACACTCAATTTTTTAAAATTTGTAGGCCCTGAAACTCTCAGATATTTTTCACATGATGCTATAGACCTATCAGACTTGCATTTTATTTTGCGTAGTTCAATATTTCATAGTCTCATTGATATGGGTACTCACTTTGATAGATCATATCACAACTTATCTATGCCTCCTTTACCTATTTTAATTCATATTTCCCATCAATTGATCCATAAATCCCAGTCTTTCCCCATATAATAAACAGTCTATAACCTGGCTACCTCTTTCTCCTATTAAATACAAATCCAACTCCCTCTAACAAAACTAGCAAGTAACCATTGATTTTTTTTTCCCAAGAAGACCCACCAATAATGATAACCTACTGTACCCAAGACAGGTCATTCTACTTTTTAGATAGTCTGAACTTTTATGGATTTTTTCTCTCACTTTTCTTCTTTATAACTTTCATCCATTACTTCTAATTGTTCTCTCCAAGGTTCAGCTAAACAGTCTCTTTCATATTCCATTTGCTACCACTTTAAATTCATGAACAGGACATCATGCATTCTAAGTCTTCCTTTTTTCAGGCACCTTGCCAAAAAACTAAGATCTGTCAAACCTGGATGAAGACAAACTTTTTCAAAACTTGTCTTTCATTAAAAAGGTAGCCTAAATAATTATTTCAATTAGCTTGACTAAAGTAAAGAGAAGAACTTGAGATTTATGGAAACCAAAATGAAAAATCTAGGTCTACAACAAAAGACATCAGCCATTCAGTTGCTAAGAATAACCAAGAAATGAACAGGAGTTAATAGGGCCCCACAGGCAACAATACGGTGGTGATATACTTTCTTAATCAACTGAGTCTTACATACCATAAAGGGGGAAAGCCAACTCTGAAAAGCAGGCTAGCTTGGCCCAATGTCAAGGGCTTTGGAGAAAGGAAAATCGCCAAGAAAAAAAAATAGTGGCATGCTCCTGTGGGAGAAAAGGCAGAAAGAGGCTTGGCAGAGGTTCAGGACACCAAACAAGGGCTCTGAGGGAGGGGTCAGAGACTAGATCAATTCTCCCTGGCCCTCAAGGGTATAGCCCCATAACCTTAGCAAACATACAACTAGAAAGTGCCTGCCAGAAAATAATGGGTTCTTTTCCTTCAATTCACATGCTGCCCAGAAGTCTCTGAGCTTCCTGGAATTCCTGTTATTAATATTAACATGAATGTTAATATTAATAATAACTGTAAAGTATTTTACAAATTCAAACTATTATTAATAATTAATTTTTCCTTTTTAAAGTCCTTCTGTAATTTCTCATTGTGGTGTGGAGGTGACATTAGTCCCAAATATTATGCTGGTTAGATAGGAGTTCCAGAAAGTCCTATCAAGCTGGGGTAGCTTCAAGCACAGGTTCAGTGATGGCCTGTTTGTCTACAGTTCAAAGGTCAACATAGTAAAAAGCAGAAATGCTCTCAACTGAGTTAGTTACAGAATGATGAATTTTTCAATCATACCTACTCAATTCCTTGACATGGAGCAATTACAATCTGTGCCAGTTCAAGGAGAGCCTGTTTGAAAGCCTGGATGGTTTAAATATTAAAATCATAAGTGAGTATTACTAACTTTCTTTTTCAAATGATTTCCAACTCACAAAATACTTTTGTATCCATTTTTATCATATTTTAGTTCATGATAATGCTAAGACTTAAGCAATGCAAATGCAAAAATTCTCATTTCCTTGAGGAAACAAACTAGCAGAAGCTAAGTGAGTAGCCCAAGGTCATACAGTGACAGAGATCAGACTCAAGCTCTATTCTTTTGTCTTTAAATTTGGCTATTCTATCTCTTCCACAAATAGGCATCTAGTAATCTAGAGGAGAAAACTGAGGCAAACAGTGATGAATTCTATAAAGAAATCCCTGTCTTTCTCAATAATTGTTAAAAGCTAAAATTTCCACCAATAGAGCTCAAACCCTTAGCATGATAACATATCTTAAACAAGTGACCCACTGATATCCCTAGTGTGGGGTACTTGAAATTTTGTCCTAATACAGCAATTTGCCCTATGGCAGGAAATTTTAAAAACTGATGACAGCTTAATTTTTCTTTGGAAGAAGATATGGAGGTGAACAATTATGACTGGGAAGAAATGATGAGTAGATGCTCTGAGTAGGGACAGGAAGGAGCAAGCTCTTATTGGAGGAGCAAAATGTTTTCCTGTTTCTTGGTATTCTCTGCTAGAGAAATCCAAAGGTCCACATTCAAGAAGGTAGCAAAATGGTTATGATCATCAAATAGAATCAGTATGATCCAGTGGACAGAATTGATGGACTTATGTGATTTGAAGACTAGCCCTACCACTTACTACATGTGTGACCTTTTATGATCTTCAGTTCTCTCATCTATAAAAAGAGGGAGTTGGACTAAGTGACATCTAAAATTCCTTATAGCTATAAATCTATGATTCTGTGAACCAGCTACCATGATCTGAGGAAATCAGAGCCACAGAGTCTTCTTCCTTTGGCAGCTTTACTACAATATCTTAGAACATGCTGGTATCTCCCACTCAATCCAAGGCCGAATTGAAGAGGAGGAAGAGAAAGCATTATGATAGAGATGCATCTTGAAATGTAGAATGGCCCCCAATATTTAAAACTCCCAGCTAGGGTAGAACTGGGTACCTGAACATAGAGGGAATGTGATGAGAAAGCATGATTCTGGCTACCTTCCAGTGATGGTAGACTTTGGTGGGTCCTTAGTATTATATCACCCTTCCACTCCAAACTGTTATTTTCACTGTGCTATCTACTTCACCTTCTCTCCAATTTATAATCTGAAAGACTTTGATAAGATAGGATTTAAGAATTAAAGAAGTTTGACTTCTCTATGCTTGACTCACCCTTTTCTCCCTGTGTCTAAACCTCTCCAAGAGCACATAAAGGAGATGGTTACTTGGTCTGTTACATAGACTGAAGTATTAGTAACATCACCTATAGTAATAAACTCTCATTTTCTGCTCCATCTCAGAAACACAAAATGGGAAAAAATATGATGAGATCACAGATCTTCATAACCAGTATCAAGTTGTCATATGAGCTCCCTTGAGGTCCCATTTCTGCAACCTGGGACCTGGAATTAGCCATCATCATCATCTTGAAAATAGAGTTGGACAACATCAGCCTGAATTTAAAGAAGGTTAGTGACTGTGATTCCCACTGTGGCAGGGAGAGGTTGGTAGATCAAGAAAGTTGGTTAAATTTGAGCCCTCCTACACCAAAATTTAAAGTTCCATTCATTCCTCTCCCATTCTAATCTCTATCTCACCCACTTGGGTAAGCTATTTGTGCTAATTCTTGAGACTTGCTTTGAATTCTTCTAGTGTCTCTCCCTCTTCCTGGTTATTCTTGTATCAGTTTAGAACAGCCTCACCCTTTTCCTCTCCACCTACCCTGAGCTTCCTGTCCTTAGGTTTCTATTGTTTTTTTTCAATTCCTTTACCTTCCCTTCACCCCAATTTCTTTGACATACAACATCTCCAGAAATAAGTCATTTTCTCTCACTTTATTTTTTATCCTGGATCTAATGGCACTTTAGAAGGAAGGAGTTTAGCAAATTTGTTTAGCTAGAGGTTTACAGAGGAACTCTGAAGCTGGAGGGAGTGGAAAGTATAATCAGTATAAAAAAATGCTTTTCCTAAAAATGAAGTAAAGTTTTTCTATGTTTCAATGAAAGCAAAGTAGAAATATTCACAATTCACAAATATTGATTATGCACCTGCTATGAATCAGGAATTGTTCTAGGGGCTGGGAATTCAAAAGCGGGGGGGGGGGGGGTAAAAAAGTATCTCCTGCCAAAGAGCTTGCATTCCAATTGGGAAGACAATATGTATATGAGCTTCACGGAGAAGGTGGAACATGAGATGGATTTAAGATGTCTCTGGAATATCTATTTTAAAATGTCCAATACATAATTCTTTTTTTTAAAGGTTTTTGCAAGGCAATGGGGTTAAGTGGCTTGCCCAAGGCCACACAGCTAGGTAATTATTAGGTGTGTGAGGTCGGATTTGAACTCAGGTACTCCTGACTCCAGGGCCAGTGCTCTATCCACTGCGACACCTAGCTGCCAGCAAATATATAATTCTTGATGCCATTATTGGTCAAGTTCAGAGGAGAGAGACTGAATTTAGATATATAGATCAGTTCAACATTAAAGTTGGGGGTATGAGGAGAGGAGACTGAAACAAGTAAGAGGAGAAAAAGGATAAAGTAATATCACAAAAATCCAGAGAGGAAATAATATGCAGACTGAAAGTATGAACAGTAATATCAAACGGAACAAAAAAGGACAAAGACTGAAAAAAGACCAACAGATCTGATAATTAAGACATAATTGGAGAACAGTTTTAGTGGAGTGATAAGACTGCAAGGCAGATTTAAAAGGGTTGAAAAGTGAGAAGAGAGGAAGTAGAGGTCACAAGTACAGGCAGTTTTTTTTTTGTTCCCCAGGAATTTGAGAAAGAGAAGTAAGATATAGAATGGTAGTTTGTGGGAATCCAGTGAAAATTTCTTTTCGATAGGGGAGACATGACAGAATTTGAAGTGGGTAGTAAAGGTAGATAGGTGGGGGTTGAAGATTAGAGAAAGATAGGTGATGATTTAGATTGTAATCCAATGGAAAAAATAGAAGGGATTGGGATCAAGAGCATAGAGTGATATTAGCCTTTGAGAAGAGAAGAGCCATCTCATTGTCAAGATTGGGGGAAAGGAGGGAAGAATGAGAGAGAGGCATGATGACAAGGGGGGTTTGAGAAGAATAAAGGGAGAAGAAAGAAAATCAAGACTAATTTCCTCAGAAAAGTATGAGGTCTTCAGCTAAGGAAGATGTGGAAAGGTACAGAAGACTTGAGGAGAGTAGAAAAAGTAGAGAAAAGTTTTAGAAAAGTTTCAGCAGAATGTGAAATAGGGAATCAATTAGGGGAGAATAAAAGTAGTACCGTGCTTTAATGAGGGTCCAATTTAAGTTGAATTTGTGATGATTATGTGCAAATTTAGAATAGGTAATCCCCAAAACACAAAATGAAGCGCAAGGCTGAATAATTATGTTGATTCATAATAGTCCAAGTCCAAAAGGGAGATAAGGAAGCACCTTACTCCATTCAGTGAAGAGGATATATATACAGACAGTTACTGTGTCAGTCACTGGATAAGTGAAAATAAAAATGATTGTAATTCAGTTGGGGTCAGTAGTGTTATCCTAACAGTCACGTGGGTTAGGGACCAAGGTTGTTCTCCATTTAAGGAATAAAAAAAGTGAGACGTAAAGTTAAAAAAAGGGGAGAAAGATTAAAAGCACCAAAGTTTTAAAGAAGTTTTACAAGGTAAAAACCTAGAGTACAAATAGATAAATCAACAGAGAATACATACTAAAATTAGAAGGGAGAAGATTTACAAAAATATCCAGAAGATTGTGAAGATATCTAAATAAATATTGCAAAGTGAAATTGAACTAATATAGCTGATGAAACAGAAAACTGTTGCTTTCTAAAGAAATATGAATCAATGGCAGCATTACAAAAATAAATAAGAACTTTAAGAAAAGAAAAAAGAGAAATCATGTTCTACTCAGAAGAAAAAAATTGAAGAAGGGGAAAAAGAGAAACATAGATTTGGAATATCAATACACTGATGTGTAAAACAATTTGAAAGAGAAGTAAAAGTCAGTATTAAAAGAACAAATGCTGATTCAGTTAAGCTAGGGAACATAGTCAATAAAAACAATGATTATATTTGACAATTTCAATAATGAACAACAGATTATTCAAGTGACCATGAGAAAATTCTTTAAATATAAGAGAAATGAAATAAAAATATGACTCTTCTGCATCTATAAGAAACTTTAGGGACCCAAAATTGCATGACCTAAAACTAAGTATGAACTTTAATAAAAAGAGAAATATGTAAAATTTACTTGAGGGTTAAAAGAACAGCAACAAAAACAAAATATCTGATCAGAGTAGTTGATTTTCCAACACAAATAGCTCAAGAAAACTTAAAAAAATACAACCACCAAGGAAAGAGAAAAATGATTAAATAAATTATTTTATCCCATTAGAAAGAAAAGAAACAAGAATAAGATATCTTTTGGGTATATGTATATGCATATATGAGTATGAATGTGTGAGTGCTTGTATATGTTGGAAAGGGAGAGGGGGAAGGGGGGAAGAGAGAGAGAGAGAGAGAGAGAGAGAGAGAGAGAGAGAATAAGAACTACAATGCAATAAGTGGCTACAGAAGAAAAATGCAATCATATCACAAAAAAAGCAAAAATGGCAATTCAAAATATACAGAGACTTCTGAGTAAATATCAATATAATTTGCTGCTAACAAAGTGGTTTGTTCTAGGATAAAGTCTGATTGCTTCTTCTGGATCTGAGATACACATTTGTGGGCTGGCTATTTTTTGAAGTTCCAGTACAATGCAGCTGAAATCAGTCACTTCTAACCAATTGGAGACCACTGTTCATTCAGAGTGATTGAACTTTAGTTTTTTTCCCCCTTTAGCCTGCTTATTTCTCTGAAGGTTTGACTGGGTTAGAAGCTATAACTGAGACACCCCACTGCTCTTGGGGCCTGACGCATATAACTAGTCTTGGTACTAAACTTACTCTTTATTTAGTATACAGTCTAGGACCTGAATCATTCCTAACACTGGAACAGACATCCTAGGTGTAAGCTGCCTCCTGGACCAGAGCTTCTAGTTGTCACCCCTTTTCTGTTCCCTATACAAGTTTAAGTTACTCTCTGGTGGATCTGAGTTTTCTTATCTAGCTTCACAGCTTCTCCTTTTCTTGGCATGCTCAATTCAGCTGTTCCTTACTAGATGCTGTCCCTGGTTTTTGCAAACTTCTGTCTTTCCCATTATGCCATCTTAAATTGGAAAAAAAAATGATTCACTGTGATTATTTTTTTCTATTGAATTTCTGCTTGTATTTGTTTTAGTGAATTTTTTCCTTTAATTTTTCTTTTTTATTTGTTTTGCTGCATCTTCTAAATCTATTTTTCTGGATAAAATTTCATTCGGTGTATTGGAAACACAGAAGTGGGGAATCAGTGGATGCTTGGAAAAATGAAAATAATCTTGCTTATGTGGAGTGCTGAATAGACCAGGGGGAACAGTAAGAGTTCTGTGCCTGTATGTGGGAAAATCCATGCTGGATGCCATAGTGCTTCCTTTCCTAGTTAATATTCATTAACCCTATTCAAGCTGTTTAAGAGGTATACCAAACAATGGCACAATATTGCTAACAATAGTAGGAAATAAGGAAAAATGTTTCTCTTTGGAAATGTGTCCTCTCCTTTCTTCCTCTCTCCTTTCTCCTCTTTTCCCTCACCCTTTTACCATCTGTTTCCCCTCTCCTCTTCCTGGCAGAGTTGAAATATTAAGATTGTTAGCATGTTTGTGTACCATTTGGCTTTATTCCTATCATGAACTAAAACCTTACACAAATAACCTCTTTACAGCACCTTTCATCCCAAAACATTTTCAAACCTCAACCTGATGCATAAACTCTTCAAGGTTTATTTCATCTTCTACTAAAATAGGGTCACTTTTGAGGTGAAATATGGGATTGATTGCAGATAGAACATCAAAAGCAGTCATTTTAAGACCAAGGTTGAGCTCTAGGTAACATGACAGAGTATGGTCCCCAGTGGGTAAGCTGGGGACTTCTAAAAACCATCATGAAGAGATAGAGAAAAATAGATGCTTAGAGGTCCATGAGAGGATACAGAGAGAGAGGGACTATTGTCATCTGCTGAGGCTGCCTTGACTGATGGGAAAGAGGAAGGTAGACTGCTGCTGTAATAAGCATTAGAGAGAGCTTGGCAAGGCTGGCCATAGAAAAGTCAGCTCCTGGAGAGAGAGGTGGGGTGGGGAAAGGGGGTTAATTTGATTATCAAAAACAAAGACCATCCCCTCCCACCTCTAATTATTCATTTTACTATCTTGATATTTTTATATAAATTATTCATATTGGTCTGCTCACTTTACTCTGAATCAGTTCATAATTATCTTTGCGTGTCTTTTGGATATCATCTATTTCTTTATAAATTGATAGTCAGTGCCTCATCATATTAATACACCAAAACATGTTCAACCATTCCTCAATTCTTGGATATTCCCCAAGTTTTTTTTCATTTTTGATCATCTAACAAAAGCTACTACTTTCTTCACTAAGCACATCATCACTTAAGGGCAACCAGTTTGATAATTTCTTGAATTGATTTTTACTTGTGGATCCTTCATGCATCTAGTCCAGAGAAATTCCACCCCAAAGTGGGACTTGATGAGGAACCTACTGTTTTATGTGCTTTATACTCTACACATATATGCTTTATATTCTAGCTGGCTAGTTTCTCATAAGCCCTAATTAGAGAGGCCCCTTTAGAGAATTTTGTTATGATTTCCTCCAATTAAAATACTACAATATTTCCCTTAGGATTTTATGTCAAAATGAATAAAGTCCTGAACTAGAGTCAGTAAGAATGTAATTCAAATTCTACTTCAAACACTCCCTGTATGACCCTGGCCAAGTCAATTTAGTTCTCTTCCTCAGTTTCTTTTTTAATCTCTTTCATCAAATGGAGATAATAATAATAATACCTACCCACCAGGGTTGAAATGAAATAATTATAAAGCACTTTGCAAAGCTTTAAGTAATAAAGACATAATAATAATAATATTTTGAAGCTAAAGGCTGATTGGTTCAGGACTGTGAACTTGTGCTATTAAAAATGTATACAAAACCCTCCATCTTTAACAGCTCCCTGGACTTGATGCAGGTCCTTGTAGTCAATTAAGGTTGGAAAACACAATCTCCCTACCAAGTAACTAAGAATAGGAAGAAAATTCCATGGGGGACAAGTTCTTAGCTTTTGCTTTTGTCTCATTTACACCTAGAACATGCATAGATGGCTTCTAGTAGATACTTAATGCATGTAACAGAGCTCTAAACTGAATGATACCTGCTGTGTAAGACTCCAAGCTCAGTCTCTGGTCTCTCCTAATACCCCACAAAGCCTTCTAACCTGAATCAAGAGGATTCCACTCTGAGCTCAACTTTATTATGGGTGAGTTCCACTAGCATAATATTTAATGAGAAGCTTCAGCTACCGCTCTTTGATCTGCTCCTCCACAATGACTATCTTACCTTCACTTGAGTACCTTCCTCTTCTCAATGCCCAGTTCCCTCCCCCATATAGATCTTCATTTAATAGCAGCTCTTTGAATGGAGGGATCATCTTGATTCTTTTTATTTGTATTTCAGAGTTAGAATAATGACTGCTATAGAGAAAGCACTTAATATTTGTTTTTTTTCCTTCCTTCCTTCTTCCTCCTTCCTCCCTTTTTTCCTCCTTCATCCCTTCCTCTTTCCTTCCTTCCTTCCTTCCTTCCTTCCTTCCTTCCTTCCTTCCTTCCTTCCTTCCTTCCTTCCTCTTTCATGCTAGAGAAACAAAGCTTATAAAGAATTTCAAAAAAACTTAAAAGGATTTTTATGTAATCAAATTTTCCTAGAAAAATCTTATATAAAAATCTTACTCTTTATATTGAAGTTTATATTGAACATATATCCATATGTTCCATACAGTATGATGGTAGATTGGTTATATCCTGAAGTCATGGACACTGAGCTCCATATCCCAGAACCAAACATTTTACTCGTCACTAAGTAAGTGCTTTATGAACTTAACTTGAATTGTATAACATTTTGAGTCTTTTGCATTTGGTAAGTTCATGACTTTAAACAAATACTTTCCATCCTTTTTTTCTCAGTTTCCTCCTCTTTCAAATGATGGAACCATAATAACTGATCTGACCTCTTACATCTCTCAAGTCAATGATCCTCTTATTTGGGCTTTGTGACAATAGCCCCAAATGAACAAATCTCTGAATAAGAAATCAAGCATTTATTAATATTTTATGTTACAGATCTTGTATTATGTGAAGGGAATAGGAAGTCAATAAAAAATAATGTCTGCCCTCAAGGAGGTTGACTATGCTGAGAAAACATATATAATACTTATATAAACAAAGACAAATTATGTGCAAAGTAATAAAGAAGGAGTATCTGTGGTGTATTTAGGAGCTATCACGATGAAGAAGAGAAGCTAGGAGATGAGATTTTTAGTTGAATTTTGGAGGAATCTAGGGATTCTAGGTGAAGACTAGGTAGGATTATATTCTAAGTATTGATGGTAAAGTCACAGAGATGGGAGATACAATGTCATCTATGTTGAACATTAAAACTGAAATTAAATCATGATGTGGTTCAAATGCCAAATAGAGTTTGTATTCAAGTCTAGAAGAGATAGAGCCACCGGAACTTTTTGAGCACAGGTCAAAATATGGATTTGACAGCTGTGTGAAGAATGAGTTGGAGAGATGAGAAGCTTGAGTCAGTGAGAGCAATTGAGAGGCTATTGCAACAGGTTGGAAGTGATGAGGATTTGAATTAGCATGATGACTGTGCTTGGGATAGCTGAGATAGATGTTTGGGAGATCTTCAAATTATTCCTCTTTGGTCTACCTCCATCATCCTAGGTTTAAAAAAAGACAGCAAACTATTATGCTAGAAAAGATGCCCTGTCTTGCTGAAGAAGGTTACATTAAGTGAATCTCCTAGCCAAGAATTCTCAGAAAGAGCACCTGCTACAGTGTTTCACAGCTCAAAAACAAAAATAGGGTTGTGTCAGACCAAACAAATCACTTAGCTAGAAATAGATCAAGCTGGGACAATTCTTCCAGCATGCCCTTAGTGCTCTAATGCAATTTAGGACTTTTTTCAAATTTCTTAAGTAAAATAAAAGGAAAATCATTTAGATTTGCTTATATCAATGAATAAATCATTAAGCAAACAACCGATCATCAAAGAAGTATGTGTCAGACAGTTTACTAGGTACCTGTCAGATAAAGCAAAAAAACAAAACAAAAACAAAACAAAACAAAAAAATCCAACAAAAAGCTGGTCTCTATCCTTAAGATATTCACATTTGTTCACACCCTAAAGAATATAGAGGCATAGATGAAGGGAATGAGCAACTTCATTGTGTCTAATATGCACTAGATATTATGCTAAGATATTTTTACAAATATTATCTCATTTTATCCTCATGACAATCCTGAGAAGTAAATGATTTTATTACTCCATCTTACTGTTGAAAAAACTAAGGGAAAAAAACGATTAAACCACTTGACAAGTATCAAGGTTAGATTTGAACTAAGGTCTTCACAGTTCCATGCCCACAATTCCATGGAGAACGTTTGCTCCACTATAACACTAACTAACAGGAAAAGATATATAATAAGTTTAGAAAACTTAGAGAAATTTTGTGAATAGTATTAAGGGTAAAAGAAGTTTGAATTAGATTTTGGATATAATTAGGAAGGCACTGGAGTTTCTTTAAGAAAGAAATATTATGGATAGACCAATGTTTTAGGAAAATCAGTTTGACAATTGGGTGGAAGATGGATTGAAGAGGAGAGAGGATTTTAGGCAGGAGAGCCAATTAGGAGACAGTCAAAATGGTCTAACTAAAAGGTGAAAAGAATCTATATTGCAGTGATGTCCATGGAAGTGAAGAGACCGGGATGAACACAAGAGGTGCTGAGGTAGAATTTACAGCATTTGCAATTGATTAGATGTAAAGAGTGAGCAAAATGGCCAAGTTAAATATGTCTCTGAGGTTGAAAATCAGGGTAACTAGGTGATTAGTGGTAATTTCAATAGAAATAGTGAAGTTTGTCATAAAGGTGAGTCTGGGGAAAAATGAATTCTCTTTTAGACATGTTGAGCTTGAGAAGTCTATGAGACATGTATTTGTGTGATTCTAGTCAAGTCACTTGATCCTGTTTAAGGATTCAACAGGCAAGAAAAAAAACATGCAAATTACTCTGTAAAACTTAAAAATACTCTATACATGTGAGTTGATATAGATACACCCTTGAATTCCCAGAGTCCCAAAATTATAGAGTTGGAAGAAACTGATTATTGACTATTTGATTCAATTCATATTCAAAAGGAATTTTCCAATATAATATATTCTCCAAATCCATGAGATAATTCTGAATATTTACAAAAAAATAAAGAGGTCACACAGAGAGAAGGTCATAGATCTAGCACTAAAAGGGACCGCAGATTCACCCTAATCCAACCAACTCCTTATTATATATGAGGTATATCAGGGGCTCCAGAAGGTGAAATGATTTGTCCAAGGTTACAGTTAGTGGGCATCAGAATCAGTACTTGAAACCCGTCCCTCTGACCTCAGAGTCAGTACCATTTCCCCTGTGACCTGTAGGTACAAAGCAAGGAAAAATAACTATATCTGAGGTTGCCCCCAGACTTTCCTCCCCAGAATACTTGAAGTACTCAACTTCCTTTAAAATCCATTTCTGATTCATCACTATGGCACAGAGTGACCCTAGATTCAAAAGACTATGCCATTAGAGGACAGGTGCTGGGAGGTCCTGCCAGTAAGCCTCCACTTCAGCC
This sequence comes from Macrotis lagotis, assembly GCF_037893015.1. Lineage (NCBI taxonomy): Eukaryota > Metazoa > Chordata > Mammalia > Peramelemorphia > Peramelidae > Macrotis > Macrotis lagotis. Next base: position 209,917,527 of record NC_133660.1, on the reverse strand, counting down.
TTGTAAAGGGAAAAGAAAGTTCCCTCAAATCGATTTGGAAGGACCACTACAAATTCAGAGGACAATTTGCTCAGGTTTCTTGTGGTTATGAGAAGTGCCAATGTAGAGAGAGTGTCCATATTGATGAAATCATGCATCCTTGAAACATGAAAGCAAATCTGGGAGAAAAAGTGTGACCTAGATTCAAAATAAGATAGTATTTCTATGTTACATTATCTGCACTGATTAACTATGCATATGTAAATCCATTTCCAAGGTATCCAGAGCCATTTGCATTAGTATACCTATATAAGATAAAATAATATAATAAGAAATCACACCAACAAAGCGCTTCAGGAGATTGCATATGGATAGGAAGAAACATTGTAAGATTAGATACTCATCAGGATGAATGGACTTTCCTCCTCACTTTGCCACTAGCATCCATGGGCATATTGTTTGCCTTTTTTTTCTCACTAGCAACTCTCTAGAACTAATTTGATCTACATTAATAGAGGGGACATCCTGTGCAGAGGAAGTTAGAGTTACCTCACCTTTTTGTGTGTCCTCATTAGTCTTGTAAAGTACTTTTTTCACAATGATGTTGTAACAAAAGTAGGAAAAGTCTTATTTTGTTGATGGGAGTGGAGGCTCTGAGAGGTCAAATGAAATGTCCATCCATGATCCCCATGTTGCCATGCTACCTTACTATATGGATAGATATGTATATAAATACATATATGTATATTTATATACATATATGCACTTACATTCAAAAAAAGCAAATATGTGCATCTATATCTAGTGTCTGCCCAAACAAAACCTAATCATGCAGCACAATATACAATTCAAATATATAATGTGAAAATATGTATGTGTACATATGTACAAATATACATAAATGTATATCTACCTATAAATACTCAAATACATATGTAGTTTTACTTATGTTTCTTAGAATCCCTAGTTTTGAGGGTGGAGCCAAGATGGTGGCAGGAGAAGAGCCCCTCCTAGGTGCTCTCTCCAAAATATTTCAAAAGCTTTAACATTTTCTAACTAAATTTTCAAAAGAGAGAACCCACATAAAGATCCAGTGAGGCAGTTCTCCAGCCCAAGGTAACCTGGAAAATAGTGGGAAAATTGTGTTCCCCAGGGTTGGAGGGGCAGCACCTGGCCTGAGCAAAGGAACTTCACCCTCCTGGGAACAACCCCAGGGTGCCTGGAGTGCCCATTCCCAGCAGCAGAAGCAGTTTCCTGACCTGCACCCCAGGGCGCACCAAGCACAACTTGGAATATCAGCAGGGAGACCTCTTACAGAGTGAGTGTGAAGCCCAGGTCCTCAATGTTGCCATGGCACTCAGCATGGTCTTGGCAGTACAGATGCCAGGACATGAAAGCAGGCCTGTAGAGTCGACCAGGAGCCACCCAACAGCTGTTTCCAGAGCACTCAGCCCATGGGAGGTTAAGGGAGTGGAGGGAGACTGTTGAGGTCTGTCCTCTGACCCTGAAACAGGACTCTGGGCTTTGACCACATTCAGACCCTGGTCACAGTTTAGGCCGCCCCCCCCCCCCCAATAGAGCAAGGACTCCTCTCACAGCCCCATTGCAGAGGGGTGAGCTTATGGTCATTCACAGACCAGAAGACCAGTCAGAGACTTGCACATTGAGGTCCTTGCAGCGGGGGTGGGGGTGGGGGGGTGTCCCAATAATACTCAAAAGCCTCAGGAAGCACCCCCAAACCAGGCACAGACTGGTGAAATGAGTAAACAGAAAAAAAAGAACCCAACCATAGAAAATTACTTTGGTCCCCTGGAGGACCAAAATACTCAATCAGAGCATGAGAAAGTCCTAGCTTCTGCATCTAAAGACTCCAAGAAATATAGAAGTTGGGCTCAGGCTATGACAGAGCTCAAAAAAGAATTTAAAAATCAAGTGAGGGAGATAGAAGAAAAGTTGGGAAAAGAAATGAGAGAGATGCAGGAAGAACATGAAAACAAAATCTGCAGCTTAGTCAAGGAAATCCAAAAAAAAAAAATGCTGAAGAAAATAACATGTTAAAAACCAGCTTAGGTCAAATGGATAAAACAGTTCAAAAATCTATTAAGGAGAAGAATGTTTTACAGAGCAGAAATTGTCAGATGGAAAAGGAGATAAGAAAACTATGAGGAAAACAAATCCTTCAGATGTAGAATGAAGCTACAGGAAGCTTATGACTTTGGGAGAAATCAAGTCACAATTGTTCAATACCAAAAGAATGAAAAATTAGAAGAAAATGTGAAATATCTCACTGAAAAAACAACTTATCTAGAAAACAGAAGTAGAAAAGATAATTTAAAAATTATTGCTAAGTTTAAATAATTTAAAATTTATTGATAACTTAAAAATTATTACAAATACCTGAAAGTTATGATCAGAAAGAGAGCCTTGACCTCATTTTTAAAGAAATTTCTACAGGAAAATTGTCCTGATATCTTAGAAGCAGAGGGCAAAATAGAAATTGAGAGAATCTACTGATCTCCCCTGGAAAGAGATAAAAAAAACAAACCCCACTCCCCAGGAATATTATAGCCAAATTCCAGAACTCCCAAATCACAGAGAAAATATTACAAGCAGCCAGCAGGACACAATTCAAATATTGTGGAGCTGCAGTCAGGATCACACAGGACTTTGCAGCATCTACATTAAAGGCTTGTAGGGTTTGGAATATAATATTCCAGAAGGTAAAAGAGCTTGGAATGTAACCGAGAATCAACTACCTGGCAAAAATGAATGTCCTCTTCCAGGGGAAAAGATAGATTTTCAATGAACCAGGGGAATTTCAAATGTACCTTTTGAAATGACCAGAGCTGAACAGAAGGTTTGACCTTCAAGTACAGGACTCAGGTAAAGCATAGAGAGGGTGGACGAGAAGGGCAAATTATGAGGGACTTGAAGATTAACTGTGTGTATTCCTTCATGGAAAGACAATACTGATACTACTCATATGAACCTTCTCATTTAATAGAGCAGGTAGAAAGAAGAAGCTTTTATAGATGAGGCACAGGAGAGATCTGAATTTGAAGATATAATATATTGTATAAATGGAGCCAGTGGGTGAAAGGGAAATGTACTGGGAGAAAGAGATGGGAGAGGTAGAATAGGCTAAGATATTTCATGTAAAAGATATTTAACGTAGCTTTTGCAATGGTATGGAAGGGGGGAAGGTGAGGGGGCGATGAGGGAACTTTCATTCTCATTGGAAATGGCTCAGAGAGGAAACAGCATACACTCAAGAGGGCATAGACATCTTGAAGAAAAAGGAGAGAAGGGGGATGGGGAGAGGAGGGAGGATGTGTGGGGATAGTCAGATATAACACATTTTCCTTTTTACTTTTTCTCAAGGTACTGGGATTGGGTTGTCTGTCCAGGCCATGGGGCCAGTTGGTTGCTGGGTCTCTGGGGTAGGATTATAGGCTTGGGGGCCTCCTGGCCCCAGGACTGGTGTTCTATCTGCTGTGCCACTCAGCTGCCCCACAGTACATTTTTGAAGAGGGACAGAGTGAAAGGAGAGAGAAAAGATAATAAATGGTAGTGGGAAGGAGTCGATGGAGGGAATTACAAGTAACTTCTATAATGGACTTAAGATAAAGAAAGTGATCCACCTGAGACAGAGCCGGTGGTATCAGAATGCAGACTAAAGCACATTTTTTTTCTCTTTCTTTTACTTTTTACTTTTACTCTCTTTTACTTTCTCATGAGGTTTTATATTTCTGTGGGGGAGGAGTATTATGTTTACTCTTAAACAAGAATATTTTAATAATGTGTAAATAAATTAAAAATTAAAAAAAAGGAATCCCTAGTTTCCTGTAAGCTCTGTATTGTTTCTTCCAAATTCATGTTGTTCATATTCTTGACATCTGCTCTGTCATAGTATATACTCCCTCCCTCATATACATCTTTTTCAACTCTGGACCTGTAGTCAAATGAATACAACAACTGTGGTTTCCTCATTTAAAACATTCTTTTCTGTCCATCCCTTCCCTGTTTGTCTTCTTCTCCTATTAGAATTTAAGTTTCTGGAGGGCAAGAACTTGTTGTGTTGTATTTTTATTTTTAGCACTTAGACCAGTGCTTGGCATATAGTAAAAACGTAATTATTTTTTACCATCCATTTATTTGAATTCAACCTATATTAGATATATTTCTACAAATTCCGTGTGCCCCTGAAATGACTTTGCAGTTACTTTGTATAGAATTGTGTTTACTTATTTGTGCTCAATTGTCTGCTTGCTCCAAATGGAGCAAGGGAGGAAGGAAGGAAGGAAGGAAGGAAGGAAGGAAGGAAGGAAGGAAGGAAGGAAGGAAGGAAGGAGGGAGGGAGGGAAGGGGGGAGGGAAGGGAGGGAAGGAGGAACTTTCACAGAGAGAGATGCCATGATATGGTAGGAAAAGTACCAGACTTGATTTGAATCCATGCTTCACTATTAGTGAGCTAATCACAAGGGAGATATTTATCCTCCTTGTATCTAATTTTCCTCATTTATCAAATAATTGGGGAAATGTTTATACTATTTATCTTGTAAAACTGTGGTGAGAAAAGTATCTTTAATTTTAAAAGTGCTATAAAATGGGAATTATTATTATGATGCATATATAGCAATGTTAGGACATTAGATGGCTCTGAGGATAGAGCATTGACCTTGGAGTCAGGATGATGGAAGTCCTCAGACATCGATTAGCTGTGTTATCTTAGGTAATCACTTAACCCTGCTTGCCTCTCATTCAGGGCCACCTCCAGTCATCCTGATTCATATCTGGTCACTGGATCCAGTTGGCTCTGGAAGAGAAACTGAAGTTGGTGACTTAGCACATCCCCTCATTCAAAAAATCCAATTCATGTGCTTACCATAACATCACTTCCCTGATGTTGTGGTCTTCTTTGAGAATGAAGGACAAAAATATTATTATTATAGGAATGATAACACAACTAGGTTGTGAAGTAGATAAGAGTGCTGGGCCTGGAGTCAGGAAAACACATCTTCCTGAGTTCAAATTTGGTCTCAAACACTCACTACCTGTATGACCCTGGTCAAGTCACTTAATACTGATTGTTTTAGTTTTTTTTGTCTTTATAATGAGAAGGAATTGGCAAACTACTCCAGTATCTTTGTCAATAAAACCCCCAAATAGGATTACAAAGAGTCAGACACAACTGAAAAAGCCCCCCAAAATGTATATATGTGTACACATACACAGACATATATATATATATACAAAAATGCAGACATATAATCATATGTATGAGATGACCTATTATCAATATTTCCTTCAACAAACTGAGACTAAGCCAACAACTACATCTCTAACTGATCCCAAGTCTAATTTAATAAAATTATCATATACTTATCATTCCCTATGTTTGAGATTTTTTTAAAATTTCATTTCAGTTATTTAAAATATTAGCATCCTTGAAGCATCTTTCATCATTTCAATAATAATAACACCTACCTCAAAGTCTTCCCAATCATTCTTGAAAATGTGGAGTACAAAGTTAGGGACAGTTTCCAGGACCCTCTTCCCAAATTGACATCACCACTATTTGGCTCTGACCATCCAACTATTTCCTGAATCCCCCAAATCTTAACGATAACAATAGCTGACATTCCTAAAGTATTTCTCACATAATAGAGCTAAATTCTCACAATAATCCTGTGGGGTGGATAGGGCATAGATGAACACCTCCTCCCATGACCTTTCAATTTGAACTAAGGCCTTTAATCATTCAATTCCATGATGAAGATGAATACTAAAGGAGATATTTAATGTATTTATTGTTCAGTTATTCAGATATGTTTGACTTTTCTTGACCCCAAATGGGATTTTCTTGGCAAAGATACTAAAGTAGTTTGTCATTTCCTTCTCCAATAGATTAAGGCATTAAGTGAATTACCCAGGGTCACACTCTTAATGAGTGCCTAAGGCTGAATTTGAACTCAGGTCTTCTGATTCCAAGCCCATTGCTCTATCCATTGAGCTGCCTCCATTCAATACATTTTGACAGATAAATAAATAAGAAGAAGATTTTTTGAGACAAAGAGAGTATTTTCAAGTGCCTTTCAAATCAACAGTTGGGGAAATATTCACCTGAAAAAACATTTCTTTTTTTCATATATATTCTCTTTTGCCCTCTCACCAATCCAGTTGATCCAGTTCAATCCTTATCCCGTTTTTTCCTTTTGCTTTTTATTACCACTGAGTGCTTTCTTTAAACAACACTTAAGTCACTTTTTTTTTTAGGTTTTTGCAAGGCAAATGGGGTTAAGTGGCTTGCCCAAGGCCACACAGTTAGGTAATTATTAGGTGTCTGAGACTGGATTTGAACCCAGGTACTTCTGACTCCACTGCGTCACCTAGCCGCCCCTTAAGTCACCTTTGACACAGCCTTATTTTTCCCAAAATGAGGACTTTGGGGAAGAGAATAAGATAGAAAATACCTACAGTGGTGAATGACAACTACTTAAGGGTTAGTCAATGGGAAAGAAGGAAATTTATGGTGGTGGTAATAATAGAAGAGTTTGTAAGTTCTAACTATCATGTTAAATATATTCCTCTTTGATCTAAACTTGCCCAAGGTTATGCCTGAGTAAACAGCAAAACCAGAATTAGAATCATAGTCCTCTGACTTTAAATGTATTACACTTTGCACTGTCCTTCTCTCTCTAGTTGTGTCTTGTCAAAAGGCCAGGAAGCCTCCTCTATCTCCTCAAAGTGACCTCCATCTTCTGACAGGTGCCTAGAATGTCACATTCAGGACTTGCCCCATTAAATGAAAGGTTTTAGTCCTAGAATTTAGTGAGGCAGATAAGTCCTGTTCATTCTTAGCTTTGCCAAATGACCTCCTTTTATGCATTCTAGGTGGTGACAGAGGATATTCTGGGATTGCATTGGTATGTTCTATTTTAAAACCCCAAAGTTACCTCTCTAACCCAGACCAAAGGAGTCCAGGAAGGGCGCAGAGCTGAGAGAGAGAGATGATGTCACAGCCACCAGAGGAGAAGGGGTAGAGAAAGCCCTGGGCAGCTGATGCACTTGGACTGATGACTGGAAGGGCACAGCATGGAGTACTGGTGGGAGATGGCAGCATTGCTTCATCTTATGTAATCACAGGATTTTCGCCAAGTTCTGCTAGATGATAACAATGTTGAGTCCCACTTCATAGAGGCAGGCATTCCTGGAGGGGAAGGCCTAAGAGAATTGGAATGGAGATGCAATATACAAAATAATTAGAATTGGGAAGCAAATGGGTGTTGTGGTTATTCTGAGGTAAACAAAACTAATGAAAACTGGGATGGGAAAGACTGGGAGAGATTAAGGAGGTAGGTGAAATGAGGAATGATATGGGCAAGACTATGGTGAGAATTATGGGAGAAAGGAAGGAAGAAGTGATAAAGAGCAAGGAGAGGAGGAGAAAAATAGATTAAAGATGGGAAAAGAAAAATAAAAGGAGGGAGTCAGGAATATATAGAATAAAGAGAGGGGGGAAGGGAGAAAGAAGGGTGGAAATAAGGAAGAAAAGAAGGAGAAATTTAGGAGATGAGGCAAGGAATAACTAGTGCATAAAAATGTTTTAAGTTTCAATAAACATTTTACATGTTATCCCATTTAACAATCTAATGAGGTAGGTGCTATTATTATTGTCATTTTACAGATGGAAAAATTGGGACTGATAGATGTTATATGACTTATCCAAGGTCACACAGCTAGTAAGTGGATGAGTAGTAGGATTCAAATTTGTCTTCCTCACTCAAAGTCCAACATTCTAGCTTCTGCACACTGATCTATCCTATAATGAACAAAGAGGAAGAAGGGGAATGATATATGGGGGAAAATGTGAAGAAGGGAGAAGAGAACATAAAGACTGGAAAAGAAGAGAATGAGAAATAAAAAAAAGAAAATGAAATAAGAAGGGAGAAAAGAAAGGTGAAGAAGTTAGAGAAAGAATCACTGTATCAAGGATCAAAAGATATTTAGTGACCATTTAGTTCAAACCCTTCATTTTATAGAGGAGGAAAGTGATGCCCAGAGAGATAAAATGACTTGCCAAAAATAGCACAGCTAACAAATAACAGAGTCAAAATTCAAATCCAGGTCAACAGCAGTGCCATTGTGTTTTCTTTATATCATGATGGGTTCAGGATGGGGAAGTGAGGAATGTGAAATAAATGAGATAAAGGAAAAGGAAAAATGAAGGGAGGATGAGCATAAGAGAATAAAAGAGAATGCAGGGTTAAAAAGAAAAAAAATGACGAATTTGGATGGTGAAGAACACAGAAAGAGATCCAGAAAAAAGGAGAGAGGCTGTGAGGGGAGAGAAGACAAAAGGGGGAAGGGAGAATTAGACAAGAGGAGAAGAATGAAGAAGGAGAACACAGAGCAAGACTAAAAAGGGCAGAAGGAGAAAGACAGGCAGAAAAGATTTGCTAAATAAAGAACCATGGCCCTGGACCTGTGGCACCATTGCCATGACCCACTGAGAGGATGTCAAGGACAGCAACAAATGAAGTTGATGTCTTGAAGTTAATTGGGAAAGCTAAGCAGCAGCTGGCAATGAGTGGTTAAGAGCTGTCCAGCTGAGGATTAAGTAGATATTCCTTCCATTGTTCACTTCATTCAGATGTGGGTGTATCTCCCCAGGAGTTAATCAGTGAAGGGGAGAAACTGCCTATCTTAGATGGAAATTAAATTTCCCTTATGAAGAAAAAGTTGGATCTTTAAGCTATTTAGTTGCTAGAAATTCTTAGGCTTCTGGAGGGTTTTAGATGATATTTCATGATTTTAAAAGTTAACACCAGATTCAATGTTTTGCCAGAGGAGAGAAAGCAGTAGGGTGGTATGGAAAGAATCTTAGATTTGATGTCAAGAAACATGTGTTCTATTATAACTATGTGTGATCTTTGGCAAATTACTTTTTCTTTTGGTACCTTAGTTTCCTCATTTGCAAAATGAATATAATAGACTAGAGATCCCTTCAAGCTCCAACATTTTGTGATCCAAGAGTGCCACTTTGGTTGAAGTTATTTGGATCTGAAAAATCAAAACTCCTTCAATGAATTAGAGCAAATCTTATTGAGAAGAACAGTGTGCACCTAGATTGTCCCCTTCTCAAAATTCCCCAATATTTTCTTATTCTCTACTTCAAGTTTATCTTGCATCCCCAACTGGATCATAAAGCTCTCAAGGACTGACACAAGGCCTCCTATTTCACTGGTATCCTTCACAGAACTGGTAAAAAAAAGAGGCATATATTGAATAATATAAATAATTTTTAACTTGGTCCACTTTATAATAGATCCTCTTTTCCTTACCATTTGCAATCACTATCTCACCACCAATTTGAAGAAAGTGGTTCCAGGAATGAGAATTTTACAAGAAATTACAAGGTAGGGAGAGGATTTTTACAAACATCTTTCTTAGCAAAAGGACCCTAGATTTGCTATCAGCAGATTTAGGTTTATATCCCATTCCAGATAATCTTTGACCTTAGGCAAATAATTTTACTTGTCTGGATCTTAATCTGCAAAATTAATGATTGGATTAAATGCTCTCTATAGTCTCCTTTGACTCTTGATCAATAATCCTTTGATCTTGATTATGAACTGAATTGACTCTAAAACCCCTTCTAATCCCTATCTTACATATTTCTGTTTATAGCAAAGATTCAATGGAAATGTTAAAGCTGAAAAAAATAATGGATTTATATGATTTGGGAGATTTTATTCCATCATTCATTATCCAGTATGATAACATTTAAATTCCTTTAACTCTATCTCAATTTACTACTATTTGAAAAAAAATTCTCATATTTATTCCTCCTAACTTACAGAGGTTCAAGAAAGATATTAGTTCCATAGTTCAGAAAATCCACTTGTTGTAGGTATTCAAACTGTTTCCTTAGAGTCAACTAAGTCAACCAGAATCAACTTTAGGTTCAAACTATTGGATTTATATAATAATGCTCTGAGCCATGATCCCATATTTAAATTCTCCTCAAAGACTAAATAATTTATCTTTTATTAACATGACTTCATGTTGAGTGAAAACAGGAAGATAAATATTTATTTAACCTGTGATGAAGCAGCTCACAGATGCTCAGTACTTCCTGATTTTCTCTTCATTTTTCAGATTTTAGACATCAAAGAGCAATGGAAGTATGAAGCTAGAAGGGCTCTGAAATGCCTATTGTAATGGTTTGCTCACAAAGGTCCTAGTTTTGCTGTGCTTTTTCAAAAGGACAAGCCCCATCTCCCTCTGTCTTTTTTCTTCTTTCTGTCTCTGTGCCTTTTTTTGTATGCATGTTTCCCGTCTCTGTCTTTATCTGTCTCTCTGTCTCTGTCTCTCTCTGTCTCTTTGTTTCTCTGTCTTTTTCTCTGTCTCTCTTTCTGGAAATGTATCAGAACCTGAAAAGACTTCAAAAGACCATCCATACCTAATCTCATATCTTATAGATAGATGAAGAGATAGAAGTCAACAATGGTGAAAATGTCTTAACTAATCATCAGGAAAACTAGAACTAGAAGCCATTTTCCTTGAATCTAAGATCTACTCATTTCCCTCCACCACAGTATACTACTACCTCTTATATGTATATCAAAACTAGAAAGCAGAAGCAAAAGGAAGCAAATGCTATGATTTTACAATATAAAATTCCACTCTATCTTACCCAAGCAAAATAATTAAAATAATTGTAAACTTCAGACCATAGATTATTAGCTATTGAGTTCCTTGGAATACAGTGTTAGATCTAAAAGAAATATTAGAATATTGAAGATTAATTTTAGAAGCGACAATGATAGAGCTAAAAGGCCACCTTATGGCCCAAGACTTAAGAGTTTCAGAATTAGAGTAATAATACTACTACTAATAAATAGTTAACATTTATATAGTTCTTACTACTGTGTTACACTAAGCATTTTATAATTATCTCATTTGATCCTCACAACTCTGGGAGGAAGGAACTATTATTGTTAGTTCTATTTTACAGAGAAGAAAACCTAGGCAAATAGAGGTTAAGTGACTTGCCTGGAGTTATAAAGTGGTTAAATATCTGAGGCTAGATTTGAACTCTGTTTCTTGACTCTAGATTCAGTACTCTTATCAAGTGAGTCATCTAGCTGCCATGATATGATATGATATGATAATTATTATATTAATTATATGATATGATATATTATATTATATCATTATATTCTATCAATTTATTTATGTATATAAAAGAGTCTATGTCTTCATTTGGTGAGGAACCTTCTGAAAAGGAATGTGCCTGATAATCCAAGGTATAAGACTATAATAACAAAAAATACTTGGTGGCAGAGTAGATGGAATAGTACTGCTGGAGACAGAAAAACCTGAGATCAAATCTGACATCAAATACTTACTGATTGTGTAGCCCTGGACATGTCACTTAACTTCTTTTAACCTTGGTTTCCTCATCTGTAAAATGGGAATGATATTAAAGCTTACCCCCTGGGGTTGTGCAAGAATCAAATGAGATAATTGTAAATGCTCAGTATAGCACCTCAAATTTAAGTGTTAGATACTACTACTTCTGTATACATATTAAAAAATAATTGCCAGTCCAATCATTTTACTGGCTGCAATAGTCAAACAAGTTTTCAGTGCCCATTTATTAAAAGAAGCAACACAGCATAATGGATGGAGCACTAAAATCAGGAAGACTTGGGTTCAAATCCCTGCTCTGAAATTTATTTGTTCTTGGATGGTGGATATGTTCTGGTCTCTCAATATCAATTCCCTATATGCAAAATGAGGGGACTGGACTCAATATCTTAAACTCTAAATCTAATTTGTTTTATGATATCAGCATATAAAATATACAGTATATGAGAGATGGGGATCTTAGAGCCTTTTAGCTTTCCTAATTTTAAATCACCTGTTTTTAAGTTGAAAATAAGGATTAGCTAGATGAAGTGAATAGTTCACTATCACACAACCAGTCAACAGGAAGATATGGGACTAGAACACAGATATTCTGATTCCAAGTCATATAAGCCTTCTGCTATACCAATGGAGAGACATTACATTTTCATTTAAAAACATATTTAGCTTCAAAGTTGGAAGAGAAAGGAGACAATAAGGAGAGGGATTAAAATTAGAAGATGGAAATTCTCTAAATTAGGATTTTTTAATATATTTAGTAGAATTAGTAAATTAGTAAAATCAATTTAGTAATTCTAAAATTGGAAGTTAGAAATTCTACTAAATTGTACTAAAATTGCATATTAATTGATTTAACATAATTTATATTTAAATTTATCATTATATTTAATATAAATTGATTCAACTATTCATTCAATCCTAGAATAGCTTGGGAGTTACAAAGTGGTTAAATGTCTGAAGCTAGATTTGAACTCTGTTTCTTGACTCTAAGCTTCAGTACTCTTATCTTAGCATGTGCTTCTCCCATGACTATCTGACTTTCACTTTGAAAGGAAGCAATGAGAAATAGTTGAAAAAGTGTTGGTTCTAAATTCAGAGGAATTACATTCAATTTCGTAAAGACATTGTGATCTTCGGTAAGTCAATTAGCCTTCAATTTGTTTAAATGGATAATGAAGGGATTGGTCTAGATGGCCTCAAGTCAACTCCAGTACTAAAATTTGGATCCTTTGATTATAATATCATGGCACTAGAAAGATGATTTATTTGGTGGTGCTCCAGAGGCAACAGCTTCTAGAAATATTGTTGAGGGTGTGAGGAAACACAATATGCTACTGACACCTGCTCCCTGTGGTAGTCCAATGTGACAGTCACCAGAAAGAGAGAAAATCCATAAAATGATTCTCATTTGGCATAGAGGAAATTGGCTTTAAGTCAGTTTATAGACTTCACCATGATGTGGAAGCTACCTTATCCTCTTGGTGTGTCACATACTTTTCCATTGTAGTTTTTCATTGCTACTCTTCCTCTCAGAGATGAAAGGTAAATCAACTACAAGTCAAAATGTTCTCACCATCACTACCTCACCTTGAAAATAACAATAGGAAAACAGTTATTTCTAGACCTGGTCTGTTATTACAAGGAGACGGGACCTTCAAACATGGAACGTTAGCTGGGAAAAAGATTCTTAGAAAAGAGATGGCTGGAACTGGAAGAAATTTTACAACATAGAATGTGAGAATTGGAAGGGAACTTAGAACTTACAGTTTTAGAACTAGAAGGAACCTTGAAGCACAGAATATAGTTTCCAAAGTAGAAGGGATATTTAGAGTATGTGTCTAATTCTCACAATTTATGGATGAGGAGTCTTCTGTAAAGGAAAGTTCTTTTAATATCTAACACACAAACCAAAGAAGAAGTTTATCAGCATTATTAATTCAGCTGTCTCAGTAGCCAAGCTATTGGCTTAGTACTCATTTATTAAAAACAAAAGCAACAAAAATGAATAAAAACAAAACAATATTACCACTAGTACAATTTCTTAGGAGATAAATATTCTACAAAACCATTGAAATGGATATCTCAGAAATTAAATTATAGCTATACCATTACCTTTCTTTAATAAAATATCATTTATATTTAGTGAGTACATATTATATTCTCATATTATAAAGAGAAAAATATAAACTTGTGCATGACAATGGTCTTTGACCTAAAGGTGACAATTCAAAGAGACAAATATTGTTACACTTTTTAGTTTGTAAACTCTTAGAGGACAGAGAACTCTAATCACTACATAATTTTGTACCTGATGCCCACCCATCCTAATGTCGTGGCTTATTTGAAATACCATTCATTTTATTTAACAGTCTGTTCCACCTAGTTTTGTTTACATTGTACAAGAGTGCACACCCTTGTAATGGCAATGATGACAGGGCATGTGTCTCCCTAATCTGGCTCATCTGAGTAGTTAGAGCTATAATTAGTGCTACTTTTTAGTTCATATCAGTATTTTTCCCTTTCAGAAAGAACTCATTTTAGGATGGTGAGCTTAATTCAGGGGTAGGTTATATTTGGATCAATATAGAATTAATTATAATCATCGCAATCATTAGTATTTATATGTATTCAAAGGATCCCACATTTATCATCTAATTTGATCATCAGAATAATCAATCAAGCATTTAATAAACCTGTATAAAGTATGAGGCACTGTGCTTGGCATGAAAATAAAAACAGAAAATCAACCTAGTTCCCTCCTTCAAGGAGATTACATTCTACAGGTGGGATATGGCTATATACACCAGTATATATCCAGTAAAAAAAATAAGAAAGGTACACAAAAATATATACAAAGTAAATGAGTAGGGATCTGGAATGGTCTTGTGAAAGGGGGATAATAGCTAATATCTGAAAGAGAGTAGAAGTAAGAAGAGAGAGTCTATTCAAGGTCAGAAGGATAGGAGATGTGTGTGATATTGGGTCTGGGAACAAGAAGTCAGCCAACTTGGCTGGCACATAGAGTTTGTAAGAGAGAACAATCTATAATTAGGCTAGAAAGATAGAGACAGGCTGTGACAATCTTTGAATGCCAAAACAGAAGTTTGTATTTGATCCTAGAGAGAACAAGAAGTAACTGAAATCTCTTGAGTAGGGGATAGAAAGCATGAGAACAACACATTTATGTAAACAGAACAGTTGCCATAGCATATCAAGAAATTAGAAAAAGGTCAGATAATCTAAGACCCCAATTCCAATGCATGAGTTTCTTCCAGTAACCCAAGAAATAAGTAACCAAAGGTTAAGCTCTTTATAACCATCCTCATGATAAGGAGCACTATCTTCAGAGATAGCTTACTCCATTCTATATACCCCACTTGTTAGGACTAAATTAACCCCACAGGACAAAATCAAAAAACAAATAAACAAACAAAAAACCCAGGGTGCAAAACAACTTCCCTTATGTTACATAATAAATTACTAATATAATTGGGACCAGAATCTCAATTTCCTGATTTAGTTCAGTACTTTTATGTATAGAATACTGATTGATGATGTTGATATTTGAACTTCATTTTCAAAGAAGACCATGGTATCAGGAAGAGGGATGCCATGATATGCATATGAATTGGATTTATGTGAGGAGGTGTGGGGGCAGGGGTGCTGTGCTAAGTCACCAGCCAGATATGGATCAAGTTGACTGGGGATGACCCTGGATTCAGTGGGCAACATTGGCCTTTTTGCCAGCTCCTTGAAGACTTCTATAGACTACTTTCTGCATATAGGACATCCGTATTTGGAGTCTGGAGCATATGCAGATACCAGAAGTCACTGAGATGGTGTTATCCATATGGAGAACACCAGGAGGAAACTTCTGGGACAATTGTGAAGAGTGGAGTACACCTTGTAGAATCTATCTTAGCAAATTGATGGTGACTGGACACGTGAGATAACCCCCTAAGACATAGAAGTAGGATAGGGGCTTTGCTATGACACTACCAGTAGAAGTTGCCAACTTGCCCTATTCCCTTGGAATGTTTCTAGGGTTTTTTTACTTTCTCACACCTAAGACTTTTGTAATAGCCTGATAGTTTTGTCTTCCTACATCAATACTCTCCACTTTCCATTATACTCCATATCCAGAATATTTTCTTCCCTTATTTCTACCTGGCTTTCCTGGCTTCTTTCAAGTTCCAGCTAGTCACATCTTCTACATAATGGCTTTCCTGATCCATTCTTAATGCTAGTACTTTCTAGTGATCTCCTTCAAATTCATTACACACATACACACAAAATATTTGCAGTTATTCTGTTATTATTTCCTCTCTCAATCTATTAACTGTTTGAGACTAAGGACTGACTATCTTTTACATTTCTAGACCAATAATTGACAATCTTTAGGAACTTAACAAATGCTTATTGACTGAATGATTAACTTTAGGGCTATTTGGATGGATAGTACCTGTTGTCAGGCATATGAGAGTAGTTGATAAAGACAAATGAAACGGAATGTGTAAAAAGAGAGAGAAATTTTTATCTTTAGGTTTAGAAAAAAATCAACACAAGGGCACACAAGTAGCTTGGGTGGGAGTTTGGAATGCATCAGAGGACCCCGACTTCACTCTGAGATAGACATTAACTAACTAATTCCATTTAAGTATTCAATGAGGAAAATTCCATGGAATAAAGGAAGTCATTTGTGCTTTGGCTAACCCTCAACTTTAGTTTTTTGGAACTGTTTCATAATGTCTCACTTAAAGAATGTTAATATTAAAATAGATGACTGTATACAGAAAAAGTTTGGGATTACTGGAATTTCTGGAAAATTTTCTAAATTTAATCTGTATTTTCCTCTTCCTTGAACTTCTGAACTGTTTATTGTTCATTCATGACATCTGTTCAAAAGAAAGTCACTAAAGGAGCAGTTCTGTGGATTGCCAGCCAAATGCATAACTGATTCTAGGCATTTTTTCTTCTTCTTCTACTTGGGTTTTCCTTTGTAAATAGTATTTTTACATGATGAGCAAACTCATTTCTATTAGTATGTATTTCTCATTTTGGAGGTTCCATATGCACTTGATGCAATAAGGACATTTATCTGCAAACAGTACCATCTGGAGAACCTTATATCTATAAAGGCTATTTCTCCTATATATAGTCTTGCTGGACATTTTTCATGAAAGTTGCAAATACTTTTTTTATATAGGCCTTTTGCCTTCTCTTATCTTTCTAAACACACACACATACACACACATACATATTTGTGGCTATGTATTTCAAGAAATCTTAGGTGTAGAAGACATTTATAGAGAGGGCAGTCATAAAGAAGGTATTTTACTCTATTGACATAAAAGCTCTTTTAACTCAGAAAAGAATAAGCACAATGTCTTTTTATGCACCAGGTACCTTTTACACAGTTGTATTTCTCCAAAGATGTGGAGTGATAATAAAATACCCTTTACCTTCTCCTAATTTTGTCAAGGTGTCCTTGATAAATGAACTTAATTATTCTCATAAAATTGAAGAAATGGGAAATAGAAATATGGTTTTGTAGTTATGCATTCTTAGTTACCAACATCCTAATTTTTTCCTGAAGCATCCTGCATCTTTTCTTTTTGGTGTTTTTGCAAAAATAGAGCTCTAAAAACCCTTAAAATTGGATCATCAAATATTCTGCATAACACTTCAAGACTAGCTGTTCTTCTAATCTTTATTTAATAATATTTGTATTTTTTTCTCTCTAAGCACACCAAAGATTGCACTACTAAAGTATTTCTTGATCCTTGTAATAGCTAGTACCGCACACTGAAATTATTTTATATTTATCTATTTTGTTTTTGTTTGTATTTATTTCTTTTATTTTCATATGTATGTATGTATGTATATATATATGTTTGTGTGTGTGTATGTATATATAATATTTTTAGCTCCTCCAATAGAAGGAAAAGTCCTTGAGAGTAGAGGATGGTTCATTGATGTCTGATATGCTCAGAACATAGTAGAAATTTAGTAAATACTTGCTAATTGTTTATTTAATAGTGTGTTAATATGGTGATATCCTGAAGATGATTAAGGATTGAATTTGTCATTGAAATCAGGCATTGTCATATTTTTTCACCAATTTATTTTCCTTTCAATTTCATCCTTAAATGTGCTAAATATGATATGATTAAAGTGCCAAGTTTTCACAAATTTGTTTTTCTGGTCACTGATTCTCAGTATTTTAAGTTCTATTGCCTACCATTTTCTGTAATTTTCCCATATTAAGATTTTCTACATTTACATTCTAAACTGGTTTTGCCTTTGGGAGTTAAGAGTCTGCTTCTGTCACTGTTCGCTGACTGAGACAGTTTCTTGTGATTTGCTCAGATGTCTCAAGATGGATAAGGTTTAAAATTCTTTTGGTCATGATTATAGCCTATATTATCCACATTCCATTTTTAGTATCAATAGCTTATTTAAATAGATTAGGCTAGAATTATTTTAATTTTATATCATGTTTTCTTATTTGTTCATTCCTATAGCTTGGTCTTGATTTTGACCTTTTATCTTTGATAAAATTATTTATTTGCTTCTTCACACAAATCTTGGAAATGAATCTTACATTAGGAACCAGGAAATTCCTATTACTTATTTTTAAATAGAAAATTCTTTATATAGGGAATTAACAATTGTCAGTAAAAAAAGTTACAACCAGTGAAGGACATGATGGAAAACACTTGATAATAGACTGTGAGCAATTTATTTTTAAAGAAATATATATATATATATATATATATATATATATTTACACATACCTATACATATCTAAATATGCAAAATTTAAAAAAGTGGGGGGAAAGCTCTATTAGATTATTCCCCTTCTGAACATTTTTGGTTAATTCTATGAATTAAAATATTTTATTGATATTCTTTATTTGAAAATCTATCACTGTCTTTAACCTTTCATTCAAGCAGTAGAATATAATCAATTTCATCTTTTTTTGTTATATTTGATGTTCACTATAACCAATACTCCTGAATCACTTCTCAAAAAAAGCATTCAGGTTAGATGAATGACTTTAAAATACATTTATTGAATAATTATTATTGTGTTTAGTGCTTAGAATGAAAATATGTTCAAAAAATTAAAAAAAAGACAAAATTCCTTCCATCAGTAAATTTTCTTCTGTCAGAATAAGGTGAAATGTAAGTCATGATCAGGAAATGGAGCTTTTTCTATGGAATAGGAAGGGAGACTGTATCTTACAGCATAAGTATATATCCCAAAGAAATCATGAAAAAGGGTAAAATATTCACATGTACAAAAATATTCATAGCAGCTTTTTTCATGGGCATAAAATTGTAAATGGAGGGGACACCCATCAATTGGGTAATGATTGAACAAATTGGGGCATGTGTATGTGATGGAACACTATTGTTGTATAAGAATTCATGAGGAATGGGATTTCAGAAAAGTCTGGAAAGACTTACACGAACTGATGCTAAGTGAAATGAGGAGAACCAGAAGAACATTATACACACCAGCAACAACAATGGATGATGATTAACCATGAAGGACTTGTTCATTTCAGCAGTAAAATAATCAAAGACAATTCCAAAAGACTTGTGATGGAGAATACACCCATATCCCAGAGAGAGGGAACTATATAGTTTAATGTAGAACAAAGCTTGCTATCTTCAATTTTTAAAACTTGTCTTATGTATTATGTCATTTCTTTCTCTCTAATGCTTTTCCTTCTGTTTGGGTTTGATTCTTCTTTAACAACATGGTTAATATGGATCTATGGTTAGCATGATTACATGTGATGAACCTATATTAAATTATTTTCTCTCAGGGGGAGGAGGAGGAGGGAAAAATGTATAACTCAAACTTTGCAAAAAAATGATTGGTGAAGCTGTTGCTTGTTGCTGAAAAAACAAATTAAAAAAACTATTTTGAATAGTAAAGTAGGAAGAAAGGAGGGGATTCATACTTACTGAGAGGCAGAAATAAGATCACTGAACTTATCCAGAATTACATAGAGTTGTTATCAGAGGTTGGACTTAAATCTAGGTTTTCGTGGCTACAGGGCCAACTCTATCTAATATGCCACGCTGTCTCACCTACAATAAAATATATGCTGTGCTAATATGGAAAGAAACATTGAGTTCTACATAGAATCCCTGAGGAGGATAGTCTTCAGGCTAATTGCAAAGCAATTGCAATTACTTTCATGATGGTCTTTGCAAAAGTTCATCGAAATACAAGATGATCAGATGTTCTATGAAGTTATTTTTATTATCTTTGGACAACTTACAGAACTCTCTCCACTAAATTCTTTATTTGGTTTTAAAAGAAGAAAAAGTAAATCATTTTTTCACATAACTGGAATGTCCTTTGTTTTCCAGTTTCATTTATAGAGACTATCAAAATTGATAGAATTTAAAAACCATGTTGACAACATTTGCTGAACATCTCCTATATTTGAGACACTGTAGACATGGGAAATAAAAAAGAAAATGGCATAATCCATTTCTTCAAGAAGTTCCCAATCTAAACTGGGATATATGATATAATATATATATATGTGTGTGTGTGTGTGTGTGTGTGTGTGTGTGTATACATATGATAAAAGATATACTGAAGGAGAGATGGACAAAATAGAGATCCAAGCAAAGTGCTCCAGGAAATTTTGAGGTAGAAAGCATCAATGTCACTTGCCTGGAGTGACAGGAGATAGGGAGGAAGAGAAATAGAAAAAGTTTAATGGAGTAGGTGGCATCTGAGTTAGAACCCTAAATGAGGAAGGAGCTTATTCTATTGATCTATGCAAATGAATAGAGGTAGGAGACAAAGAGAGTCAAACAGTAGTAATCTAGTGCTACCAGAAAATGTAGTGTGCAAAATGGAATAATATAACATTAAAGTAATAATATTTAATATTATGCTTTAAGGTTTGCAAAGGATTTTTCTTTTATTATCACATTTGATCCTTACTACAACCCTGGGAAGTAAAACTGTTTCCCCACCTTTTAAACAGATTAAGAAAGTGAGATTGCTAGAGTTTAAATATTTTGCCTAGGGACACAGAGTTAGTAAAGTGTTTTAAGTATAATACAAGTTCAGTTTTTCCTGTCTCCAAGTCTATCCATTCCACCAGAGGTGTGCAATGAACATGACCCACAATGCTCCCAAATATAATATAACCAGATTAAAATGTAATTGGGAAATATTTAAATAAATCAAAATATAACAAAATACAACAAATACAATGCTAGAAAAAGTATAATCTAAAATTATACCAATATGTGACTGTGGGGATCCTCATGTACAGTTTAGTAATTCAGTTTCTGTTTGAGTTTGTCACTACTGGACTATACCCTCTGATTGTCCCTGAAATGAAGTTGGAATGGTAAACTAGACCTAGTCTGCATAGATTGTGGCAGACCTTTATTCTTGGATGGACTTGTCTCAAGACTGTTTCTCAAGCCAAATTTAATATTGAAACAAAGCAAGGAAATCAGATGTCATTCAATAGTTTAAAATGGGATTTCTTAGCCACAGCAAGAGAAATATATTCAACAAAAATAGGCATCAAAAACACCTGCAGTTGATTCAGCTGAGCAAAGTTTCCTTGCTTCAGTTGCCAATCATGATCTACCAGCCAAGCAATAGAGAGTGCACCTGTAGCTGCCCTTGGCTGATTTATGCTTAGGAAGCCAAGAAATGATGTCAACCACCTGAACCAAATAAGTCTTAAGGAAAGCCTCAATAGCTTTTAAGTAAAACCTAGCTTAACTTAACCAGGAAAAGGGGATGGGATGTTGCTCCTATCACGACCTTAAATGTCATGCTTTGAATTACATATTCTAGCTTATAAGAAATAGGGATCCACTTTAGCAGTATTGAGCATTAGTATATTATAACCCCAAACTCATATTCATACAAACCTTCTTTGAAAACAAAAAATGCACATTTATTAAGCACACAGAACTTAAATATACATTGATCACTTTAGAGAAATTTTAGCTCACATATACATATGCAAATCATTGTTCATCAAAATGACAAATTATTTCAATCAGAAACTACTTTGCATGAAGAACTAGGCTTTGACAACTTTTAATAGTAACTTCCACATCTGCCGCAGTCCCACACTCAGGAAAGGAAGAAAGGTAGATGAGAGGGCATACCCATAGATAGGAAAGAGTAGAAGGAAATGAAACTGTCAACTTTACAGAAACAGTGCCTTACAGAGATAGGATAGAACAGTAGAGATAACTTTTCCAGGGTTTATTTGGAACAAGTTGAGGAATATCAGAAACTGCAGATCAGTAGAGAGAAAAAGGAGAGAAAAAGAGCAACAAGATGGAGACAGAGACAGAAAGAAGTACAGAGACAGACAGAGACATGGAGGAAAAAATGACTGAGACAAAGAAATTCCCTTCCTATTTATTTTCAGGAAGAGGTTTCTTCCTTCCTAATGTCTGACAAAGCCAGTCAGTCTCAAGAGACTATGCCACTATTCTTTAGCTTTATAGTTTTAATCATTTAAAAACCTGTAAATTAATGGAGTACCTGCTATGGGTAAAGTCATATGATAGCTCACAAAGAGAATAAGGAAGATGAATAAGATACCGTCTTAATCATGAGAAACATAAAATTTAGTAAAGGTGACAAGACATATAACACATAGATATTTTAAAGAAGACATGATTTATTCAGGGTGATTACCTGCCCCCCCCAGCCCCTCTTGTCATAGATTTGAATTTCAGCCTCCTTATATTTAAAAGTACAGTCATGGCTGTTATTGAGGTTCCCCCCCCCAAAAAAAAAATAATTGTTGTCCAATGACTAGACATCTAGCAAAGATGGTCTCCTGAAGACAATACCAAGACCATAAAAAAAGTCTTTCAAACTTGTTAGACTGTATAAAATCTTATTCTTTTCTGGTATAGACTGTGAGAACCTAGGGTCACTTCATTACAGTACATTTGACTAATTGGCCAGATAAATATACCATAAGTGTAAGTATGATAAGAGAATGAAATATCGACAAGGTTATATACATGAGCTGAGAGAGAAAGAGTGAGAGAGTGAGAGCGAGCAAGAGAGAGAGAGAGAGGGCATTTTCTAATTATAAGAATATGAAATGGATTCATAGAGAAGATACTATTTGAATCAAATGTTGAATGATCAATCACCAAGTCAATAACAAGTATTTATTAATCACCTAAAATGGGTCAAGCACTGAAAAAAAGGATGAAATAGTTTCTGTCCTTGAGGAATTTATATTTTATTGGGGAAATCTCTCTCTCTAAATATCTATGTATCTATCTTTCTATCATCTGTCCATATATACATATAAACATACATATAGAGAGGAAGATCACATATATAGATAGATATCTATATATAATCTATACACCTAATCTTTCCCAATAAAATAAATATATATTTAAACATATATTTGTATATGTGGGGGTGGGGAGAGGTAATGAAAAGGTAATGTAGGTACTAGACCTTATCTGTTAAATTGGAGAGAAAAAGAAATTAGAGATGTAGCTCTTCCAGTTAACAGAACAGATTCATGTAGAAGGCAGCCCTCCAGATCAACTTTGAAGGAAGTTAGGGCTTCTAAAAGACACTTTTGAAGACAGAGATGATGAGATATGCTTGTTTGTATGTATGAAAGCTATTATTAATACAAGCACAAGCAGTAATAATAGCAACAATAATGACAACTGCATAGTGCTTTAAAGTTTGCGAAACACTTTGATTATATTATTATTATTTGATGATTTCTTGCTATCCTCAGAACAGTCATGTGAAGTAGGTGTTATTCTTGTTTTGTAGGTGAAGTTATGGAGGTTGAGAGATTTTAATTGATGGGTGGGTCACACATCTAGTAAGCGTCTAAGGTCAGATTCAAACAGGTCTTTTTTTGCTTCATCTAGTATTTTCCACTATGCCACTTAGCTGACTGAAATAGAAGAGCTCATAGGGCATATTTGAAAAATGGGGCATATTTATCTGGGGCATAGCATAAGTGAATGAGAATATTAAGAAAAAGCAGGACAAGTAAATTGGAGCCAACTTGTGGAAAGCCTGAGATGCTGGACTACTGAATCTGGACTTCATTAGAGTGACTCCTTTCCAGAGTTCCCATTGGGGACAAAAGGTTTCATAGTAACAGAGCTAAAGATCATAGGTCTCTCTCCTAGACCAGCTTTTCAGAGTGAAGGAAAAACCACAACTTTGGGTGGCAGTGATCATGATGGCCAATTAATATTAACTACATCTGATCATTCTGAATTAAATTAACATACCCAAAATGAAGCCTGGGGATTAGGACAACTATGAAAGTAATTCAGTGCTTTCCTGAAATATTCAGTTAGGTAAAAATAGCACTCAAAATAAAATTCACTGCTCTTTTAGCTTTTGAACTAAGGTAAATGTCTCATTTCCACTTTCACTTTGCATTTGTAGATTCTGCCATGAACTTAGTGAGTTATTTTGTAGAGGCATTAGGAGAGAAAGAAACATAGCTGGACTAGGTGACCTCTAAGGTTCCTCCTAACTCTAAGATTTTATAGCTTCACCGCTTAAGTAGACAAAGGCAATTAATCTTACTACTGCTTATAGTGACACTGAGAAAATCATTTCCTTTCCCTGGGCCTCAATTTCTTCATCAGAAAAATGAGAGAGGTGGGACAAGTGATATTTAAGGTCCTTCCTAGAGCTGATATTTATGTTCTGATCTAGGACTTCATTGTACCATGCAACTACATTCATAAAATCTGTCTATACAGCAACTCATACCTGAAGGAATTCACACTATAATATAGTTTATGCTGGGAGGAGCTGGGGCTTGGGGTAAACTTTAACATAAGCTAGATTTAATAATAATTCCTATGAATGATGGGAGATGGAGGCATTGATTGGGGATGGAGAGAGGCAAACACTAGTGGTCATTACTACTCTTCTCAAAGGTTTATAATGAGAAAAATGCATAATTTCTTGAGAGTTCATTCTGCCTTTAAGGAATAGCTCTGTTATCAAGTTTTGCTTAAGTCAAGACTAAATTTGACAATTTCCACTCATTGCTCTATTTTATCCTCTGGAGCCAATAAATGAAACCCTAGTCTATGTGACAGTCCCTCATATTTTTGAAGACTGCTACTATCCATACCTTAAGTCTGTCACTGCTATTATATTAAGTTTATTAATATAGCTTTTAAAAATAATTGAACTCTCTCTCCTTTTAATAACCATCAGAAGTCTCATTTTCTTTGGAATAAAGTAGCAGACAAAATGAAATAGTCCATCTATAGACACTATCCAATAGAACTAGAAGGTGAGTTTGGAACACAGAATGAGTTCATTTCATATGAGGACCAATTGAAAGGACAAGGAATACTTAGCATATATAAAAGAAGAGTCTCAGTCTCTTGGACAGAAGGGGAAGAATGTTAAGAAATTTAAAAGTTTATTCTATTGAAGAAGGATTAGGCATTACACTTATGGCAAGGTGAAGAGGTATTTAAGGTATGCCATCAAGTTAGATGGCCATGGCAGGGAGGTTCCAGATCATCTAGTGGTAAAGATAGTGTTATGACCTGGTGGTTCTTTAGTTGGTGACTACCATTTTATTTCAATTATTTGAGCAACCATATCTGGGCAACCCAGAAGTCAGGAGAGGAACAAAGGGAAAAGGAACTAAAGTTGGTAGCAACTCTTTCCAAATTACTGCCTTAGATGGGGTCTGGGCCTTTCCATCTACCTACCATGAGACAATTTAAACATCTGAGATTTTCTATCAGCCCTGCAACAACTTTCTAACGTGTTGTCTCCTCTAATTAGAGTGTAAATTCCTTGATAATAGAGATTGTCTTACTTTTTACTATTTGTAAACTGAATCTGATCAATTATAGTAGTTATGTTCCACAAAATCACTGTGAACACTGAATTAGCAAATACTGCACTAGGGAAAATATAAGGTTAGATTCTCTGGTCACAATATTTACTTTAACATCTTCCCAGTAAATTTCCTCCTACTTTTTCAGTATCTACCATATTGTTGGTTCATTAACATTGAACTCACAGCCCAAAGCACTATGACGTATGTCTTAGTGATGTTTACCTCACATACATATATTTTCCATATAACACATTTCAACCTTCTCACACTTAGGAACAGTAGGCAGCACTTCAGTACTATATTTTGAGGTCATTTTAAACACAAAAAAATCAAAAAACAAAAAGTACAAAATGCAAAAAAAAAATGGCAGTAAGTAAACCAAAAAAAGGAAGTTGTTTACATTATGAGAGCTGAAACAAGAAGGCAGAGCATCACCTTGTTCAACCTCAGCACAGTGAACATGTGCATTGGCTGACAAATTTTCAGCACTGTTCATATCCAGGATTGACAATGAAAATGACCCCAAATGATTTTTGGATTACAAATAAATTTTAATGAGTAGATAAATGTACAAATATGGAATCCGTGAATAAGGAAGATCAACTATATTTCTATTTTCTCCCCAAGAAAGTTAGTAGCACAGGAATAATTTTCCAAATTAACTTCTCAAGGGAAATCACATGAATTGTTTTGGATTTGTCCTTTTATTTTAAATTGGGTTTTTGTTTGTTTTAGCAGTCCTTTCTACACTATCATAAAACAATTCTCAAGGGAGTCATATAGTCTAAATTAATGACTATGTCCCCTCCCTTCATTTTATAATTAATTTAATACTATGAGTCTCAGTTCTGATCAATGTAAAGACCTCATTGTATCTAGTTAATTAGGAAACTGAAGGAATAGATTTTGTCATTAGTTTAGGCAGCACCAATTGACCTAGTGTAATACTTCAGGATTGAATGTGAGCCTACAAATTTGAGTACTTCTGATCACTTCCATTTCTAAATGGTTCCATTAATTAGCCTTTGGTTTATAGAAAAGAAATGACTTGGAAATATTCTTTTAATTTGCGATCAGAGAAGTCTCCAGAGAAATTGTATTACCAAGTATCATGGGACACAAGGCTGGTTCTGTACTTGGTCCCTTCTTTTCACTTAGTCCTTTATGTCCTGTTTTAGCTGACTGTTCCCTGATGGCCTTGAAGGTAGGCGAATGTCTCACTTAAGTGAGCCTGGAACAGAGTGGACTGATGGTAAAGTCTTCTTTCCCCTTGGTAGAATGGTGGTAGAATATAGGAGTGGAATAAATAATGAATACACTATTAGATCTATATTTTTTGTTATGTGGTAGGATTCTGTTTTTTTATTTCTTTTTGGTGGGAGGAGTCAGAAATGAATAATAGGGAGAGAAAGAGGGAGAGAAGGAGAGAAGACAGAGGAGGGGGAAAGAGAGAGAGAGAGAGAGAGAGAGAGAGAGAGAGAGAGAGAGAGAGAGAGAGAGAAAGACTGCTTTATCATCAACCCACTACTGTTCCTATCAGATTTCTGATGCATTTTAGTAGTTTCCCATCTTGTCATGTTTTAGTTGTGTGTATTGTTTTCTTCTACTCACTTGATTAGAATCAGATTGAAAAGAACTCTCATTCTCAGCATTCCTCCTAATCATCTTTAATTTTCAAAGATATCTTTTAATTTGCAAATAAGATAATCAACTTATACTCTCTTCTCTCAAACTGAATTTTATTATTATTTTATTATTTATTATTACTACTATTACTATTAATTTTGCTTAATGTACGGGTCATATGTTTTGATACATCTTTATAACAAACTGTTTCCAATCACTACTTATTGAGCAACCTCTTTGTTTCTGACTTTTGCAGGGCTCTTTTCATTTCACCAGGAGTTCTGTCCTTGTGCCAGAATTATAAATGTGAAAACACTGGAAGCAAATTCCTTATTTGGGATGCATTCTTTTAGCTGGTTGAAACAATTTAGCAAAAGTATCAATCTCTTACACATTAAATAAAATGTAGAAAAGGCAAGCGAAAGTTTTCAGTTAAATTGGAATTAGATATAACTCTACACCAGAAAGAGAATTTCCATACTAGAATTGGCTACCAAAAAAAATCTAGTCTTAGAGAAGTCTTAGGGAAGAGGTGACCAAGAAACTGTGCAAGAAACCACTATTTGATAAAAAAAAAAGAGGCATTGCCTAATCGTATGGGATGGTGGACTGTCATTACACAAATTCATGGCTGAGACATCTATTATTGGAGAAATGTTATACTGTCAGTGATTATGGCCTCAGTTGTCAGCATCATCAGAAGAGATGTGTTATTTGGATATTACTAGTTTGTGCCATAAAAGTTCTGCCCAAATTGGCATTTTTTAAAAAAAAATATGCTAGTAGAATCTATTTATAATTGAATTTTATGATGAATCAGTTTGCAAAGGTACTCATTTTTTTGCAAGTGAAATAACAAATCTTTAATAACTTTGGACAGTTAGGTGGCACAATGTGACCTAGAGTCAGAAAGATGGATCCTTCTGTATTCAAATTTGGCCTCAGAAACTTACTAGCTATGGTACCCTGAGCAAGTCATTTAAACCTATTCAACTCAGTTTCCTTATCTGTAAAAATGAGCTGGAGAAGAAAATGGCAAACCTCTCTGGTATCTTTGACAAGAAAACCTCAAATGGAGTCATACACACTTGGACATGACTGAACAAATCTCATGTCACATTAGATTTTTGCTTTGGTAGTTTTGTTTATTGTGGGGTCCATCTAAATTTAACCTTCTAAGAAGAAGTATGCTATATTGGATTCAGAGCTTAGTGTCAGAAAAATGTGAATTTAGGGGCAGCTAGGTGGTAGGTGGCCCATGCATAGAGCACTGGCCCTGGAGTCAAGAGTACCTGAGTTCAAATCCGGTCTCAGCCATTTAATAATTACCTAGCTGTTTGGCCTTGGGCAAGCCACTTAACCCCGTTTGCCTTGCAAAAACCTAGTAAAAGCCTAAAAAAAAAAAAGATGTGAATTTAAATTCTGCCTTTCATATCATCTAGCTACATGAAACTGGGTAATCTCTGAGTGCCCTAGGATTTGTCTACTAAATCATAGACTAATGATAATGACTAATGATGTTTTGTTTTCTCTATTAGTAGAATTCTGCCATATTGATTATGTATAATCACGTATCTTAAAGGTATATTCCTATTTGTTGCTGTTTCAGTCATGTCTGAATCTTCCTGACTCTGTGGTTCATATTGTCTGGGAAGTTTTCTTAGCAAAAATACTGGAGTGGTTGCCATTTCCTTCTGCAGGGGATTAAGGAAAACAAAGGTGAAGTGACTTACTCAGGTGTCTGTGGCAGGGTCTGCTCTGGTCTTCCTGACTCTAGCTTCAGCACTCTAACCACTGAACTACCTAACTTCCTTCTATATTTATATTTACCTATGTTATTAGTATACTCCTGTGGTATAAAGTTCATGGACATCTCTTGTTTGACCCTAGGAAATTTAGAATACAGTGAAAGAATACAGGTCTTGAAGTCAGAAGGCTTCATTTCCTGACTCTGACACTTACTAAATGTATGTCAGCTTCTTTGAGTCTACTTTCCCTTATGTATTAAATGGGAAAAACAGGGCATAATATGGTAATACTTGTTCACTACTGCAGGGTTGTCATTAAAGTATTACTGTCACCAAATACAGAAACAAATTCCCCTTATACTCTAAAACATTCTTGATCCTATCTCACCTAACATTCTATATAACAATGGGATCCAATAATCAATTGGATATCTGACAAAATCCATACTTTTGCTCCTTTATAGGGCAGCTCCGTGGTGCAGCAGATAGAACAATGGGTCTGGAATCAGGAAAACTCATCTTCTAGAGTTCAATCTGGTCTCAGGTACTCACTACTTGTGTTATTCTTGGCAAGTCACTTACCCGCAATTGCCTCAGTTTCCTCATCTGTAAAATGAACTAGAGAAGGAAAAAGCAAATTATTTCAAAATTTTTGCCAAGAAAAATCCCAAAGTTGGTGATGGAAGAGTCAGACATGACTGAAACATGACCCAACAGCAAAAAAACTAATGCTTATATGACACAAAGATTTAATGACCACCTGATAAGTTATCAATATGGTATCTTAGAATGACCATTAACCATAAATGATACATAAATCAGATATGTAGATCGAGTTTACTGTCTGCTAGACAGTGTTCTAAGCACTATTAATAAAAGCAAAAGTAAGGTCCCCACTCATCTCAGGGATTTTGTAAACTAATGGAGGAAAGACAACACATAATGGGGAGATAAATGAAGGAGGAGCAGGAAAAATCTGAATTATTATCTAACTTATTTTGTGACCTTGAGAAAATCACTTTAACATATTCGAGACTTCATTTATTAACTCTCCATCAAAATTTATTGTGTTTTCCTACTGTTTTCCTAACTTTCCTATTACTATTGATGGCATCACCATTTTCTGACACATTCAGATTCAAAATCAAGATATCATCCTTGACTTTTCATTTAGTCTCACACTCCACACCCTCTGCCTCGCCCCCTCCCCTTCAATCTCATCAGGTATCAATTTTTGTGATTTCTGCCTCTGTAACATTTCTTTTATATATCACTTATATATCCCTTGTTCTTCTCTGACACAACTACTACTCAGAACTTTATCACCTCACATCTACACTATTTCAATGGCATATTGGTTGCTTTTCCTGTCTCAAGTCTTTCCTCAATCAGGTTGTATCTTCACCTTAATCAATGTATTCCACTGGTTGCCCAGTATGACTAAAACATTTGGCCCTTTATAAATGCCTAAATACTTGCTGACCTATCTTTCTGAACTTCAATTTCCCTTTCTCTAAAATGAGGAGATATTCATTAAGATGTTTTTCCACTCTAATCATGAAAAAGGGTAAAAATCCCATATATACAAAAATATTCATAGCAATTCTTTTTTTGGTGGCAAAGAATTGGAATTGAGGGAAGCACAACAATTGGAGGATGGATGAACAAATTGTGTATATAATGGAATGCTATTGTTCTATAAGAAATCATGAGGGACAGGATATCAGAAAGACCTGGAAAGACTGGCATGAATTGATGCAGAGTGAAACAAGCAGAACCAGAAGTATGTTAGATGCATTTACAACAACATGGGGTCATGATCAACTAGGATGGACATCTTAATTTTCAGTATTACAATAATCAAAGACTTATGATGGAAAATACCATCCATATGCAGAGAAAGAACTGTAGGCCTTCAAAGGAAGAACAAAGTTTTTTATCTTCAATTTTTAAAAGCTATCATCTATTATGTTATTTTTTCTCTCTCTAATGTTTTCTTTCTTCTTTTTGAATTTAATTCTTCTCTCACAACATGATCAATATGAATTGATTGCTTAGCACGGTTATAAATGTAGAGCCTCTATCAGATTGCTTTCTGTTGGGGGAATGAGGAGAGGAGGGAGGAAGAGAGGGAGAAAAATGTAAAACTCAAAGACCTTGCAAAAAAAATGACTGGTTAAAAACTACTCTTTAATGTAGTTGGAAAAAAATAAAATATTTTCAAAATATGCTTTTTCACTCTAGCTCTCAAGAAATCAAGCATTATTCCTTCATTTTAACAGGACTTTATTAACTAAGTAACATTTTCTAAGGATGATCACAGATATATCTTCGTAGTTTGGAACTGAGAGCTAAAAGAAACCTAACAGGAGATAGGTTCCAATACCCTAATTTTTTCTGAAAAGGAAACTGAGTCCCAGATAGATGTGAAATGACTTGCCTAAAGACACACATGTGAGAAATAGATTTAATATTCAAACTGTGTGAGTTGATGGTCTAGCATTGTATACACCCATTGTGTTAGCCAATTCTCCAATCAATGCAACTGGGCTTCCTTAGAGAAGGATCTACCTTCCATGAAGGAACAAAGGAGATCATTCTATACAAGGTTCCTGCCAAGCTTTTGCTAAGCATAATTGAGTAGATGAATCATTATCTGACTAGACAGCATTTGATCAGATTTATTTTTGTTGTTTTTACTTTTGTTTTTGTCTTTATATAAACAGATTTTTATTGGATCTGTTACATTGGTCATTGCTGAGGTTACAGAAAGGAGTCATTAGTAGTCTGGGGCTTCATTAACCTATTTCAGGCTATAGCAAAGGTGAGTCCCCAAAACATGTTTGGGGGATGGAGTGAGTGTATGTAAGCATTTCCCACACAATCCATTTAAGAATCTCTCTCTAGAACACATGGATGCAGAGAAGGGGGTGTGGAGGCAGTGTGTTATACTGTAAAGGGGCATTATGTCTGGAACAGACATATGGTACAGTTCATTGCTCTGACATGACATGGCTTACATTGGGAAAGTCAGTTAACCTCCCTGGACTTCAAATAATTCCTCTGTAAGATAAATTAGAAAAACTGAACTAGATAAATGTTGAGGTCTTTTCTAGCTCAAAACCAATGGATAGACAAGTCTGATAGGATCAAGACATGGACTGTTTACAAAAGGATAAGGGAAAAAATAAAATAAAAGCTAATTCTTACTAGAAGAAAAAACAACATATTCAACCCACACTATGGTTGGTATTAAAGTGAAAATTGCTGATACCAAGACATGAACAATAATCCTTTTCTTCAAGGTGCTTGGAGGGATATAATACCTGAAAGAGGGAGAGAGATAAAGACACAGAATGAGATAAACAGCTGCAAAGATATAGGAGAGGAGAAAGAGAAAGAGGAGAAAGGAGAAAAGAAGAGAAAAAGGAGAGGAGATGGAGGGAGAAAGGAGAGACAGAGACAAAGACAAAGGAGGAGGAGGAGGAGGAGGAGGATGGAGAATTAGAAAAGGACAGGGGAAGGAAGGGAGAAAAGAAAGAGAGAGAGATAGGGAGAGGAATGGGGAGAGGGGGAGGGAGACAGGAGAGAAAAATAGGGAGAGGGAGAGGGAGAGAGAGAGAGATAGAGTGGGGGGAGATGGAGAGAGGAGGAGAGAAAGAGGGAAGAAGGAGAGAGAGGGAAAGGGAAGGAGGGAGGGAGGGGAGGGAGGGAGGGAGAGAGAGAGAGAGAGAGAGAGAGAGAGAGAGAGAGAGAGAGAGAGAGATTGATTTAAAAAGTCTAGAAAATAAGCAAAAACAGCCCACAAAGGCTTTTATATTGTGACTGTCAAATCCGCTGCCAAACAAGAAAATGCATGTTTGTTTTTAATTTCAGAATTTCAGTACCATATAAATTTCCTTTAGTTTTTGCCAAGTTTTGCCAAATCACCAGAAAGAGTGAGACTTTCCAAGGAAATCTTGTATATCCCATTCAGTGTTCTACTTCAAATGCCCTAGTAGGAAGAGATTCTTTAAATAAATGAGAACTGATGATTAAGAGAACTAGCAAACACTTTTTCAGTGCTAGGGCTGCTCACATGTAAGGAAATACTTTTGAGCCTAAAGTAATTCATTTGATTCTTGATGCTGGTGACTAGTTTCTGCCAACTCATTAAGTTAAAAACAAACATGATTGTCCAGTGACATCATAATATGGCAAATGCTCTTGATCATTAAAAATTAAAAAAAAATAGCTCTGTGATTCAGTTCCTGCTAATAGCCTGCCATATGCTCATAGAATACCATGAAGTGTAGTAGAAAGATTATTATTTGTCAGACATGACTGAAACATGACCCAACAGCAAAAAAACTAATGCTTATATGACACAAAGATTTAATGACCACCTGATAAGTTATCAATATGGTATCTTAGAATGACCATTAACCATAAATGATACATAAATCAGATATGTAGATCGAGTTTACTGTCTGCTAGACAGTGTTCTAAGCACTATTAATAAAAGCAAAAGTAAGGTCCCCACTCATCTCAGGGATTTTGTAAACTAATGGAGGAAAGACAACACATAATGGGGAGATAAATGAAGGAGGAGCAGGAAAAATCTGAATTATTATCTAACTTATTTTGTGACCTTGAGAAAATCACTTTAACATATTCGAGACTTCATTTATTAACTCTCCATCAAAATTTATTGTGTTTTCCTACTGTTTTCCTAACTTTCCTATTACTATTGATGGCATCACCATTTTCTGACACATTCAGATTCAAAATCAAGATATCATCCTTGACTTTTCATTTAGTCTCACACTCCACACCCTCTGCCTCGCCCCCTCCCCTTCAATCTCATCAGGTATCAATTTTTGTGATTTCTGCCTCTGTAACATTTCTTTTATATATCACTTATATATCCCTTGTTCTTCTCTGACACAACTACTACTCAGAACTTTATCACCTCACATCTACACTATTTCAATGGCATATTGGTTGCTTTTCCTGTCTCAAGTCTTTCCTCAATCAGGTTGTATCTTCACCTTAATCAATGTATTCCACTGGTTGCCCAGTATGACTAAAACGTTTGGCCCTTTATAAATGCCTAAATACTTGCTGACCTATCTTTCTGAACTTCAATTTCCCTTTCTCTAAAATGAGGAGATATTCATTAAGATGTTTTTCCACTCTAATCATGAAAAAGGGTAAAAATCCCATATATACAAAAATATTCATAGCAATTCTTTTTTTGGTGGCAAAGAATTGGAATTGAGGGAAGCACAACAATTGGAGGATGGATGAACAAATTGTGTATATAATGGAATGCTATTGTTCTATAAGAAATCATGAGGGACAGGATATCAGAAAGGCCTGGAAAGACTGGCATGAATTGATGCAGAGTGAAACAAGCAGAACCAGAAGTATGTTAGATGCATTTACAACAACATGGGGTCATGATCAACTAGGATGGACATCTTAATTTTCAGTATTACAATAATCAAAGACTTATGATGGAAAATACCATCCATATGCAGAGAAAGAACTGTAGGCCTTCAAAGGAAGAACAAAGTTTTTTATCTTCAATTTTTAAAAGCTATCATCTATTATGTTATTTTTTCTCTCTCTAATGTTTTCTTTCTTCTTTTTGAATTTAATTCTTCTCTCACAACATGATCAATATGAATTGATTGCTTAGCACGGTTATAAATGTAGAGCCTCTATCAGATTGCTTTCTGTTGGGGGAATGGGGAGAGAAGGGAGGAAGAGAGGGAGAAAAATGTAAAACTCAAAGACCTTGCAAAAAAAATGACTGGTTAAAAACTACTCTTTAATGTAGTTGGAAAAAAATAAAATATTTTCAAAATATGCTTTTTCACTCTAGCTCTCAAGAAATCAAGCATTATTCCTTCATTTTAACAGGACTTTATTAACTAAGTAACATTTTCTAAGGATGATCACAGATATATCTTCGTAGTTTGGAACTGAGAGCTAAAAGAAACCTAACAGGAGATAGGTTCCAATACCCTAATTTTTTCTGAAAAGGAAACTGAGTCCCAGATAGATGTGAAATGACTTGCCTAAAGACACACATGTGAGAAATAGATTTAATATTCAAACTGTGTGAGTTGATGGTCTAGCATTGTATACACCCATTGTGTTAGCCAATTCTCCAATCAATGCAACTGGGCTTCCTTAGAGAAGGATCTACCTTCCATGAAGGAACAAAGGAGGTCATTCTATACAAGGTTCCTGCCAAGCTTTTGCTAAGCATAATTGAGTAGATGAATCGTTATCTGACTAGACAGCATTTGATCAGATTTATTTTTGTTGTTTTTACTTTTGTTTTTGTCTTTATATAAACAGATTTTTATTGGATCTGTTACATTGGTCATTGCTGAGGTTACAGAAAGGAGTCATTAGTAGTCTGGGGCTTCATTAACCTATTTCAGGCTATAGCAAAGGTGAGTCCCCAAAACATGTTTGGGGGATGGAGTGAGTGTATGTAAGCATTTCCCACACAATCCATTTAAGAATCTCTCTCTAGAACACATGGATGCAGAGAAGGGGGTGTGGAGGCAGTGTGTTATACTGTAAAGGGGCATTATGTCTGGAACAGACATATGGTACAGTTCATTGCTCTGACATGACATGGCTTACATTGGGAAAGTCAGTTAACCTCCCTGGACTTCAAATAATTCCTCTGTAAGATAAATTAGAAAAACTGAACTAGATAAATGTTGAGGTCTTTTCTAGCTCAAAACCAATGGATAGACAAGTCTGATAGGATCAAGACATGGACTGTTTACAAAAGGATAAGGGAAAAAATAAAATAAAAGCTAATTCTTACTAGAAGAAAAAACAACATATTCAACCCACACTATGGTTGGTATTAAAGTGAAAATTGCTGATACCAAGACATGAACAATAATCTTTTTCTTCAAGGTGCTTGGAGGGATATAATACCTGAAAGAGGGAGAGAGATAAAGACACAGAATGAGATAAACAGCTGCAAAGATATAGGAGAGGAGAAAGAGAAAGAGGAGAAAGGAGAAAAGAAGAGAAAAAGGAGAGGAGATGGAGGGAGAAAGGAAAGAGACAGAGACAAAGACAAAGGAGGAGGAGGAGGAGGATGGAGAATTAGAAAAGGACAGGGGAAGGAAGGGAGAAAAGAAAGAGAGAGAGATAGGGAGAGGAATGGGGAGAGGGGGAGGGAGACAGGAGAGAAAAATAGGGAGAGGGAGAGGGAGAGAGAGAGAGATAGAGTGGGGGGAGATGGAGAGAGGAAGAGAGAAAGAGGGAAGAAGGAGAGAGAGGGAAAGGGAAGGAGGGAGGGAGGGGAGGGAGGGAGGGAGAGAGAGAGAGAGAGAGAGAGAGAGAGAGAGAGAGAGAGAGAGAGAGATTGATTTAAAAAGTCTAGAAAATAAGCAAAAACAGCCCACAAAGGCTTTTATATTGTGACTGTCAAATCCGCTGCCAAACAAGAAAATGCATGTTTGTTTTTAATTTCAGAATTTCAGTACCATATAAATTTCCTTTAGTTTTTGCCAAGTTTTGCCAAATCACCAGAAAGAGTGAGACTTTCCAAGGAAATCTTGTATATCCCATTCAGTGTTCTACTTCAAATGCCCTAGTAGGAAGAGATTCTTTAAATAAATGAGAACTGATGATTAAGAGAACTAGCAAACACTTTTTCAGTGCTAGGGCTGCTCACATGTAAGGAAATACTTTTGAGCCTAAAGTAATTCATTTGATTCTTGATGCTGGTGACTAGTTTCTGCCAACTCATTAAGTTAAAAACAAACATGATTGTCCAGTGACATCATAATATGGCAAATGCTCTTGATCATTAAAAATAAAAAAAAAATAGCTCTGTGATTCAGTTCCTGCTAATAGCCTGCCATATGCTCATAGAATACCATGAAGTGTAGTAGAAAGATTATTATTTGACTGGGAGCCAGAAGATCTGGATTCTAGTTTCACTTATCTCACTTGTAAAGGACAGAGGACAAATTACTTCTTTCTCCTAATCTCTCTTTGTCTATTTGTCAAATGAGGATATTATCCTTGCCCTGTCTAATCCATGATTTTATTGGGAGCCGCAAATCAGAAACTATGTAAGAGCGTGTTTTGAAAAGTATAATGTGGTCTCAGGGATTCTTTCTGAGTTTTATCAGGGAATTCCTGCATTCTCTAGGATAAAGAAAGCTACAGCAGATTGAAAAGTTTTATTTATTTATTTGAGCTACAAACACTTGCTAAATTAATATAACAGAAGCGATCGATGCAGAACCATATGGTTGTGTGGATGTTACGTGGCATAATTGTATTGAAATCGATACAGGCCTCCCTTGCAGCGGATAATGCTGATTGAATAGCTGTTTTCTCTTTTTGTTATGAGTAGTTTCATATTCTCCCAGCAAAGCAGCTCAGGACGTTCTCTGTTGCACTTGATAAGAGCAAATTGGCACCATGGGAGAGTCCGTGGCTTTGTTCAGACCAACGGTTCAGCCTCCAATTGACGGGGAGAGTTGTACAAATTGTTTTCCCTCAGTTCAGAGGCACTTATCAAGGTACAACAAGGAAAGGACTGCAGGATCCTTGCCAGGAAGACAAATCACTAACATAATACAGCACCAAACCCTCGAGCATAATGAAATTGTTCCAATGTTGTGGCCCAGGAAGGAGAGGAACTTTCAGCAGCAAATTACTTAATAAGGAACACCCAACAGAGTCATTCAGTGAGGTGTTTCAAGGTGATGTTCAATTGGGCCTTTGCAACCTCTCAACCCTTTGACAAAGAGGGCAGAATCTCAGCCCCAGGCCTGGAAGAAAGATGGAGTGACTAGCTCAAGGTCGATTAATCAGGAGGGATGGCCTGGATAGACACCTTGGAAGAACACCTTCACTTTCCCCTTCCCCTTTCACTGCTTGGACTGAACTGTTATCCCTCTCCATTGTCTGGGTTCACTGGGAATTAATAGTCAATAAGACAGAATAGTAGATATAACACTGTCTGAGAGTCAGGAAGTCTGGATCTACCACTAACTAGTGGTGTGTAAATATTGGGCAAATCTGTCATTCTTTTTGCACTTCATGTTTCCTCTTTTCATTTAATGAATGAAGTGCTAATCTCTCCAAGACCCATGTGAGCTCTGACCTCTACTTTAAACCATGCATGTCTGACTCTTATAGTTTGTTTCTAGGTTCCCTCCAGCATTAACATTCTTTGTTCATTTGAGCTCTGATCTTTTATTGTACTAAAATTATTTTAGTGAAAATAATTAAAATAATTATAATGATTGTTTTATATATACATATATATTATCCATGGTATAAATATGCACATATCTGTATTTTATTATATATGAAAACACATATATATGATATATATATGTATGTATGTATCTAGAGAAAGAGAGAGAGAGAGAGAACCTCAAGATTTACAAATCACTTTACATTATGCTTTCTTATTTGACGCTCTTGACAGTCCTTTGAGGTAGGTACTATTATCTCCATTTAAGAAATTAGGAAAATGAGGCTTTCAAAAAGGTTAAACAGCTGGTTGTTCAGCTGTTCTAGTTGTTTCTGACTCTTCATGACCCCATTTGGAGTTTTCTTGACAGAGATACTGGAGTGGTTTGCTTTGATTTTCCCCAGATCATTTTACAAATGAGGGAATTGAGGCAGATGGTTAAATAACTTGCCCAGGGTCATACAACTAGTAAGTGCTTGAGGTTAGATTTGAACTTGGGAAGATTATTCCTTCACTTGATTCCCATATAGGCACTCTCTTCACTATGTCCCCATAGTTGCTCCTAAAATTTATTGTTGTGGTTCAGTCATATCCAACTCTTCATGACCCCTTATAGAATCACAAAGAGTCAGAAATAACTAATTGATCAAAAAAAATACAGCTAGTAGTCTAAGGCAGAATCTGAACTCAGGTTCAACCCTGATTTTAAGTCCAAAGTCTATGCATGATACCATTTAGTTGAATGTCACACTTTGATAATCTATATTTTAAAGATCTTCTGAGCTCTAACATTCTGTGATTCTATAATTTTGAGGTTTAAAAATGGAAAGGTAGCATTTCGATACATATGTGCCAGTATGTGTACTTGATCATAGAATATTCACAAACTGTGGTTTAGCGATGTAAGGGAATGCTATTGCACTATAAGAAATAATGAAATAAATGTAGATTTATATAAGAAACTGAGAAGTCAAAAAGAACTGATTTAGAGAAAAGAGAAAAAAATTAGGAGAGTAATTTATATGATAACAACCTTATAGGGAAAACAACTTTAAAGGTCTTTAGAAATCTGATCAACAAAAAGATAAACCACGAATGAGAAGAATGAAAACATATACCACTCACCTCCTGAGTGGAAGGTGATTAGCTTAAAAGCCAAACTCAAGATACATTTATGGACATGGTTACCGTGGGAGTTTCTTTTTCCTGGACTATATTAATACATATTCTAAATTTAAATATTTATACTTATCTATCTATACATATTTATACATACATATATGTTTGTATTTCCTTAATGGAATGGAGTAGTGGGAAGGACAAATCAATTTTAAAGTATCTGTATCATTAAAAATGAATATTCAGTAAAATTCATTTTAATGATCTTACATAGGAAATTCTAGGACTGGAACAGAGGAAAGACATGACAAAATCCTAGTATACTAAGCAGTGGGGTAGAATTGCAATTGGGATATAGTAGATATGGGAAAGGGGTGAAGAGGATGATATTGTCCTACAAAGGTAAAAAAAAGTCCAAGAAATATTCCCAGGTCAACTCTTTCAACTAAGAGACCTTGGGCAAGTCACTTGATATTTCATTGTCTCTATTTCCTTCTGTAAATACTGGCATATTAATATTCCCTTCTCTCACAAGATTGTAGTAAAGATTCAGTGATCTGATAATATAGATAAGTCAAACATACACATTATATGTACAGAGCAGATCTAAAACTAACACATAGAGACCCTGCAGGCTCTGGTGCCCTGACTCGTTTGGTAGTAAAAATTGCTTACACTTCTATAGCATTTTATAGTTTACAAAGGACTTTCCTCATATTATTATCCTCATTTTACAGATAAGAAAACTAAGTTTCCCAAAGGTGGGGTAGTCTTTCCAAAATCCTTTAATAGGAGAGAAATAATTCAACCTTTTCTATTGATGGATCATTCTCTGTATTATTTAACCTAGAAGAAAAGGTTCTTACTCTCCTACCCACTCCACAATATAACTGTCCAACTACTTCTAAGTTGTAGAATCAGATATTATGAATCTATGATTGCAGAGTTTTCCCATATTAACATTCTCCTTTCTTGGATCAGGTATGATCTTTGGCAGGTAATTTAACCTCTCTGTCTCTCAGTTTTCTCATCTACATTATAAATGATGATACCTCTAACCTTTCAGCTCTCACTTCCCTTTCAGTTTTAGAGCCTCTGATCCCATAGGGGCTTCCCTACCAAGGGTTAATTGGAAAGAAAATCTTCTTTTCAGTATTAGAAGGAATCTTGGTCATCTAGTTCAATGCTCCCTAATGAAAGAATGCCTATCATCTCTAACACCCTGACTTGAACCTTTTCAGCAACAAGAAATTCACTCTCTAAGTAGTCCTTTAAGTCAGCTTTGATTCATTCATTCATTCATTTAACAAATATCTCATGATCATGGCAGGGAATTCCCACAAGGTTTCCCATCTCTGACAAAACCACACCCAGTGCAAATGTACATGTTGTCTCAAAAGGCTTCTTCTGATGCCTTATAAAAGTATGATTTGGGTTCTCCAACATTATCAATGAAGAGCACATTCCAGGAACTTGTCATCATCTGAAAAAGCTCCAGAAATGTCTTCTGTTCAAGGACCATTCTAGTTAGGGCTGGACAAGTTTGAACACTGGATAATCATACATTTTGGCCATAGCAGCTCACACAGATCAGATT
The DNA here is from genome assembly GCF_037893015.1 of Macrotis lagotis. NCBI lineage: Eukaryota > Metazoa > Chordata > Mammalia > Peramelemorphia > Peramelidae > Macrotis > Macrotis lagotis. The sequence continues at coordinate 209,876,878 of NC_133660.1, read as the reverse complement.
CTATTGGAAGGCATAAAATGATTTCAATCTGAACCCAGATACCTTAAGGTAAAATACCTTACACATAAGGTAAAATCATTTAAAGCAAAAAACAATTTTGAAGTGGCACTGGACCCTGAAACAGACAATACCAGTTTTACTAGTCATATAAAACATGGCGCAACATGATACTCATAACTAATCTGGAATGCATCTGAGTTTTACATTTGGTTGATCTTAACTCATCCTTTTCCATATTTCCGAATTAAGTCACTTAAACAAAACAAGATAATTGAGGCATTGTGTTTAAGGGGACTTAAATTTCAAACTGCTAAATACATGTGAGTTCATTGCTTTATTATTATAGGCAAAGCTGAAACTAACTTAGGCCTTTAAGCTCCAATTCATGAAACTTTTCTATTATTGGAGGCAAATGTAACATCAATTCAGCTTAAATGGCAGTACACAATAACCTTCTGGCAGCATATTAGAGACTACTTGTTATCTGCAATGTGCTAGAAAAGCATATGCTATATTCACAGAGAGAAGTCACTTGCATTTTTTTCTGTATCAGATTTTTCTTGTCCTCCCCAAAACAACCTTTCCATTCATTTAATTGACATCATTATTTGCATATCCACGCTCACAGGTGCTATATTAATGACTTCCTGTTGAGACCAGATAGTGCAGCTGCTGAAGAATACATTCACTTTTCAAGTTTCCAAAATGTTAACTTATTGAAATTACCAACAAACTACTTGATGGTGTGAGAGACCCATTAATCTTTCTTATTGTGTTCTAAATAATGCTGGCTACATAATGCATGATCATTATGGATGTGGGATCATTACTGGAGCTTGGCCTCACTATGGGCTTTTCCATTTGGGAAAATAGGTAAGAGACATGCACAGACCAGAGCTAATCATAGTGACTCTCAGGCATACCCCACTGTCACTCCTCAGTTGTTTGACTTTCAATAGCACCGTCTCTATTTGGCATAAACTTTTGCTAAACATGAATGCTAATCCATGGTATCATTCTCATTGGGTAAAAGGTTTTGAATGTCAGCAATATCAAAATGCAACTCATCTAGATGAGGTGATTTAGACAATAGATTTCAGGGATCTTAAAAACAGAGAATAACTTGGGATGAGAACTTCATACCAAATTTATTTTCAAAATAATTCCATAGCATCCCAATGCCTTTACAATATTTCACACTTAAGAACTTCAAAATCAGATATCAGCTCAAGAACTAGTAACACTAATAAAAACTAATAAACAGTGGACCAGGCTACTTTGTGAAGCAATGAGCTCCCTATCACTTGTAGACATTCAATTGATCTTGAAGTATTATGGAGTAATGGAAACATATTGAACTCTGAACCAGTAAAGTTGAGTTAATGACCACCATAGAAACTTAGTAGTTATGAAAATGTGAACAATTTACCCTCTCTGAGGCTCATTTTCCTAACCTATAAAATGAGAACAATAGCACCTGCCTCATAGGCATATAACAATCAGAAGAAAAATATTCATACATATATATATGTATGAATGCATTCATGTATATGTTTGGAAATAAGAGAGAGAAGGGAGATAAAGAGAGGTGCTTATGTATGTGTATTAGAATTGTAATAAGACTTTTGGAAATGGTGTACATATGCACATATACATTTATACACACATATTTGTGAGTATGTATGTTTATAAAGGGATAAAAATAGATATACTTTACAAACCTTCAAGCCTTGCAAAAAGCTGGTCTTTTTTATTATTAGCAATTTAGAAATTAGAGTTTATGTGGAATTTAGAAATTATCTATTTCAATACTTTCATTTTAAATATAAGAAAACTGAGGCCCAGAGAGGCTGAGACTTTGATATTATTGTTGTTCAGTCATTTTTCAGCTATGCTTGACTCTTCATGGTAAAAATATTTGGAGTGATTGCCATTTCCTTCTCCAGATAATTGTATAGCTAGGATACTGAGGCAAACAGGGTTAAGTGACTTATCCAGGGTCATACAGCTAGTAAGTATCTGAGGTCAGATATGAATTAAGGAAAATGTGTCTTCCTGATTCCAGAGTTGGAGGGGATATCACATAGGTGTGAGGACAAATGTGTTGATCATTATAAAGATTTGTCAAAATAACATGAATTTTAAAGCTGATGAGCTATTTCCATAACTTTTTGAGTACTAATTCTGAAAGTCTCCTAGGAGTGTCAGGGAAATAATGAGAAACTAGAAGCACAAAATTGAAAAAGATAAACAAATCTAACACCAGAATGTAATATGGACAGCTTCCCCAAGGGGAAGTTCATCATGGGAGATGATCTGAATATTCCAGAGCTTTAAAAGTAAAGGGGGAAGTGGGAGCCATTTTGCCTATAATCCATCTTATTAAAGTCTGACCACATCCTAAGGAAGACAAAGCACTGTCTTATAAGGGCACTCAATCCACAAATGTCTCCTCAAAATAATCAGCAACAGGAGGGCTGCATGTGGGTTTGGCCATATGGTGCACACACATAAAGCTTCTAAGACTCCTGACCCTCCCCCAAAAAACAAGTAAGTTTGATTGTGAACCAAACAAATTGAAGATTTTTTTAAATGTCCTTTTGCTTTCATTTTTTTTAAAACCTTTTAACAGTCAATGAACTGCAGAGAAAATTAAATGGGGAGTGTGTGTGTATATGTATATATATATATATATATATATATATGGTGGCTTAGATTCAAGGATGAACTCAAGCCAGCTCAAACCAGTTCTGAATGGACATGTAGACTTCAGAAATGGGCAAATGGATAAAGACTTAATTACTCATTATCAGACTTGAGAAAGTGCAGGAGAAAATGTCAAAGCAGTCTAACTTTCAGCTTATTTTATTTTTTTGAAGAGTTGGTTGTTAAACACTTACCAGCACAACCCTGGATCTTTTGGTAGAAAGAAAAATGAATTACAAATTGCACATTTGGGTTCCGGACTTGAGTTTTGCTCTTTGTGACCATGAGCAAGTCACTTCAGTTCTCTTGGTCTCTTTCTCCATATGTAAAATGATGTGGTTTGAAACATTCCAACTCTAAGAATCCATAACTCTAATCACAGATTCAGAAGAAAATATGTATTTGATCTTGTAACACTCCTTCTCAAACATCTTCAAGGACTCCTTGCTTTTAAAAGAAAAGATAAAATCCTCAACTTAACATTTAAAATTCTTCTTCATTAGGACCTATCTTTCTGGTTTGAGTTAATATCAAACACTGCATTTCAGTCAAAATGTCCTCATTCATATTTAAATAGCATTTTTGTAAAGTATAAGCATTCTTATAATTTTATTTAATAATAATTAAGAATTTTAATAAGAAATAGCACAGTTCTAGCTACCTTTCTAGTCAATGCTCAGGATCCAGTCAAACCAGTCTACTAACTTTTATTCATATGCAATGTTCCCCCTTCCATTTGGTGATCTATTTGTAGAGCTGCATTCCACTTAAACCTAATCCCCATTTCTGTGAAGCCACATCTTCCTTTACAGCACAATTTACACCACACATGAAACCTTTCTTATTGCCCCTAGACTTTATCTCTTCTATCTTTTTGATATCACTTTATATTGTTTGATGTATACTTTGCATATTTTGATCTACATGTACATATGCCTATTCATGTATATAGATATGTGTATATATATATATATTTTTTTTTTCCCCACTTCAGTGATTCCTTAATTCTTCATTGAATGTTTGTTGAATATTGGAAATGAATCATAAAACTCCTGTATCCAGTCTCATCTTACCTTTTCTGTTCAGGACATACCTTAGTTCAGTATCAGTAATCACTTTGTGATTTCCTTCTTTATTTTTTTTCTTTGAATCTGATGGATTGTAGGAGTTCATTCATAATGATATAAGAGAGATACATCAACTCTCTCCCTTAAGCTAAATGAAAGGATCTTGAATTGGAAAACTTGACTTTTGTATGGTTTTCTAGTCTTTGTGAATTGGAAAACAAATGTTTCCAACTTGACACATTCTTTCCCAACACCAGTCCTACAGTGATTTTTACTACAATGATACCCTGAGAGCATTCATCCCTTCCTTTCCCAACTAATTTCTCTAGTTCAGACTTTTATCTCCTTGCACTCAAACTATTTTAATAAGTGTAATAAACACAGTATTTTCTTTTATTTTGAATTTCTCTACCTCTCCAATACATTCTTTCTATAATTTCCAAAAAGAAAAAAACAAAATCATCTTAATCAATAGATGGATGTAAAGACATGCCACTCTCTTGTTTATAATGTTTCAGTTACTATAGTGAATATAGAATGAAATTATAATTTCCTTGACTGAAATTTAATGTTTTCTATATTTTGGTTTCAACTTACCTTCCCAGCTATTTTTTATATTATTAACAAAGAAGCAAATACATATATACTCTCATATTCAGGCTCTAGATCTATCCATACCACTTCATGAATTCTCTTTTCATATTAAATGACCTCTGAGGACTCTGAATGGTATAAATAATATGGTTGATATGCAAGACCTCTATCATCACAGTCCCTGATATGGATGCTTCATTTAATCTCATGCTTTGAAGTATGAGGATTTTCCCAGCATGTCACAGCACCCATACTCTTTTGCTTCCTCAAAACTCCAGAGACCTATACTTGAAAATCTAACATACACTTTTAAATGCCCAAGATTCACACCTGAACATGCCTTAGATGAAAAAATGTTGATTCACAGCCCCACTACATGTGCACTCATGTTTAATAATCATTTGAGATAAAACCCATTTAGGCAAATAAGTACCTATGGGCTGACTTCTAGTCCTTTCTCCTCCCCTGCATATTTCTATGAGGGGAATACCCTGACACTCGTGGATAGTTTGAAGGGGGTAATCTGTCATGAGTAGGAAGCACTCTTGAATTGAACCTCCAAGCTGTAACCCATTCATATATCACATAGTATAGTTAAACTGGTCCTATAATTGTTCATCATCATTTCTACCTATGGAAATTGCTTTTTTCCTTCAAGAATCAGTTTATATGCCAATCTCTTCTTTGTTTTTATTTCTCCTTTTCTCTTATTTCATTCTTTCTGATAATTATTTACAAATGCATCCTGTTCTATGCTCCATTAGAGTGTGTTTCCTAAAAGAATATGTTATTTTATCTTTGGGTATCAATACATAGCATAATATTATTCATATAGTAGCTGCTTAATAAATGGTTGTCAAATCAAATAAATGAAATTATATATCTAATGGTAAAATAGCATAAAGGTGAATTTGTAATTATAATTAGTTCAGGATTATTTTCCTCCAAAGGGATAATAGACTGAAGAACCAGAAGTAGCCACATTCCTTGCTTCAGGCAGAATTGCTACAAAACATTCCAAGACTACAGAGGATTGACCTTTTCTCCAAAATCTTCCAATGAAGGGAAAACTTACAAGTTTCTGATGGTCTTGGATCTGCCCCAATTTTGGAGATGACGAAATGTACCCTAGGGCTTAAGCTTAGAGATGCTAGGGAATTTGGATCCTCATTCAATAGAAAGGGGTGACATAATGTGGATATTAAATAGCCCTGGTTTCAAGCCCATAAATCAATAATTTGCTAAACAGATATGTACAGAATTTTGGCTCAATATTCAGAAACAAACAAGTGAACAACAGCAGAACTCTGAAATATTAAGACCATTCCCACTTAAAATAGACTGTCTCAGAATAAGATCCTGTAGACTTCTGAGGTCTCTTGGAGATTTCATATATTCTCATTCTAAATAGCAAAGAATTGGATCTAGGGATGTTAATAAAATTCTAGGATAATTATAGTTTTTGTGGCAGTGAATATGAACACCAGAGAGAGGCTTGGAAAATTCACAGAAGCCCAAACTGTTAACTTGCAATTTGTTCTATTCAAGGTATATCCCTCAGGTAAGTTGACATCTCACCAATGCCCTCCTGTCTCTTAAAAGGTTAAAGTTTGGGACAGCTAGGTGGCACAGTGGATAGAACACAGCCCTGGAATCAGGAGGACCTGAGTTCAAATGTGACCCGGGTATATGACCTTAAAGAAACCAACCAATTCTCCCCAATCATATTGTAACTTTGCACATATAACTTCATTTGAGATCTGAACTAATGACCTTGACTATACTGTAACCCTTAGTTAGCAATCACTGGATAGCTGTTCCAGGTGAGAAGGAGAATTCCAATAACCTCAGCTACCCTGTTGTTGAACAAGGCTGTAAATTGCCACTGGTATCCAATGTTCTTGTGGTTGAAGAAACAAATGCTCCTTTATGAAGAATTTCTAAAATTATAGGAAGGAGGAGGAGGAGGTGGAGTTGATGATGAAGGAGAGAAGGAAGAAGAGGAGGAGGAGAAAAAAGTTAATTACTTAACATGCTAATGGTATTCTTGGCTCTAATTCACAAACATTATGAAAGAGAAATCCTGACATAGTGGAGAAAGTTAGCTTGTAAAGATTTACCCAAGCAGAAGGGGTGAATGGGAACAGTTTGTTCCCATGAAGCAGTTGAAGCATTGAGGAGTGCTAAGAATTTGGTCAGGCATCAAAGACTCCAAGGTCATCTCTTACATCCTGGACATCTTGACATTTGTCTTATCCCTCAACTTTGATATCTCTGTAAGAGAGAATAAAGGTGATACTTTGTCCAACTCTATCTCACTTAAGTCAAGACATCAGCTTGTGATGTGTCATTGGTTTGTTTTCAAAAATAAGGGACAGAAATCGACAATGAACCAGGCAGGCTACTAGATTTTCTAAGGTCTTTCTACTTTATTTTATCCTAGATATGGATCATGAAGTCATAATTCTCCCTAAGGTGTCCATATAGACTGCCACACAAGCTATAAAATAGTTCTTTAGATAACTTCTGCTTGCCATGCAAAGCAAAGCTTTGGGTAAACCTCCTCCTGCTTTCTTTATTCCATGCCTTGAAACCAGTTCATTAAACAGCTGAGGAAAGATTTCTAAATGAGAGCAGATGACTAAACTTGCGGATGGAGGAAAACAGGTCTGATTTCCTGATTCTCAGTGTTGGCATTCATGTTTCAAGACTACAGAACCTTGTCCTGACCATCCTTACTTTCATATACAACCTAGGGAAGGTAGTAGAAATCTGTGGATGTATTAGGGGAAGGCACATATTTACAAGCTCTTGAGATGGAAGGTACCTCAGGACAACTCTTGACAAGAGTTGAATGAGAACTTTATTTGTTTGAGAGATGAGTTATTGTTAGGTAGAACCAGGAAGGAGGCAGGAGTCACATTAGCCAAAGTTTAAGATAGATGATAGTTATCCTTGATCTCACTCCACTTCCTTTTCTGTGTCTCTCTCTGAACTCTTGGCACCTTTTCTCTTCTCTCCTTTGAGTTAACATTCAGTTTTTTCATGCTTCACTTTGCCAAAGCCCCAGATATAATCCTGTCTTTTTCCATTAGAATTATAAGTCCCCAAACTATCCCTCCTTTCTTCTTCCTCCCTTAGCAAAACTCCAATTCCCTAAAGAAATGCTGATTTTTAAAAATGGGGAAAAAATACCTACATTAAACCAATTTACACTAATGAATAAATAACTAATATTATTCCCTACTAGGTCTAAAATTGTTGTCACTTCTGTTGTTCATCCTTCATTCCTGAAGAGAACTGTGATGTCAGGGCTGTACTGCCATTACATGTTAATTTAATAGGATGAATTTTCTCCAGTTGGTACTTAAGGAGAAAATGGGAAGTTTGGTGAAGAAATATTTTCTCAATGTATAAGTCTGACCCTGAGTATTGGGACAGGTGAAGGCAAGTTACTTAGGGTTCTGGCTCTCAAAATAAAAATTTGACTACTACTGCTAATTAATATCACAAATTTAAAGTTTAAGGGAACCTTCATTTTATAGTTTAGACAACTGAGCTTCAATGAAATTAATTAACTTTCATGAGGTCACATAACACTTAAATGAAAGAGGGGAAGGATTTGAACCTCGGTCTGATTTCAAAGCCAATGAGTATCCTTCTCATTGTTCCATTAGCTTCTGTTGGGGACTATTGTGTGGAGGAGCACTGTAGACTATCATCATCTGGAATCCTTGAGTACCAGAGCCTTATTTTACTGTCATGGGAGTGGGAGTGGATTAGAGACTGGGGAGGTATTTAAGCACTTGTATTTTGGCAAATAAATGGAGACCTTGGAGTACAGGGAGAAACTTGTCTTCCTTGTCTCCCACCCCTCCAATGCTCACCTGGGGAAGATTGAGGGAGTCCAGAAAAGGCACTCAACAATCTTCTAGTCAGAGATCTTCCTTTATGATTAAAACTTCTTAGGGAAGAATAACAATCATTGTAACAGGATTGTGGCTACTCTTTCCCAAATTAAATCAAGTCCCTGGACCCTGTTGGTTCCCTTACCACCCTGAAATAGGAACAATTGATTCATAAGAAACCAGAATAGGAGAGAATTTTTTTTTTTTACAGATAATGCAAATTCTTCTATGATCATAAAAGTAATACAATAATTTGGTATAAATAGTGCTTTGAAGTTGTCAAAGCTTTACAGAAAATATCTCATCTTGTTTTCACAAACAACCCTAGAAGTTACACCTTATGCGCATTTTCAAATGAGGAAACTGAGACAAGGGTTGAAGGATTCTTTCAAGGTTACCTAAGCTAGGGAGTCTAAAACTGAGATTTGAACTTTGGTATTCTAGACTCTAGGTCCATCTCTCTTTCCTCTACACCATGTAGTTGCACAGGCATTCTACCCAAAATGGATCAGTGTTTCCTGCTCTTGTTCTCTAATTTTCTACTTATGTGTCATTTCCAAGGATTATCTTCTATTACTGGAACAGCATATCTTCATATCTCTCATCTATGTATTGGTTCATGCCATTTCTTTCACAAAGACTTCACTGATTTTCCAGGGTAAAGTTATTTTAGCTCCCTCAGATTTTCTCATATTACTTTGTATAACTCCTTTTCTTCTCTTAACAATTCTACTATTTATTATACCAATTTATCTCTATTACCATATTTTTACATATAATTATTTCAGTAATTATTATTATTATCAATAATAATAATAATAATAAGTAATGCAGTTTAGTAGATAGAGAACTGCTTCTAAGCCAGAGAAATCTATGTCAAATTCCCACTACTGTGACATAAACTGGGAATATCCTTTAAATTCTCAGTTACCCAGTCAATTCTCTAAGATTATAAATTGCCAACAAGGTGCAGGAAGCATTATTACAGAGAACTTCAACTCTCTACTCCAATGCAATCAATTCTATATACTTGTCCCTAATAATAATAATTACTGATTTATAGAATCCTTTAAGTTTGAAAAGTTCCATCCATTTTCAAATGATCCTAGTAAAAACTCTTTAAAGTAGAGACTATTTGGGGCCTATTGGTGGTGTGGTAGATAGAGTACCAGCCCTGGAGCCTGGAAGACCTGAGTTCAAATCTGACTTCAGACACTTAATAATTGCCTTGCTGTGTGACCTTGGGCAAGTCACTTAACCCCAATGACTTAAATAAACATTAAAAAAACAGAGACTATGAATATTATCCCCATTTTTCAGATGAGCAAACGAGACTCATAGAAGATGAACAACTTTTAAAAAAGATATGTAGGATTAACTGTAAATGTTTCATCTGATGACAATCCTAAGTAGGTTCTGTTCAATGTGTTCAGCCTCCACAGCTGACTGTTCATGTAGCATAGTTGTCTCCCCTTAGAAGTGAAAACAAATTAAAGAAAATATTGACTTTAACTGCCACAATTTAAAGAACATCTTTTTTTTTTCTCCCCCACATATTTCAAGTAAAACTCAGGATGCCAGTATAGTATTTTACTTTCCTGGACTCCAGTGATTTATTTTTTTTTATAGTAACATTATGAAGCCAAGGAGAGGAGGGGTTCTCTTCAAAAATTAGGACAGGCCTCTAGCAGCAGTGTGTGTGGAACTCAACTCTCTAATTACTGTCATGCTGAAGGAGGTTAAATATTTATGAAGAATATGCTTTTTATCACCCAATCTCATTTTTAAACTCAGATTTTCTAATCTCATTGAGATGTTAATAACCCGTTCACTCATCCCCCCCACCCCCTTTCCTTGAGGTTTTTTGGCAGAAGTAAAAGATCTCTCAGTTCTCATTTATTCTGTAAGGAGTGACATATTGTTGGGCCTTAACTACAGCACAAACAGCTTTGCCAAGATGAGTGGGGGTTGGGGGGTGGAGGGCTGGGGAGGTGGGGGGTGGAGGGGTGGGGGAACCTCACAAGGAGGGGCTTTCAACTTGGAAGAAAGGATGATTTTTGAGAAAACATTTGGGACTGAAAACATCCATAAGGCAAGAGACTGGGCCCATTTTGCTCTGTTGGTTCCACCCCCGATACAATAGAAAGGCAGGGATGTTGTGACAGGGTTTCCATGCAACAGAAGCTGGGTGACATTAACCTCCTATTGAATTATAGAATACTTTCCAGCCAGGATGCCTAGACAGGAAGATTTAGCTTTGAGTCAGGTGAAGGATAATTTGGAAGAAGGCACAGCTGGGGCTAGTGGAGGGGGTGGGGTCTTGTAGAGGGAGAGTCTGGACTTGGTGAGGATACTGAACATAATGGAGAGCAGAGAAGGGAGGAGAGCACTAGAGTAGGGAGAACAGGAGAGCAAATAGGAAGGTACTAAATCAATCATGCAAAATAAATATTTTCTATAATATTGAGAATAGGGTCAACCCAGTGAAATAGACTCAGTCCTCCTCCCTTACTATCCCCAAGGTTTTCTCCAAAGCAGTCTTTTCATATAAGATAAAAGGAGCTCCACCTTTTTTGGCAATAAACCACCTACTATCTACAAAGCCCTATGCTAGTAAGTTAATCAACAGAATTTATTAAGTACATTCTAAATCATAAGCTACGTGAGTGACTAAAGGAAGTAAAAAGAGGCTTGAAATCTGGAAGATTCATCTTCCTGGCTGTATGACCCTGGATAAGGCACTTACTCCTGTGTGCCTCAGTTTTCTCATCTGTAAAAATGAGCTGGAGAAGGAAGTGGCAAACCAGTATCTTGGCCCAAGAAAACTGCCAAATGGGGTCAGGGAGAGTCAGACGTGATAGAAAAGGACTAAACAACAAACAACAACAACCACAAAAAGTATCAAGCACAAAATAAAAAAAAAAGGCAAAAACAGTCTCTGCCCTCAAGAAACTTGTTTTCTAAAAGGGAAAGACAACATGAATATATCTCTATCTAATATGTTCATGTTCATATATACATATTCATATGTAATATTTTATAATATATTTCTCTATACATAATATGCTCATATTCACATTAATATATATTTTATAATATTCATAGATACATTCCTATATAATATGTGCATATAATGTTCATAGGTGAAAGGCAATCTCAAAGAGGAGTTAGAGGATAGGGTAATGGAGTGGTCAGGGAATGCACAGGTTTCTTGCATAAGATCTGAGTGGAATCTTGAAGGAAATCTGGAAAACTAGGTGGAAGGGGTGAGGGGGGGAAACTAACTGTGCAAAATCATTGTGTAAGAGATGTCAAAAAGAGCAGATTAGATAGTGTGACTGGATCACAGAATATGGAGAGGAGAAATAAATACCGTATAATATAAGAATACTGCAAGTCTCTGACTGGGGTGGGGGGTGGGGGGGCAAAGAAGCATTAACAAGAGCTACTTTCAGACCCATTACCTCATAAGATCCATATGATTATCCTGTGACAGGTAGCTCAGCTAGTTTTTCTTTTTTCACAAAGGAGGAAATGGAAACTCAGAGAGTGATTAAATGATCTGCCTAAGGTTATCAAGTAAATAATGGAATTCAATGCTAGTCATCAGAATACTCAGTCAGGTGATCTTCATTCTCTACCCCTGCATTCTAGCAGGGGACAAAAGATGAAAACAGATGAAAGGATAACGAATGATAAGGGGTGTACTATTGTATAAACAATCAGAGTAGTCTTCAAGTTGGTTGACAAGGATAGATTGAAGGAAGATAGGCTGGTTGTCCTTCAGGTTGGTTGAAGATTCAAGGTCTACTGGCAAAAATGTAGGTTATGAGATTTAATTGTATTTGGTCTATTTATGTTTTCAGTTGTACTTTTGTTCAGAATTGGATATTATTTATTTCTCTCTGGATTACTACTTCTCCCTCTTATATTCTCTCCCAATACTTGCAAGTTCCTGTGCCTTACCTGGCTTTCACCATTTAGACTACAAGGATATCTATTTGATGGGAATAGTTCAGAAAATAGGGTCAGAAGTGAAGAGATATGGGTGTGTATTACTATTCTTATATTTATAAACCTTGGAGCACAATGTGGTATTAGGAGCTCTGGATTTAAAGTCAGAAAATATAGGTTCTGATATCTACATTACCATTTGCTAACACTGGTTCCGAGTTAGTAACCTTCTCTTTCTGAGATTCAGTCTTCACATGTTTTAAGTGGTAAAAATGGTACTCATACTACATCCGTAAGATCTCAATGAAGAACTGATTACTAAATTACAAAACAATGTTTAAGTGTGAGCTATAATCACTAAGAACCGTTGAGTTCTGAAAACTCAGTGTTCAAGAAATTCTGCCTTTTACACCATTTTGTAGAAAAGGAAATGGAGACTTACTGGGGTTCCTTAATTTACTCAAGGTAACATAGCCAGTAACTGTTAGATATAGGAAACAGACCCAATTTTTCAGACTCAAGAGTTCATGTTTATCCTACAATACCACAGCACCTGGTTTGTTTTCAGACTCATCCTCCTCTTCTGATGTTTCTCCCTTGGATGTTCAAGGTTGATTAAACTTTCAGAATTTCTCCATTCTGTGGTAAATTTCCATCAATCTCATCTTTGCATTTGTGACAGTGAGAGAGATTTATTAAAGCAGTTTACACTCATATCAAGTTATAGTAACAAAGCACAATTGATCCTGGAGATAAGGTAGGGCTACCTATCAGGTCACCTTTTCATAGATAAAGAAACAAAGTCTTAGTAAGTTGGCGATTAGATCACATAACTAATAAGTAGTCAACTATGTATTGGAACCAGCTATGTATTTTCCCATTTCAATATTTTTGCTGAACATAATTAGAGAAGAAATAAAATTATCCTTAGAGTCATTTGTCTCTTTAAAAGTATTTTTTTTTTGGTTAGGGACTCTGTGTGTGTGTGTGTGTGTGTGTGTGTGTGTGGGAGTGCTGTGAACCTTCATCGCCTGGTGTCCTTGAGTATCAGAACCTTATTTTACTAAGTGCCAGGGGAGTGGGAGTGGATTAAGGACTGGAGAGGATATTTAAGCACTTGTATTCTGGTGAATAAACAGAGACCTTGGAGACCTTGGTGTATTTACAGGAAGAAACTTGTCTTCCTTTTTTCCCTGTCCCTCTAATGCTTGCCTGGGGAAGATTGAGGGAGTCTAGACAGGGACTAAACAGTTTTTATTGTTATTGTTTAGTTATTTTCAATCATATCCAACTCTTAGTGATCTCATTTGGAGTTTTCTTGGAAAAGACATTGGAGTGCTTTGCCTTTTACTTCTTTAACTAATTTTAGAGATGAAGAAACTGAGGCAAATAAAATTAAGTGATAAAAGGACTAGGGTTAAGTGTCTGAAACTATATTTGAATTTGGGCTTCTTTACTCTATGCCTGGGTTCTATCCACTGTGCCACCTAGTTTCCCTGGGTACTGCTGTAGCAAGAATTAATTCTCTCATTTTCTTTCATACCTCTGAAGACTATATACTTTTGAGGAAAAGGGCTACATTAGCACCACTATTAGGGGAAAGACTCATACTGATATTTCACTTTTAGTGATGAATAAAAATCATTTTCTTCTTTTGCTTCATCAATCTACCTCTTTACAACAGACTAGGCCCAGGTAGTATTGCCCTATTATAAAATAAGAGAACTTGACAGGGATGTTTAAAGTGACCTGTTCAATGTCAGGGCAAGATAAAAAAAATGTATTAAATAGAGATTTGAGTTATCAGACATACAATTTTATAATAGGAAAGTATTTTCCTGATTTCTATGTTCCAATGATTGGAAGAATAGTAGCAGCATAAACTTATGTAGATCCTTTCTAATATAAAATGTTTTACATTCATTATCTCATTAAATCCTCAGAATCTTATAAGGAAAACAGTGCAAATAATATCTTCCTCATGCTATAGATGAGAAAAATAAAGCTCTAAGTCTAAGATATTAAATGATTTGTCCAAGGACACATAGTCAGTAACCAGTAGAATAGAGATTGGAACCAAGATCTCTTGGCTGCTAGTCCAAGGCTAGTTCTCCTATCTCCAGTTCCTTTTGCTTATTCAGATCCTAGTTTTGAGTCTCAACTGAGAATCACATTGCTCTTGGATGTTCTCTCAACTCTTCTAACTCACACTAATTTCTCTTTTCTCTGCATGTAGATAATACCAGAGAATTTAGAACTTTTTCAAATTATGTTAAATCAACTGTAAAATAGGGCTAAAAAACAGTAAAGTGTTCTCAGTGTGGGTGATCTCTGGTCTTGTCTAGCTATCAGGTGGAAACAGAACAGATCAACAACTTTCTCAAGGCCATTCAGGGAGGAAGTATTAGAACTCTGATTATTCACCCAGGTCTTCTGCCAAGAGATCCAGAGCTCCTACCACCATATCCTGAGTGTTATCTTAGAGAAGTTGTTGTCTTATAGGGTCTGTCATTTTCATCTAAGAGCTCATACCATTTCCGTGACAATTATTCAGGCCTACAGCCCTATTTCCATTGAACAACTATACCTCACCCAGAGAGTTCTCTGACAGGTTTTGTACATTCATACAATAGCACATCTTGGAGTTAAAAGTGTTGCCATCATCTGTCTGTTGTTATTTTGGCAGGTAGACTCCCTGACTAGTCAATTATTATGGGTCCAAACTGAGCCAGTGGCCTCAGGGTTTATTTCTTGTCTTTAATCTATCTAGTGGTTATCTGTTCCCTAACAGAATCCAGTAAACACTAAAGGTCTGTCAGGAATAGTGACAACACCCTTAGGGAGATAGTCTTGTGTGCTAAGCACACAAACTTCTTGCTAAATTGGTGTAGAACAGGGTATCAGGAGGGGTCCAGGTGTCTATATCCAAAGCTCCATAGCTTGAAGGCTTTGGGAGGGGTAATAGGGTATTCACTTCACAGTTTCCTTTATATGTGAAATGATGGGGTTAGAGGAGATGACCCCTCAGGACCCTTCAAAATCTACATCTGTCTGTGATCTTTTGAGCTTTCAGCCATCATACAAGGCTGAAGGCTTAGGGAGTCAATTTATATCAGAGGAACAATCACTATGTCAATCTGTTTGATCATATATGTCTTGACTTTGGGACAAACAGGAGATCTTGACTCCACTGACATTTTTGACATTGGGGGTTTGGCTTTATTAAGAAGCTCCAGTTCTCAATCAAGCCCCAGCTTTGATTAGACTGTGGTTTACTTTCGCAAGAGTAGAGTGACCTTGAAAGTTTGTTGGCCCAAAAGGTCTTGGAAACATATTTCCCCTTGTTTATTTGATGATCCTCCCCAAGGAGTATCTCACATCAAGATTCTAAGAGCTTGAAATTGTTGCTCCTTCCAGTCCTTCCCTGCTATATGTAATGATTTCATTAAAAGCCATAGTTGTGAAAATTAAACCCTGACAAGGACACTCTTTTCCTTTTCAAGTCCTGGGCTGAAATGTTAGGAATTCTGTCTTACACATAGTAAGATAATAATAATGATAATAATTACAGTAATAATAATAATGATAATCATTATAGTAATAATATATTGGAATTAATATTTTATTTTTGTCATTATATAGTACATCAAGTACCTTATATTTGTTAGCTTATTTGGCCTAATTAAAAGGAAAGTAGAAGAGAATCAAAAGTCTGTGAGTTGACAGTGTAAACTTATGTTATCTGGAAAACTGAGCTATGCAGAGGAATTCCATCCCCATAGATTACAGATAATTGAAGTTTGCCACCCTTTCCCCACAAGATTTTTCTCTTCTTATTCTCTTCATGTCACAAAACTCATGTACCAAGACTCTTGAATTTTAACTGCAATAGAAGTTCCCTTAAGGTTATTATTATGAAGCTATTTTTGACCTCATTCTAAGCTTGCTTATGGTTTTCTAGCTGAGATCACCATATTAAAGAGAACCCTTTGCCCTTCTGATTGGTGGATAATGTCATAAATTCTTCCACTACTGGACAGGGGCCAGGCAGGCGTCTCTTCTCATATTCATTTCTCACTTGGGACTTCTCTGATCCTCCTTCCACACCTTTTAAGTTTTCTTTTGTGAGTTGTTTTTTTTATCCCTCACCTTAAATTGTGAGCTCCTAGAGGGTACTGACTGTCTTTTTTTTTTTTATCTTGGTAAATCCAACACTTAGGAGAGTACCTGATGCCTAGTGGTCAATTAGTGAATAAATATTTATAGACTATTTGCTACATGTCAACAGCAGCAAAAATAGCCGATAATTTGACATACAAGTAAAGTAAAAAAAAAATCCCCAACTATTAAAAATAGACATTTATGAATTTAAAATGGATATTTAAAATAATATAAATATAAAAGATAGCCCTTACTATGTGGAATGTTTTTAAGTATCAAATTATATATTATAAGGCACTCTGTAAGCCTTCTAGTGCTATATAAATGTCAATAATTCATATTTAGAAGAGTTACATAATATTCATCATACTGTTTAAAAAAGTGTGCTCTAGTCTAATCAGTCAATAAATATTTATTGAATATCTACTATGTGGCAACTACTGTACTAAGTGCTGAGGATACAAATGAGAAAATGACTTCTGTGTCCTCAAAGAACTTACAATCAAGGGGGGAGAAAACAAGACAGAAAAGAAAGATGAAAAGTGCAACATGTTGGGAAATGAAGCAGTTTCTCACATGGAGTCACCTTAATTGAGGTTCTTTAAACTCCATGAGTCTCAAGGATAGAGGATACTGATGAGACATGAGTATCCAACTGACTTGATCTTATAGAATGATGAGGTTTCTGTGGTCATGATGGAAAAAAAATATTTCAAAATATTTAAACCAGGTGCAAAATGAAGAAAGCAATGCAAAATGTTGAAAAATCGCCTTCTAAAACAGTGAGTAGTAGAGGGGTTCCTCTATAATCTAAAATATTAAGCTCATCAGAGCAGTTTATAAGATTCCAGATGGTTGGGTTTTCTTGTACCTGCAACCAACTCATATTCCTCCCTTTTGAACTCAACTCACCTGTGAAAGGCAATCATGTGATTTGGTTCAAGACTTGGAAAATTCCAAAGATCATCTCTTTTGCACCTGTCCTTTTGATGACTCATTGGTAGCCCAGAGAAGATAATAAAACAGTAACAGTGAAAAGCAGGTTGAATCTTTTTTCCCTTGAGCTATTTGTGTTGACCTCAAAAAAACTCAGTTAATGACATAGCTTTCTGTACACAGATGACCCTATTTAGGAGAGTTATCATTTTAAAATGTGACCCAACAGAAATGGTTGAAAATTCTAAAGCCAGTGACACACCTTGCTTAAATTTTCAGCTTCAAAAATCCCCCACTGTCCTGGTGTCACCAGGTTCACCTGGTTACATTCCACCTTCTTAATCCTCTTATAGCACAGTACCTAGAATAGAACTAACTTTAAGGGACAATCACAACTTTTCTATTTACCAATGACTCTGTAGAGTCAGAGTTCTGGAATTTTTTAAATTTGGAATCATTTTCTATATTTGACATTTTCCCATGTGGTGGGGGGTGACCAGAAAAAATGTTTTGATGTCCTGGTTCTATTATTTTTATCCCTGAGCAACTGATGAATTTGACAAGCAAAACCTAACTACTCTGAGTTATGGTCATATCACCTGTCACAACGTACTGGGAGAACGATTTCTAAGCCAAAAAAAATTTCAGGGGATTCACAGAATATCTTCCTTCATTTTCAACCTCCATTACAAATATTCCTTATTTCTCTTCCTCCCTTCCTCTCTCCCTCCTTTTCTCTTTCCCTCCTTCTCTTCCTCCCTCCCAGATGAGAAACAATGGAGAATAAAAATGAGAGATATATTGAAGAGGAAGTAGCAGCAAGGTCTGATAACTATTCATCATTGTATCCCTATATTACCTACCATAGTGCTTTGCAACTAGTAAATATTCAATAAATATTTATTAAAAGAATGAATATTAATAAACAAGGAATGAAACTAATTTAGGACTGATATTGATTTCAATTCTTTCACCACTCTCATTGCTATTTTTGTTTCATCACCCAAATTCCAATGGGTTTATTCCATATTGTCTATGCCTGTCAGTGTACATTTATTAAAGTGGTTAAGTACTAATCTATGTCTAGTTTGTTAGATGACACTGACTTCTTATTATAGATGTAGTTGGGTGCAATGTAAGCAACAATTCCCAACAGAAGTCATCCAAGAGTGAATGGATGGGTTATATTAGGAAGAAATGAGTTCCTCATCACATTGGAGGGAGTTGTTATATCTTGAAACAGATTGGATAACTATTTTTCAGAGATATTTTATTTTATTTTTTATTTTTTTTTAGGTTTTTGCAAGGCAAACGGGGTTAAGTGGCTTGCCCAAGGCCACACAGCTAGGTAATTGTTAAGTGTCTGAGACTGGATTTGAACCCAAGTACTCCTGACTCCAGGGCTGGTGCTTTATCCACTATGCCACCTAGCTGCCCCAATGCCACCTAGCTGCCCCCAGAGATATTTTAAAGGAGATTCTTGTTTATATGTCATCTGTTTTGGAATCAGATTAAACCCGCTATTACTGATATATTATTAAAGTTTATATTTTCTGAAATCTTTTCTCCTCAAATTATTTCCATGAGAGATGTATAAGTATTATTATAGGTAGTTATAAATGTCTGTATGTATATGTCTATATAATATATGTATACACACATATATATTATATATGTATAGAGAGAGATGGGGCAGGGAATAGACAAGTAGGTAGCTAGACAGACAAGAAGAAAGAAATTGGAAAGATGGAAAGAAATGGAAAAGAGAGTGAAAAGTGAATATTTGCATATTGAATCATACATCTTAAATTGCTTCAATTATCTTTTCAGGAATACATTTATACAGAAAAAACTGGTCCTAACAAAATCTAAAAAAATCATATTTAAGAAAGCTAACTCATTTCACAGAGCACTCTGGCTTAATCAATTCACAGTTTGTATGTATTTAATTCCTCCACAGTTAAATGGGCCATCAAACCACACAATCTTTGTACACTCATTAAGAGAATGCATATATTGAAATATACTACACAGTAAATTTCTGTCCTTTGGGCTTCTTCCTTATATATTGTTGTATCTTGAATATTTAGGCAGTTCTCTAGATGTGTATTGCTTCAGAGATTTAGCAGAAGTAATGAATTGGAAGAGTTCCAGGGGGTTTTCTTCATGAAGACCTAAGAATGATTATCTTTCTGTCTGTCTGTCTGTCTGTCTGTCTGTCTGTCTGTCTGTCTGTCTGTCTGTTGTGGCTTGCTTCAACTTGGGGCCCACAGCGACGACCTCCCTCCTGGAGGGGAGCTGAGAATAAGGAGTCAAGCCACCACTGCCTTATGCCTCCATCTCAAATTTATTACTGCTTAGCTTCTACAAATATACTGTTAGGTCTTCCAGGGTAGAACAAAGGAAATTAGGGAATGAGGGGTGCACAAGCGGGGTGTATGTGCAGAATCTTGCATTACAGGATAAGGGGGTATGTTAGGGGGGAGGTGGTAAAATATAGCTGTGTCCTGTGCCCTTGGGCTGTGGGGCAGAATGACCAGCTCCCTAGGACTCTGGTGCACCTTATCTCTCAGGGCGGCATGCAAGCTCCTGAGACTGTCCAGGTGGCAGTTTACTTAGAAATGATTTGTGTCATGGCCGTTAGAATAGCCTGTGTTCCCACATCTATCTGTCTGTCTCTCCGTCTGTCTGTCTATCTTTCTCTCTCTCTGTCATCTCTAGAACTAAAGCTAGCTAACTTTCATGATAAAGCTCTAGATTGAATATATTCCATTTCTGCTGAGTACATTTTTATACCATATGAACCAAATGATACAAGAAAAAAAAACTGAACTAAAACAAAACAAAACAAAACAAAAGAATGGTAGTATGCTTTAATCTGCACCCAAGAGTTCAACAATTCTCTCTGATTGTCTATAGCATTTTTCATCATGGGTCCTTTGGAATTTTCTTGAATCACAATCTTGAGTGAAGAAGCTAAGTCTTTCATAGTTGATCATAATGACATTACATAAATATATGATGCATAATTACATAAATACATGACTGTAATGTACAATTTATTTGTGGTTCTGTTCACTTCACTTTGCATTCCACCCTTTTTTATTTCTTTAGCATATAAACTTAATAATGGTGCTGCTGTGGCTGATGTTTGCCCATCATTCTCCAAGAAGGAGGTGATGCCATGACAGGTAAGTGAATTGGATTTGTGTGAGAGAGTGCTGTTCTAAGTCACCAACTTCACTATCTTTGGGCTACTGGATTCAGTGACCAGATATGAATCAAACTGACTGGAGATGGCCCTGGATGTGAAATGGTTAAATGATTTGCCCAAGAACACACAGTTAGTAAGCTGTCAAGTATCTGAGGGTCAGATTTGAACTCAGATCCTCCTGACTCCAGAGCTGGTGTTCTATTCACTGCACTACCTAACTGCTCTACTAGTAGTGGTATTACTGAGTCAAAGGTCAATGCACAGTTTGATTACCTTCCTTTCTTCTTCCTTTCCTTCCTATCTTCTCTTCTTCTTTCCTTCATTTCTCCCTCCCTTTCTTCCTCCTCCCCTTCCTTCCATCTTTATCTCTTTCCTTTTCTTTTTCTTCCTTCCTTCTGCTTTCCTGCTTAGTAATCCCTAACACATAATAATAACATAATAAAAAACTTTGTGATTTACTTTATTTTATTTCTTTTCTCTCTTGTTTTCTCTCTTTTTCTGTCTCAACAGATGGAAGACTACCCACACAGCAGCTTTGACATATATTTTTTCTACTACCACCATCACTTGGGTCCAGATAGTCTAGTATATCCTCAATATATATATATATATATATATATATATATATATATATATATATATGTTCAAGTGCAAAGAAACTATGCAAATTGATTCAGTCCCATGCATTAAATGAAATCTTTAAAGGTGAACCAGCTTGGGGCAGCTAGGTGACACAGTGAATAGAGCACTATCCCTGGAATCAGGAGGACCTGAGTTCAAATCCAGCCAGTGAATAGAGCACTATCCCTGGAATCAGGAGGACCTGAGTTCAAATCCAGCCTCAGACACTTAATAATTACCTTGGGCAAGTAATTTAACCCTACTGCCTTTCAGAAACAAACAAACAAAATGAATGACAAAGTGGTATGATTTTGGAAAATAGTACCCCTGAATTCCTCAATGTAGAGAAATCCTAGTGTGGAAACTCCTGCCATATATATATATATATATATATAGATTAGCAAATCATTTGCGCCCTTATAGTAGAAAACTACAAATAAACAATAAATGGACTTGATAAATGGTGTCAAATTCAAATAGAAATGGGTCCCTTTTACCTGCATATTGACATACAAATGATAAATTAACATTGTATATGTTGTATTTTATTTATATTTATTT
Organism: Macrotis lagotis; assembly: GCF_037893015.1. NCBI lineage: Eukaryota > Metazoa > Chordata > Mammalia > Peramelemorphia > Peramelidae > Macrotis > Macrotis lagotis. Next base: position 209,855,156 of record NC_133660.1, on the reverse strand, counting down.
TGTTAACAATTTCCAAATTACATTTTAATCTGATTTTCAGGCTAGTGAGGTTGATACTTATGGTTTATATAATGATGACTTGTTTTTCTTTCACTTTTCAGTATATTAAAATTAGTCTTATCTAATTTATTCTTCACAAAGATCTTGTGCATGTTTGTCAACCATGATTTATTTAGCTTGCCACAATATACAAAGCACTCTTTGAAACTTGGACGGTACCAAGAAACTCTAAAAACCAAAATCTGTTCTCTCAAAAAGCATATATTCCAATAGGGGGGACAAAATTTAATTAACTAGTTATACAAAAAGTAAATACAGAATAAATGGAAGGCTATAGGAGAGATGTCATCAATTGTCAGAGGTGGGAATGACCTACACAAATCTTTTTTAGGATATAGGATTTGAGCTTAGTCTTAAGATTAGTCTTGGTTTCTTAAAAAGAAACAAGACAAACTGAAGGCAGAGGAAAGGCATTTTAAGCATGGAGAACAGCCAATGCAAAGGTAGAGAGATAGAAACCAATGTTGTGCTTGAGGACTCAGATAGTTCAACATTTCCGGATCATGGAGAAGGTGGAAAGGAGAAAACGTAAATAGACAGGAAAGACAGAAAGGGATCATGTTGTAGAGGATTTTAAATGTCAAAAGGAAGTTTATATTTGAACCTGTAGTTAATAGGGAGCCACCTGCAGTTCACTAAGCACGTAAATCATTCTCAGATATAAGCTTCAGTAAATCCATCTTGCCAGCTGATTGGAAGATGAAAAAAAGTAGGGGTAAATATGGAAATAGTCCAGGCAAGTGAAGAGGTGAATGTGTTTAAGAGGTAGAAATAACATTAGACAGTAGAGTAAATTTGTAAGGCAAATAAGAAAGAGGAATCAAAGAAGACATAAAGGTTTGGGGCCTGGTATCTATGGAAGATGATGGGATCTTCATTAGTGAAAGGGAAGTTTGGAAGAGGAAAGCATGTAGTGGTCTCCTGAATATGTTGAATCTGAAATGTTGACAGCATATCTAACTTGAGGTGTCCAAGTCACTTGGTAATTCATATCTCAGGAGAGAAAAGGGCTAGATACATAGATATGGAAATCCTATGAAGAGAGATGATAAGTAAATCCATAGGTTTGATAGGATTGTCAAATGAGATAATATAAGGTAAAGAGAAGGAAACCTAGGAGAAATCCTTGGTGAAAATACATGATGAATGGATATAGCATAAAAGAAAAACTAGGAAGGAGACTGAGAAGAGTAGTCAAGAAAACAAACAGGAGAGAGCAGTGTCATGAAAATATCCAGGAGATGATAATCAAATGTTGAAGAGGGTCGAGGAAAATCAAGTTCATGAAAATACTATAAGATTTGACACTTTGTAACTTTGAAGAATTGAATTTCAGTTGAATGATGAGATTAGAAGCTAGATTTCAGTGTTTAGAAGAGAGTGAGGGAAAAGAAAATAGAAGTAAGGTACAATAAGTATCATGGGTTTATAGTTTGAGCTGGAAGTGACTTTAACATTTACTTAACCCAGCTCCTTCATTTTTAGATGATGAAATAGAAACTCACAAGATTATCATCTCTATTTTCCAAATGAAAAAAAAAACTGAAGAAAAGAGAAAATTAATGATGTATCTATTGCTGTGAAATTAGAGCTTCAGACTCCAAGTTCTTTCATCTTCTAGGAATGCTATTCCCATAGAGTTATAGTGTAGTAGTTGAATGTATTAGTGAAACAAGATGGTACAATAGAAGGAAAGCACAAGGGACTTGAAATGTGAAAACCTGACTGTGAGCTCATGCTGAAACATTAATGAGTTATGTCATGTCAAGGGAATCACTTTGAATCTTGCTTTTCTTGTGTGAAAAATAATATGTGGACTTTCTGGTTTATAGGATTCCTATAAGGATCAAATGAAAGCACATTTGAAAATGATTTGCAAGCATAAAGTGTCATGCAAGTTTATTATTTTTTATTGTAGGATCTATCTGGTACATATTGGAACTTTGATTTGTTATGCCTATCCCAGAATATTTTATCTATCATCCAGCTATCCATGTATCCATCCATCCATCTATCATCTATCTATCTATCTATCTATCTATCTATCTATCTATCTATCTATATTTGTTATCTGTTTGGCATCTATCATCTTTTTATCATCTATCTTAATCACCTATTAATTTATCAAACTATATATTAATTTACCTATACATTAATTGATCTTATAAAGGTTCTACTATGTACTTAACTAGAGGCTAGGATGGTAACAAAGATATGAGATGATGATAGTTTTTGATATAGTAATGAAATTGCCAATTTGCATATGGAGTTATCAAATAAGAACTTTTGGATTTGACTGCATCTAGAAACTTACATTGTGACCAACGAAGTAGAGCTGTGTCTGGCTAAATATTTGGACTAAAAATGTTGTTCTCTGTTGCAGTTGTTCTCTGCAAAGTTTTCTAGTCTGCCACTTTTTCTGAGTTGATTATTTCTTTTTTTATTCATTCATTCATTATTTGCTTATTTTCATCCATATGCACATGTATATTTTTAAGTTACAAAATTTCCTTCCACCCTCCCTTCCCACCTGCCTCCCTTCAGCAGCAAACAGTAAGATTAGCCTCGTACATGCATATTTTTGAAAAACATGTTTACAGATTTGTTATTTTCAGTATGAGGAATTAGGAATAAGGGCAAGAGATATATAATTTTTATAAAGTGTCCATCAAATTCTAAAGGGTTGTTTTTTGTATATGCGCATTTTGTTTTTTAGTTGTTTTTCTTCCTCTGAATATAACATTGTCCATAGCTGGTCTAATCCAGTTGTTCTATCTCTCTGAACTAATGAAAGGAGCTACTTCATCTCACCAGGTTGTTGTTAATGTGTACATTGTTCTGTTGATTCTACTCCCTTTGTTCAGCATAATATCCCATAAGTCATTCTTCTCTTAGAGTCCAACCATTTAAGATTTCTTAAAGAACAATAGTATTCCATAGTTTTCATGTACCATAACTTATTTAGCCATTTCTCAATTGATGAGCATCCCCTCAATTTCCAAATCTTTGTCACTACAAAAAAAGCTGCTATGAATATTTTAGAATGTGTGGGACTTTTCCCATTTTTTATGACTTCATCACAATATAGACCTAGAATTGGAATTTCTGGGTCAAAGGGTATGAACAGTTTTATTGTTCTTTGGGCATACTTCCATATTGCTCTCCAGAAAGGTTGCATCCATTCACAACTCCACCAGCAATGCCCCAATCCTCCCACAACCTCTCCAACATGGATCATTTTCCCTTTTCCTCATCTTGACCAATCTGATAGGTATAAGGTGATACCTCGTTGTTGTTTTAATTTGCATTTCTATAATCAATAATGATTTGGATCATTTTTTTTCATATGTTATACGTAGCTTTAATTTCTTCTTTTGAAAATTGTCTATTCATATCCTTTGACCATTTATCAATTGGGGAATATAAGTTGATTATTTCTTTCAATGATGTCACTGTCAGTGAAGAATCTCCCAGTCTCACAAATTTCAGACCTTGGGTTTAATCTGTGATTCTTTCCTTTTTTTTCCCTCTGAACATGTAATCAGTCCTAGATATCATCAATTTGACCTAAACAACAACTCTCTCATTGTATTCCCATAGCTACAAGCTTCATACAAGCTTTCAGAAATGTTTAAGTAGCTGTTCCAAGGTCAACCAGATAGTAAAATGGTAGAGAAAGGGCTTGAGAAAGTCACCAACCTCAGCTATTACAATGAGTTCCTTATAGACCTTTGTTCCTTTATTTTCACACATCCTCTGTACCCCAACTCCATAAGTATCCTTCACACTACTTCTAGAATAATTGCTTTTTATGTGTGGATTTCTTCCAATCAGATCTGCTATTAAAGAAAATTTCAATGATTCACTGTTGCCTGCTTAATAAAATTCAAATTCCTCTGACTGGAATTCAAGTCTTTTCATAGACTGGAATCACATATCCTTCATACCATATTTTTTAGTATTCAGCTCCACTTACTCTATGTTGCAATCAAATTGGACAACTCTGTACTCTAAATACACTCTCTTGCCTCTATGTCTTTACATATGTGGCTACCTATGATTGTAAGAGCTTCCTATATCAATGTTGAGTTCCTACCCATCCTTTAGGCAATTCAAATATCATTTTCTCTGACAAATCTTCTCTGATTTCCCAATCTAAAGTTGACTTTTTCTTGGCATGAACCATAAATAGTATTTTGTTTTTATGTGTCTGATGAACCTACCACTTGTAGCACATGGGATTCCAACTACATGTTAGAGCCCAGCAAAGCTACCTTAGGTTTGAAGCACTATTGAGAGCATCACACTCTCAAAACTTTAGTATGTGAACTCCTACTAATGTGCTTACTTTTGTCCAATTGGTCAGTAGAAAAATTACTATCAAAGTTCAAATCTTTAAAAGTTCCCTTCTTCACCTGCACATTTGATGAATCTTTCCCCAGATTAACACACCGCTAGTGAACAACTGAACAAATTGGATCAGAGAAAACACAAAGGGACACAAATGAAGGAAATTTATAGCCAGAGAGCATGTTTGAAGTAGCACAGAACAAGAATAAATGTGAAAATGACACATATGGATAAGAAACACATACCAGGAAGACTTCTATCTAGACTATAACTGTGAAGGGTGTGCATGTGTTAAAATGAATTTGATCCCCTATATATGAGCTGGTGGCACATAACAGCCATAAATGGACCTGGAATCAGGAAGAATTGAGTTCAAATCCAGCCTTAGACCCTCATTACCTGTGGTACCCTGAACACTTAATCTCTAAATCAAAATCCTTTGGTGATATCATACTGTTTTTTATTGTTCTCTTGAGAGAGTATCATCTCTACTGAGAATATCATCTCTGTGTAAGAGGTACAGACAGTGTGTGTTTTTCCTGTACTGAGTTTGGGTTTCTATTTTCCTTGGAATCATTTTTGCTTTGTATCATCATATGCCATGGCTGATCTCATGGCCACAAAACTGCTTTCTTATGCATTTTCTGGACTTCAGTAAACTAGCCATTTCAGTGCTAGCTGTTCCATTCAACTCTCCCAAGTTGAGAAAGTATCCCCACAATGCTATCTTTCTACATAGTTATGTATTTGTGTCCCCTACTAGATGTTAAAATCCATGACAGCAGAGTCTATGACTCATATAGACTTTGTAGCTCCCTCAATGTCTAACAGTGCTCTCACATAAGTAAACCCCAAATGTTTATTGAATTGACATGGACAAGATGGACTAGAAATTCCTTTCAGAAAATTAGTTCCTAATATTCCATGAAACACCAGTTTTTGAGAATAAAAAGTTTTTTTAGATTAGTTAATCCAGAACTATGTAGTACAGTATTGTTTCCATTACTAATCTCTGATTGTCTAATATCGGTCTTAGAGGTCTCTCATTACTTAGTCATCCTAGGCTGTGATCATTGGTCTTCAATATCAATAACTCAATTTAATATACCATTAGTTTTATCATTTATAAAATTTTTCCCAAATGATCAGTGTAAAAGCTAGGGAGGGTTATTACTCTATTGAAAAGGATGATGAGGTCCATCCCCATTAATTTAGCAAGTACATACTCAAGTCTGTATCACTATGTGTGAGCAGAACAAGAATGTGTATGTTTGCTATCTACTGTTCAGTTTAGACCTTTTAATAGAAGTAGTGAGAAAAAATTAACAAAACAATTGACATGGAATCAGAAAGATATTGGTTTAGATCCTTAGAGTTACATGTATTTTCTATGGACCCAGAGCAGATCACAGTTTTTCCTGAGCTGCTAATTATCTCATCTATAAAATGATTAGTTTAGCACATATATATCTCATAAGATTATTATAAGGGTAAAACATCAAATATATAAGGCATTTGAAAACATTAAAGGGCTATGTAAATGCCAGTTGTGATAATTGTGTTGATAATGATGATGGTGAGGAGGATGAAGAAGAAAGAAAGAGTTAATTTAAGACCAAGGAACCTGGGAGCAGTTGAAGAATGCTCATTGTCCAAACTATAATATTCAGTTTAATGAAAAGTTCATAAGGTTTTCAAGGTAGCCTGCTTTTGTCAGCAGTTATTTAAAAAAGCAATTGTACCCCACAGAGCAAAACTACCAGAAATCCTTAAAATAGAATTTAAAGAATGTTCAAAGAAATAACCAAACCAAAGAATTCTTACATGTGACAAAAGGGAATTAAAGGGAAAGAAAATGATGGTAGATGCCAACATGGCAAAGAAAAGAAGCTCTCCTACCCCTCTGAACAATTTTAAGTAATGCCATGTGACAATTCCTGCAATAGAACACACAAAAGGATGGAGTGAAAGAGAGTAAAGTAGAAAGTGAAAGAATGCATTGAGCATATCATGAAAGAGCATATTACAGTCAAAAGTCAAGGAGAGAATATTTCAAGCAGCTAGAAAGATACAATTCAAGTATAGAACCACAGTCAGGACACCACAAGCTTTAGCAACTTCTCTAATTAAGGAGGGGAGGGCTAGAAATATGCCATTCTGAAGGGCAAAGGAGCCAGGATTACAACTAAGAATCACCAAGAACCCCCCCCCCCCCAAACCAGAAGAATCCTTCAGGGGGAATAGTGAATAATGAAATAGAGGACTTTCAAGCATTCTTGATGAAAAGATCAGGGTAGAATAGACAATTTGACTTTCAAAAAAAAGACTCAAGAGAAGTCTAAAAAGGTAAATAGGGAAAGAAAATAAAAATTTAACAAAATTAAACTGCTTACATACTTACATGAGAAGATTATACTTGCAACTGATAAAAACTTGTTTTCATTACTAGGGTAATTAGAAGGAATATGTAGGGGGGCACAGGTATGGGTTGAATATGAAGGGATGATATCTAAAAAAATAAAATTAAGCAGTGAAAAAGAGTCATATCCTGGGAGAAAGGGAAAGGGAGGGGTAGGATGGGGTAAATTATCTCATATATATAGTGGAGAGGGAGATGGGGGAGAATGAGTTGAAACTTATTCTTGGCAGAATTGGCTGAAGGAGGGAATAACACACATTCAATTAGGTATAGAAATCTATCTTACTGTACAGGAAAGTAGGAAGGGAAGGATATAAGAGGGGGAGGTGATAGAAGGGAGACCAGTTTTGGGGAGGGGGTAGACAGAAACAAAATTTTTGGAAGGGACAGGGTCAAAGGAGAAAGGGAATAATATAATTGGGAATAATAGGATGGAAGAAAATACATTTAGTAAATGTGAAAAAAGTTTGAAGCAAGTTTCTCAAACATAGAGAACTGAGTCAAATTTAGAAAAATAAGAGCCATTTCCCAATTTAAAAGTGATAAAAAGATATGAACAGTTTTCAGATGAAGTAATCAAGGTTATTTATAACCATATGAACAAATGCTCTAACTCACAATTAATTGGAAAAATGCAAATTAAAACAATTTTGAAATACTAATTCATACCTATTAGACTGGCTAGTAAGACAAAAAAGGGAAATATCCAATGTTGCACAGGATATGAGGAAAAATGAGACATTACTGCATTGTTGATAGAGTTGTGAACATATTCATTCTTTCTATAGAGCAAGGTGGAACTATGCCCAAAGGACTATAAAGCCATGCCTACTCTTTGACCTAGCAATACCAATATTGTGTCTGAATTCAAAATGAAATTAGAAAAAAAGTAAAAAAAACCCTATATGTACAAAAATATTTATAGCAACTCTTCTGATAATAAAGAATTGGAAATTGAGGGGATAACTATCAATTGGGGAATGGCTGAACAAATTGTATTATGTGATTGTGATGGAATATTATTGTGCTTTAAGAAATGAGCAGTTATTCTTCTAGAAAAACCTGGACTTATAGTGACCTGAAGCAAAGTGAACCAAGTAACAGTAACATTGTAAGATGTTCTTAGAATGGCTTAACTATTCTCAGCAATGATCCAGTTCTGAAGGACTTATGATGAAAAATACTATCTATCCCCAGACAAAGAACTGATGGTATCTGAATATAGATTGAAGCATACGTTTTACTTTTGTTTTCTTTTTTTTTTTTTTTTTTGGTCTATATTCTTTCACAATATTACCAATAGGAAAAGATGTTTTATGTGACTACATATTTATAATTTGCACTGAATTACTTGCTTTCTCCATGAGGAGAGTAGAAAGGGAGGAAGGGAGAGAATTTAGAACTCAAAGTTTTTAAAAGTAATTTTAAATTATTTTTCATATATTTAGGAAAATAAAATATTAAGTATATTTTAATAAGAAAATTAATTAAATTATTTCATAAGTAAATGCTTATCAGATAATTACTGAAATTGGACAATGAGCTTGAACTAGGATTCAGTGTGAGCAGAAAGCTGTGTTGGAATGCATTCCATAAATTAAAATAAACTAAAATAAAATTTCTGGGACTTTCAATGTTTCCAAGCTACTCCATTATCTATCATCTCTCTCTCTCTCTCTCTCTCTCTCTCTCTCTCTCTCTCTCTCTCTCTCTCTCTCTCTCTCTCTCTCTCTCTCTCTCTCTCTCATCTATCTCTCATCTATCTATCTATCTATCTATCTATCTATCTATATGTATTTGTTTATTTGTTTATTAAGTAATAATATTCTCCTGGTGATATCAAGATTTGAAAAGACTCCCAACTGCTGGTGACCCAAGTTGAGTGAAAAGATGTGTGGGAAAAGGTTTAAGTAATTTCTTACATACAGCAATAAATGGATTGCACAATAAATGACTTAAAGGGATTATCAAAGTTGGTATTTTTAGAAAGGAAATTAGAAAGTCTTATAGTAAAAGTGAGAGATAAAAGATGGGTAGCCCAAGTACTACACTGCTATGCAGAATAATAATTGCAAAATAAGGCTCTAGGCCTTTGACATGTTCTCTTTGAGAATTTATCAATAAAAGTTCTACAGGATGAGAAGGTGCTGGTGGGTTGGGGACCTGTACAGTAATGAAATCAGTACACATAAAAATATTAAGATATCAACTAATGAGGCAAGGAATACTCTTAATTTCCTCTTATAGAAATTTATGACATTTTAGTGGTTTAAATTAATTTTATTCAATCTTAAAGAATTGCCTTATCTACTAGTATTTTGAGTCTTCATGAAGAAATATATTTTCAGTCTTCATGTTTATAACTTCTGTTCTTTTTATCTTTTAAATAATATTTATATCATAGATTTATACTTTACATAGCCACTTCTGACCCCCCCTCCAAAAAAAACTACTAGAATTTAATTTTTTAGCAAAGGCATTTCCATTGCTTTGTTTTAATCTTCTGAAATAATCATTTTTCTCATGTGGAAATAAATGTCAAAAATTTAACCTTAAACTGATGTTATATGCACTTTTCACGTCTATGCTTTATTTTTTCCAGATTAAAGAGACCTTGTTATAAATTAGTAATAAAATTGATATTTCCAAATCACACTTCATGGTTCAGCTTTACAAATTAGATGGGGCTCATCGCTTCAGCTTTAACTTTTTGACTGTAAATTATATTGTTGGCCCCAATGCAAGCTCAGGACCTAAAAGACATTGGATTAAACCCCAATGAATTCATGCCTTGGTCGCATTATTAAAGATGTATAGGCTACCTGTGGTTGATTAGAAAATACTCCAGGTGGTCCTAATGATTATCCAAAATAACTTCCTCCATGCTCAAAATGAGAGGATTAGGGTGTCTTATGTCGACATTTTACCAGAGGTTTGAAAGAAATGAAGCATTTCAAGGACAGAGATAATGAGGAAATATAGATAAATTAAAAACAAAAACTCTCAAAAATTTCATTTTAAAAATCACACTTTTGAAAGCTAAAATGAAAGTTTGGATGAGTGTTTGAATAAATTAGCTTATCAATTCAAAGCATTTATTAAATGTTTTCTAGGTCTAAGCATTGTATTAACCAATGGTGATTCAAATAAAAAAAGAAGACAGTGCCTGCCCTCAAGTTGCTTACAGTTTAAAGAGAAAGACAACATATATAGAGGAGCAGTAGCATAGGGATGGAGTTTATGTTTTGCTAATTCATAGAGATAGTTGAGTTGAACAATAGGACAATCCATTAACATATTCTTTGCATAGATAATGTTCCTAAGAATTTAATTAAAGTTTTCAAAGCAAGGGGGAAAGAAGAGAGGCAAGGAGCATTCATGCACAGTAGCAAGTCAGAAACGATAGGGATTGCAATGTCTCAGTATAGTTTCAAGTGTCTTAGCTTATCCCAAAGTTTGAGCTCCTTTGGCTTTTGGTGATGTGATTTCTAGGGTAGAGCATAAGAAAATGACAAGGAATGGAAGACAGACTACCAAATATCAGTGTGTCTGAAAATGAGCAATTAGTTTTAGTGGAGAACAAGTTCAATGGAAATCAGAGATTGATGCAGCTGCCAGAAAGGCTAATGCAATCCTAGGCTGCATTAAGAGAATTGCATTGTCTGAGATGATAAAGGGGTTGAGCAGTTGTATTCTGGATATCCACATGGCAGTGGGCAGGAGATCTAAGTTCATGTTTAAGGCACCACATTTGAAAAAGGACATTTATACAATGGCCAGAGGCAAACAGGACAGGGACACCCCCCCAAAAAAATATCATATGAAGATCAACTGAACAAATTGGAGGCAGTTAGCCTAAAGAAGAGAAAGATCAGGGTGACACTGAAATTTTCTTTGAAAATATGAAGCTATCTCAGGACAGAGGGGAGAAATATCACATAATTAGCATTTATATAATACTTTCAGTTTTAGAAAGTGCTTTGCATCTCATTTCATCCTTACATCTGTGGGAAGTAAATGCAATTATTAGCCTCATTGTATAGATAAGCAATCTGAGGTAGAAAGCAATTAGCTGACTTACCTGGAGTCACCTAAAGAATAGGTTTTTGAAGTAGGATCTGAACTCACATCTTTCTGCCTTGAGAGTCACCCTTCTATCCATTGTGCTACCCAAATGATCTCATATATTCTGTCTAGTCACTGATGGATTAGTATCAAAAGTCAGAAGTTGAAGAGATGCAGATTCAAGATTGGGGTAATAAAAACACTATTCCAAAAGTAGAATAAACTCTGCCATCAATCATGAGCAAAAGTTTGATGAAAGTGGCATAATAATGTGCTTAATTAAACTAATTAATTGAATATGCTTATAAATTAATATGCTTATAAAGTATTTATTGATTGATTGACCTCTTGTACACAGGATTCCTATATGAGGTGTTGAACTAAATGACCAAACAGTTTACATTTTATAATTATATGCTATCTCAATGCCCTCCTAATTCTAATATCCTATAGACTGTGATGCTTAGGAGCAAAGAAGAAAAACTTCCTCAGTTCCACAGTGGGGCCCAGTATCTTTCCTAGCCTGGGGGATCATCACAAATATAGCTATTTTGAAGTCTATGCAAATGTCATCAATTTGGGAAATGATGCTTGGAGAGTGAATGGACTATGCATTCTGGTATTTTCTATACCTATAACTATATTCACTACCATTTTTCCAAATGTAGAAACACTTTCATGTTTATTAATGACTATCTATAGTACATCTCAAGTGTGACATTTTAAAAAAAATGAAGCTGTTTAAATTAGAAGATTGCCAAAGAACAGAAAATTTCACAGTGTTTGAAAATCCTTCTTTTCCTGCCATTCCCACCCCCCAGGCTTTTGTACCCCAGTCCTCACTTTCTGGTAACACCAAGCGTTCCAGATATTTAAAGGTCTTTTTTTTTGCCCCTTGGGGAGCAAGAGACACCATCAAACATTTCAATTGGAAAGTTTTTTTTGAGGCATGAATATGCAACTATCTTCAATAAAAATGGTACATTATCTCCAGTTTAGCTACAGTCAGATATAAAGCATAAAAAATGCATTATTTCCAAGGAAACATCAGAGTCTTCTGTACCCCTTTCCTGTTTATACAAATTCCTAAGCCTGTGGCAACCACTTTACCTTGGGAGCTTCATTCAGCTTGAGTTAAAAGGGAAAGGAATCCGGATGTGAGACATGTTACATGATTTGAAAGTGAAGAAGAGACTGAATTCAAACACCTGTTCAGTCACCTTTCCAAGTGACTGTGAGTGAGGGACTTTTTGAAAATTCTTTGGTCTCTCATTTTCCTCACATGTAAAGTTAAGGAATGGGATTAGATGAACTCTAAGTTCACTTTTCATTTTAAATCCTAGGACTTGGCATCATAATAAAGTCTGCAAAAGTGGGCCACTTTTCCACAGGTCATATGATTTGGTAAAAAATGAGGTAACTGGAAATAGGAGAATAACTGAAGAAAGAGAAGTATTTTCTATCATTTATCCTGATACTGGAGACCACTACATTTTGCAAGTTGAACTTATGAGTGATTATAGAGATTTATCTACATTTTACCAATTGTGAAGGCTCCTCAAACTGTCAAATATGGCATTTCTGATATTAACAATATAAATCTTTAATCTAGTATCTGGCATGATTGCCAGAGATTAGAGAACAGAACATTTAGACATATTCAAAATAATTACTTAAAAAAACCCACTTCATGTCTTACTGACTGCTTTTGTTCTAGCAATTCACTGTTTCCTTCTATTAGAACTAGACTTAAAAACCTCTCCATTCTTTTTTTGATATAAAGTATTAAGATCATTAACCCATATTGCAGTCTCCCTTCTTGAATTCTCTTTCTCTTGGTTGTCCGGATTACATACCAATCATCCTAATTATTATTATTCCTATCTTGTTCTAGAATTGATTCAAGATTGCAGGCTTTTGTTCCCATCTCAAAAAGAACTGAGTTTCTTCTGGACAAAGATAAACAAGACAATGAGGAGGCTGGACTTGATAATCCTTCTGGCTCTAAATTAATGATTCTATGATTCTATATTCTTCTCTTATTCGTATGGAATAGATGTTAGCTATGATGTAACAGAAAATCAGTAAAATTTATTGGTTCTTCTGTTCAGTCATTTTTTTCAGCTGAATCTGACACTTTGTAGCCTCATTTAGAGTTTTCTTGGTAAAGATACTGGAGTGTTTTGTCATTTCCTTCTTCAGATTATTTTACAGATGAGGAAAGCAAACAAAGTTAAACAACTTTCTCAGGATTAGACAGCTGGTAAGTGTCTGAGGCCAGATTTGAACTCAGTGAGATGAGTCCCATTGTGCCACCAAGTTAATACAGACCTAGATAGAATGAGAGACAGGTGATGGGGCAGTGGATAGAGTACCAGGCCTGGAATCAGGAAAACATGAGTTCAAATCTGAATACAGCAAAGTCACTCAATCTTGTTTGCCTCAGTTTTCTCATCTGTAAAATGAGTAAGAAAAGGAAATGACAAATCTCTCCAATATCTTTGCCAAGAAAACCCCAAAAAAGGATCACAAAGAGCTGAATATGACTGAAAATTACTGCATAGCATCAGATAGAATGAGATGATAGGCATAGAAGGCTTGGACAAATGTACAGGATATTAAAAGTATACAGAATGAAGTAGGGTCAGGAGAGGACACATAAGTTTGAAGGAGGGAAGAATAGGGTTCTGTCTCCTGAACATTCTTGTTCAGACCTGGTTTAATGTAGTTACTTAAGAATTCCTAGTATAATTTCTGGTTTATTTTTGATTAAATGAAAGATCAAAGGATTGGACACAAAAAAAAGATTTCCTATTTACCATATGATTTTGGAAGAATATAATCATAAAAATAATGACAGGTTGCATTTAAGCAGAATTTGTAAAATATTCAATATAAAATGATTTTCATGTTATGCTACTTGTTCCTCTCAAAACCCCACAGAAGCAGTATTATAAGTGTTATTATTTTCATTTTACAGATTAAGGGACTGAGATTCAAATTGTTGGAAATTTACAAAATACATAATTGCTCAGCTGAGACTTGAACTCGGGTCTTCTATCTCCAGGTCCCGTGTTCTCTTCCCTATCTCACAAAAATGTAAGAGAAAGAGGTAAAGATAGAGATTTATATTTTTCATCCCCAGAAGTCAGACTAATCAAATTCAATGTTTCCCTTTCTTAAAATATGGTATTTCTGTATCATAGATCAATCATCACCTTACCTGAGAATTTGGCTTCAGGCCAGAAAATCACTAACATGGAAAACTTCCAGGGTAGCTGTTGTGAATGGGAGAATTCCTCAGGGAAAATAGAAAGAAACTCTGGCTTCAGCATTTGATAAGTAGTTGCATAGAGATTCTTCTGAGCATAATATTATGAAACCACTATGGGGCCATAAGGAACTTGAAGTGTGCAACCAGAGATCAATGATGAAATGTTGACGTCAGTACGTTATATCCAAAGCCCCAGAGGGGTTTGTTTTCCTTTGTGACTAGGAATAAGTTTGGTAGTTGGTCATCATTTAACAAATGGAGGCAAAAAAGTTATGAAATTCATACCCTGGGAGGACCTGGCCAGTTATATGATTGATGAAAGAGCAATTAAAAAGTTAATCTTTTTATTGAAAGGTGAGAACTACAGGTTGCAGAAACACAATAAATAACTCCTCCATGATTGAATAAGTTGGAAAATGTCATAGACTAAAAATTCTAGAATAGCCTAACAGTTTACTTGTCATGATGGGAGGTATAGGGAAGAAAGAACAAAGAACTAGGACTCAGGAAATCTCGTTTCTGGTCCTGTACCCAACATTATGAGTTGTGTGAACATATAAGTAAGTCCCTTGACCTCACTGGTAAAAAACAGGAGATTATATTGAATAGTAAATAGTTACCCCTTTCATAGCGTGACTTTCCCCATTGTGATTTCAATATATCATAAGTTGATAAGAAATTAAACAGGAATTTTTGGAAGTTTGTGGAAGCCACAGATGGCACACAAAGGACAGCAGATGACATAGAAGAAGTTTAGAAACTCAAATGCATAAAACATGTGCACAGTATTATATAATATCAAGATATTTTATCTTTTAATACCATTATACTTCAGATTTCTGCTCTGTACAGATTTCTGCTCAGTTTTTCCAAAGCACAGGGGTGGTGTGCCCCTACTCCCAAGATGTGGAAGAGATAAAGATATTTCACCTCTAAATCTCAGACTCCCTTAATTCTAAGAGCCTCGTCATGTGAATCTTAAAAGTTCCTTCCATTTCTGAGAATCCTTGTGCATTGGGTTAGCTGATCTCACAGTCTAAGTGGGAGGAGAGCCTTAAGAACCTCTAGTCCAACTTGCTAACTTCATAGATGAGGCAACTGATTTTCAGATAGAATGAACAATCACCAGCAAGGAAAAGGCCCAGGATAGGGAAGAACTCAAGTCTCCTGACTTATAAGCCTAGTTTTCCCTCCAATGATGCTGCCTTTATCACTAATTTTGTGACAAAGCAAATTACTAATGCCCTCCGAACCTGTCCCTATCTGTAAAATTAGATTCTAACTCTAGGATTTTGATTTTTATGACTGTATTATCCTAAGCCTCAAAGTCTTATGTCAAACTCATGAAAAATAAGAGCTTAAACAGATTAGCCTCAAATTGGATATGATAATAATAATTATCATCATCATCATCATCATCATCATCATCATTATAGCTGACATGATTAGTTTACCTCCTAAGTGACTGCATATCCTAAGTGGTGAGGTTACAAAAATAAAAAATTAAATAATCCCTACCCTCAAAGAGTTTCTAACAGGGGAAAAGAACAGATATAAAAGAGATACAGATCAGGAAAGGAGTTCTAGTCTGGGGGAATCATAGATATTCCTCACAATTGTTCCATAGGACAGTTCTTATGTTCCTTTTTCACAAAGGGTAATGGATATGATTCCTGGGTCCAGAACAGTAAGTGGAAAGAGAAAAGAGGGAAATGTTTGGGGTAGGGGAGGTTGGAGGGTTAAATAGGAAGATGCCTTGGGTGAAGTTTTGGAAAGTTTGTAAAGCATGGTTTTATGTGGGGCTGGCTAGAAATGCTCTTACTCTCCAATTAAGACTACGCCCCAGTGCAAGAGTTCCACAGATCTCTTCCCTCATTTCTCAGGGAAGATTAATTTCTCCCAGACCTGGGAACATTTTATCTGGAGGGCCAGTGGTCTACGTGGTCAGATGCAGGGCAGCAGATGACAAGAAGATCCATGGGTGCAATCAGGTGTGATATTTGTGTAGACTTTGAAAGTTAGCAAATTGTTTACATAATTTATTTTTAAACCTTAAAACAATGAGATAGATGCTATTGCTTTCCTCCATTTTACTGATGAAGAAACTGATGTTTGGAAAATTTATGTTGACTTACCTAGGGTCACACAGTCAGTAAGGGGTCTGAGACAAGATTTGAAGCTGAGGCTTCTTCACTCCAGGTCTACCATATGGGCACTAAAATATACTGCCTCTCAGCTAGCAATTTAAAATAATAATTAAAAATGATATATATTAGAAGGGCATGATTTTAACATTGGAAGAGATCTCAGAAAGATAATTTAGTACAGAGATTCTTAATATGCAGTCTATAGATAGATTTCAAAGTAAAAATAAACTTAGGAAAACAAAAACACAAATAACTATTTTCATTAATATCTAAGTGAAATTTAGCATTTCTTACAATTATTAAAAATATCTTAGAAGGAGCTCTATGGATTTCACTAGACTGGCATAGGAATGACATAAAAACAGTTTAAGAACCTCTGATATAGTCTAATCTTATTTTGTAAATGAGCAAATGGATGCTCAGAAGGAAAAGGTGCAAGGTTATAAAGGTTACTAGTCGGGGCAAAGCAAGTATCCAAATCAAGGCCTGTGGTGCTAAATCCAGCCCTCTTTCCACTATACCACACTGCTCTTCCCATTATGGAGAGCTTTATGTCAATAGTCCAGACATATTAGGAAACTGGATTTTCTGCTGCACAAATAAAAATGATTCAAATATTTAGTAATGTTCACCTGATTTTCACAGATAGACTCTTTTCAAATTTCACCTCCAGATCCTCTAAAATATTTTTGAGAAGCATCAGGAGAGGGAAAAATAAAGCAGAATGTTGATAATTTTTAAGGGAGAAATGAAACTAAATAATAAAGAGTTTTTCCCTTTGCATATTACTGAATAGGTGACTATTGGAAGGACTTTTTTTTTCATTCCTTTTGGAAATTTCTGCTCTGGTAATTTTTACTGTACATTTGTGATTAAGTAGATAAATCCTGAGTTGCCTAAGATACAAAGAGGTAGAGAGACTTGTCCAGTGTCAGAAGCAAGACATTTTGCCTTACTTCAAACCAAGCTGATATGGGAACTGGATGTTTTTGTCCAAAACCAAATATAATCCTTTCACCTTCTCCCATCACCACCCCCCCTCCAAAAAAAATCCTAACTCCTCCTTCATTTCTACCAAGCTATCGAGTTTCAAAGCTGAGCACTAGGACTTAATGTATGGAAGGTTGACCTTTAGGGAGGGAAATAACTAGATTTTATATTAAATGATATAGAACTGTCTTATGAGGTAGTTAGCTGCCCAAAGCTGCCATTGTCTATTAACATGTTAAGTAACCTCTGCATGGGGATGTTAGAAAGGGAATGACTGTTTGAGGTTGAATCTCTGTGTTATTTAACAATTTTCAGATTCTTTGATTTCTAAATGTGGTTCTATTTTGGGAAATTATTTGAATAAAATATACTTTCCCTTAAATGCTTGCTTATTTCAAAAAATATTTAGGAGATATAGATAGGTACATCTCTCTCTCTCTCTCTCTCTCTCTCTCTATATATATATATATATATGTATATATATATATATATAAATACATATATCTTTCTATTTCTATGTCTTTAGCTACCTATGTATTTATTTATATGTCTACCTATCTGTCTATCTATCTAGGCATTCTAGGTGTGTGTCTTCATGGTCCACCCACCTTCCATTATTAAGAAACTGTTTTGCTTTGTAGCTATAATATTGTATTTTAGGGGCCTAGCGATATTCAGCTGATTTGATGTACATTTTCTGAAAATAGTTAACGGAATGATGACCTTTCTATGAATCTATTTTTCTCATCATTATTCTCAGACTCAATGCAGAACTTATATTGGTAGGCATTCTAATGGACCACCAGTAGGGTTCTTCAAAGTATATATTAATACACATTAAAAAAAGTTTCTTTGAGGCAAATGTACAACAAAGACTTTATATATATATATATATATATATATATATATATATATATATATATATCTCCTATATCAATTAGATACTTGAAGTGAAATAAAATAGAACTAAATGGGATTTTAAATTATGTGGAAAAAAAGAAATAATTTCTCAGACGTGTAATTGTGGGAAGTTACTTAGTAGAATCAAATATTGAGTTTGAATACTCACTTTTCCAACTACTATAGAGGTGACCTTGACTTTCTCTTAATCTCTGATTCTCAGCCTGCTTATTTAAAATGATTTTTTTGCATTTCAAATTATAGAAAAGAGAACTAGTCAAACTACATTTTACTATAGATCACTTTATAAGGGCTTTCTAATACAGTTGTCCCATCTACCCTACAGTCTGGAAATTTCACATAAGATGTTTTGGCCCTAGTTTTGTTCCATAGAAGAAGTCTGAAGTTTTTTCTTTTCTTTTATGGGATGTTTATAGTACTTTCTTCTACAACTTGGGTTGATATTATATAATGAGATACACATATTTTATGCATTTCTGAGTTATGGGACATGTCTACAGTTTCTGCAAAACTCAACTCCCCAAATATTCCCTTTTCATTTCTTATGCTAACCTGCATTTTATCAAAATCATGGTGGGAAAAGGCATCATGGGGAAAACTGTGTTGTGGAAGGGAAAACTATACTTAGCATCAAATATTATTTTTTTTCCATCAGTTAAAATCATTCCTAAATTCACAAAGTCATAGATTTTGTAGATGACAAAACTAAGGCTCAGAGAAGTGATTCAACTTGCTCAAGGTTAGGGTAATTGAGCCAGGACAAGAATTCAATTTTCCTGATTCTTATGTTTCATAAAGGAATATAAAAGTGCATGTCTATATCAGGCAAAGGTATCCAAGCAGACCAGGAAATCTGCTCCAAACATAGCTTTTTCTCACACTAGTTAGTTGACCTATAATGAAATTCAGTGTGAGCAAACACACAAGAAATGTGGCTGTATCTTAACAATCAAAAGTGTTGATGGAGATGGCTTGATGAGTTCTTAAATCAGCCCTAAGAAAAAAGATGGGGTTGGATGAGGGCAGCAACAATGAAAATATAGAGACCAAATAATCATATGCTCAGAAGTTAAATCACAAGACTTTGAAAAAGTCACCCTTTTCCCTTGACTGGACCTGTTGCCTCATTTGTCAAACAAGGGATTGAGATTATATGGCTTCTAAAATACCTTCCTGTTCTAAATCTCATGACTGTTTTTTCTCTTCCTTCTATCATGGTGTCCTTCAGGTTCCCTCATTGTTTTTTTCAGAATTACTCTTTCTTTCTCCCTTGTATTTATAGCATCACTTCTGTATGTCTAAATGAATAATAAGAGCAGGGTTGGCTCCTAAGGGAGGGATTAATGACACTTCTCTATAGCCGTTGTCTACTTAGGAGTCTTCAGATGATAACGAATAGATGTGGTAGACACTCATCTTCCTTAAAATTTATCATGCTGTTTCAAGGAATATGTTGGCAAACCAATGTTTTGGCTACCCTTATATAGCCCGAATACTCTGAAATGAATTATGGACATAAGTAAGAGAGGAAAGATTTTCCCTTTGTTTTTTAAATATATTAAATAACTAGGCAGATTGAAATTAGAGATTAAAGAACCTGGATAATTCAAACTAAATTAACTCATATTTGCCTATAGTATTAAACTAAATTTGTTTCATTGGCTTAAATTATTGTAATCATTCTTTTAGTTCTCTAGTTAGATCGGTGTAATCCTGACATCCCAGAAAATTTAACACTGATATTTGCAAAACACTGTAGTAGGCATTGGATAAGATTCAAGAATAATTTTCTAACCTCTTAGAGTCTATTGGAGAAATAGGTATATATATATATATATATATATATATGTGTGTGTGTATATATATACATATATATATGTATGTATATATGAAACTATTGACAAACCAAACTCAATCATAAGTATATTATATAAATGATAAAAGGATATCAACAAATATGAAGAAACAAAAGCTATATATAGCTAAATGGAAAATTCTCTAAACCACTATTTAAATAGAGAAATGCAAATTATAACAACTCTGAGGTCCCACTTCACGTCTATCAGGTTGACTAATATGACAAAATGATAAATGTTGGAGAAATATGAGGGAAAAGTTGTAATACTAATGTGTTGTTGGTAGAGTTGTGAACTGATCCAACCATTCTGGAGAGCAATTTATATCCAAAGGGCAATAAAACTATGCAAACACTTTGATCCAGCAATACCACTATTAGGTCTGCATACTAAAGAGATTTTAAAAAAGGGAAAAGGACTTACAGGTGCAAAAATATTTATAGAAGATCTTTTTGTGGTGACAAACTAGAAATTGAGGGGATGCCTACTAAATGAGGAATAATTGAACAAGTTGTGGTATATGAATATAATGAAATGCTTTGTGCTATAAGGAATGATGAGCAGGTGGATTTCAGAAAATCCTGGAAAGGCTTATAAGAAGTGATCTGAATGAAGTGAGCAGAATATGAATATTGTTCACAGTAACAGCAACAATGTATAATGATCCACTATGATAGCCTTGGTTCCTCTCAACAATATATTGATCTAATACAATTCCAAAAGATTTATGATGGAAAATGCTATCCATATCCTGAAAAATAACTATGGAGTCTGAATGAACATTGAAACATTCTATTTCCCCCTTTTTTCCCTTCTCATGAATTTTCTTTTTTATTTTGATTCCTTTTTCACAATGACTTCACAATATGTGAAAATATGTTTAATATAATTGTACATTTAAAACCTATATCAGATTGTTTAATGTCTTGGGGAGGGAATTCAAAATCTTATAACCAGTGAATGTTGAAAACTATCATTACATGTAATTGGGAAAAAAAGAAATACTTTAAGTGGGGAAAAAAGAAGTATATTAGAATCACAAAAAGTGCTATAAGAATGTAGGTGAAGGAGAAATTATTTCACACTACCTACACTTATTTAATGTCAAAGTGAAATGACACTCTGCATTGTAAAATGTGGAAGACCTGGAAGATGGGGAAGAAGAAGGAGAATGGAATAGTTTTCATTTTATAACTTTTCATTGTTTTTTTTCTCATTTAGTATTTCAGAAAATAAACATTTGTGGGGGAAAAGTTCTACTTATTCCAATACTCAATGTATTTCTTTTCAGGTTGACCATCCTGCACTTAGCCCTTATTTTATCTAGTTTTTAAGGTTCTAAATACTCTAGTTGGAGAAACATTACAGTACAAAACAGAGGAATCTGGTATACTCCAACACCCACACTGGACTCTGATTACATTGGCTTCCTTGAAGATCCCTCCACCAGTCCAACACACACTATATATATAGTTCTCTTTCCTTGCTTCGACTTTTGCTATTCCTTTGCCTGAATGTTCTACCCCATCCCTTACACTACCTAAATCTCACCCATCCTTTCCTTCCAACTCTGTTCCAACCTTCACCAGAAAACTTACCTTGATTAATTCAGTCAACTTTGATCACTCACTTCTCTTAATTCTGGTCAGTATCACACAATTTCACACTTTTACTTTTTAGGGGGCAAATTCAATTAAAATCAAAAAACACTTAATGAGTCTCTACAAAGCAATTCATTGGCAACTAATCTTCATGAGAGCAGAGGTCATTTCATTCATCTCCATTTTATGATGAACTCCTTTTAGTGCTTTTCATATACATTGGATGTTCTGTGGTGACAAAGAATAAGTCTCCTACAACTCTCTTGAATCTTGCCTACAGATAGCAAGTGTTAGCACTAGAAGGAACCTTAGAACATAAAATATGAGTGTTAGAAGGGCCTTAGTATCTAGAATTAAGGGACTTAGAATTTTAAGGGACCTTAAAGATTACCTAATCTAACCCCCCCCCCCCACTTCCCATTTTATAGACAAGACGAATGAGTTTCAGAGAAGCAGAGTGATTTACCAAGGTCACAATACAATGAAAGCAGAGCTGAGTAGTTGGGTCTAGAACTAAGCTTTTTCACTTCTAATCCATTTTTCACTCCTAAATCCATTCTTTCTTTCTTTTTTCTTTGCAAAGCAGTATGAAGATAAATTCTTTTCACTACCTCGGGTCAGTTCAGGTCATCAGAAGGGTGTTCCCTTATGACAGAAAACTTTCACTCCACCCATGTACAGCTCATGGGGCACGCTGAGGTCAGGTCAACCTCCATATTCTGCTGAGGTGTAACATCTCACAATTCTTATGGGAGACCCCAAACTGGTTAACATTTGATTGGCTTCTAAATTCATATGAACCCAGAGAATAGGTTAAGAATAATGATCTCCTCTCAGTAACCCCTACTTTAGATACAAGAAGGTGACCTAATATGTTGTTTACATCCTAAAAGTCTGAAGCATAGTTTAGCTCTCAGGCCTAGGAAACAAATATGGTTTATTAGGTATTGGGACATTGAATTTGTTAAATTATTGCATGTCATAGAATTTTTAAATCTGGAAGGGGCCTGAGAGATATTCATTATCGATCCTTCTTTATATAGATGAGGTAATTGAGGGCCAAAGAGGTAAAGTGGATTCTTGGAGGTCATACAGCTAGTCTTTAGTAGAATCTAGACTAGCACATTGGTCTCCAGTCTCCCAAACCAATACTCTTTACGCAACACTACATGTAGACTATATAAAGTTATTTTTTAGTAAACTAAATTCACAGTTTGCTTTTCTATGTTTTTCTTTCTTTTGTTTTTATAAGGAAGAGAGGAATGAGTTGATTTAGGCATAACCTAACCAGCGAAAGATGAAGCCTTTTTCAGGATCCTAAGAATTACATGTGGAAGGGTTCTTAGAAATTGTCTTTTTGAAAAGACATTTTAAAGACCAGTAAACTGACACTCAGAGAGATGGTCACAAGGTCATAGAGTAGAATAATGTTTTGTCTCCTTTGCTGTATATACCCAAGTGCAGTGATGGTTCATTGATTTATTATTGTCTGATGTTAGTGTTCTGGGATTCCAGATGGCTTGCCAGACCTAAGATTCAAGTCCATGTCTATTAACTTCACAACCAGTGTTCTCTCCACTGCATCAAGGCTTTAATTGAAGCTTCTTTTAAATGGGCTGTATGAACATCTAGTATCAGTCCCTGAAAGCTGGGGCCTTTATTCTCTCCCCTCCT
Source organism: Macrotis lagotis (assembly GCF_037893015.1). NCBI lineage: Eukaryota > Metazoa > Chordata > Mammalia > Peramelemorphia > Peramelidae > Macrotis > Macrotis lagotis. The sequence continues at coordinate 209,831,799 of NC_133660.1, read as the reverse complement.
GGTTCTAATATCTCCAGTTTTTGGTGGTGTATAAGTGAGTAGTATTGCACATTTGGACAGATACAAACTACTTAGAGCACGGGTTCTTACCCTATAGTTTATATGTATATGTATGTATGTGTTTTATACATACACATGCATATATGTGTAAATATATAACACTATATTTCAATGTAATTGGTTTCCTTTGACATTCTATATATTTTATTTTATGTATTTAAAAACATTATTCTGAGAAAGGGTCCATAGACTTCAGTAGCCTGACCTCAAAAGGCTAAGAACTGCAGACCTAAAGCCTTTGGATTTTATGAGATGCTCTGTAATCCATACAAAGTTTATACAAGGTTGAGACCCACACTCAGATATTTGCCAAATTTCATTTCAGTCTGGGAAAAAAGTGCTACTTCTGCGAATAATAAGGCATGTCAGGCAAGATACATTATTTTATGAGGCAAGTCAAAGAAATCTGATGACCACAGTGAGGCATTAAAAATTAAAAGAACTGCAGGAAAAAAAAACAGAATGAGTAACATAATGCACAAGCAATTTTCCATTGGAAAGTAATAAAGGGGTCTGGATACTGCAGTCTCAAACTGCTGGTTGCCTCAGGTATTGGGGGGCAAATGGATTTTATACTGAGAAGGACAACACAGTCTCTAGCAAATCTTATGCAGTGAAATATTTTAGTTCCTTCATATAGAGACATCATACACCATGTTAACAACCATGAAAAACAATACAAAATGCTTTCAATTTAACAAGTAGAAAAATATAACTAGTATATATGGCAATTGTGAATCTAATACTGTACATAAGTAATTTATGGATTTTACAAATAAATTATAGCTTCAATGCCCTTTGTTATTATCATTATTATTATTATTATTATTATTATTATTTTGTCTTTCCTAGACATACACCAGAACGTAGAGTAGAAAGGTTCAGAGCCTTGCTCGGTAGTCTAGTGCCAGTCAAATGTTCTGCCAACAAGCTCAAAGAATTTCTTATTTGGCTCATGAAAATATTCATGCAGTTTATTAAGTAATTTGGGATCCACTTGAGGGTGTGCTCTTCCTTTTGACTCATGTAAACACCGGTCCCTACCACTGTCCCTTAGGCAGTAAAAGCCTTTTGTTTTATTAAAATAAAAATTTGAAGCATTGATTTGTGGAGACAGCTTCAAGAACCTCTCTACTTTTTCTATTTCTGGGAAAGGGTCTCTAATGAGTTGATCCCCATCCACTATGTGAATGTGATCTAGCGGAAAATATCGGAGCCAATTTTGCATGTGAAAATAATAGAGACTCCGATTTATTGCCTTGTATTCCACATTGAGCTCCCCATCCTTGATGAGAAACTCTTCAATAGATGGGTAGGGTTTGTGTTTTTGCACGTGGTTATAAAATACTTGAGTATAGTCCGACAGAACTCTCTCACTAGGGTCTCTCAGGATAAGAAGCAGTCTGATAGATGGGTTCATATTATAAACTCTCTCAGGCACTTTGGAAGATGTGAAGTATGCAGGGGTTTTTTCCACAGTGAGCTGATGAGGGAAAGAATAGGGCATTTGACTCAGGTACCACTCAAGACCATTTCCATAGTGATCTTCCCAGTCGAAAAAATGGACTTCACTTTCAGCAGCAGCTATCCCTGGGTGAAGACTAAGCATCTCTAGTAGGGCTCGGGTACCACCTTTCCTCACCCCAATGATGATGGTCTGTGGGAGCCTCTGGCTGGATCCATTCAAAGGAGTACCATCTTGGAAGTCATTCTTGAGAGAACTTTTCCTTAAGAGCTCTTTCTGCCCAGCTTCAGAGGGGACTTCTGCTTTAGAGCTGGTGGCAGGATGAGAAGGCACTAGCTGGGGTTGGAGGATGAGTAGCACTGCTCCCAGAACAAGTGCTGTCATGGTGGATACTGGTCTAGCTTCACTCAACTGGATGAGGGATCATGAAGCAACCGCTGCATAGAAATGCCTTCACACAGCTCCTCCTTGTTCACGTCACATATACCTGGCAAGCAGTGATATTACTGAAAAGAAAATAAGACAGAGATTAGCCTGTGAAGTATAAGCAAAACCTTAATCTCTTTGTCAAAATAACTACCTTTGGGGTTTTTCTCCTTCTTACTGGACTCCCTTTTTTAATCTGTAAAAGGAGGGCGTTGCTTTTGATTATCTATCTCAAAGTGTGTTGCCAGCTCTGACCTTCAATGTCCTTTGAGTCCTTCAAGCTCTAGCATTCTAGAATGCTATTGTGGGTATCTTAATGAAGCAAATGTTTCAATGATCTTATGAGCTATCAGAGTGAACTCCAATATCTGTTGAGTCTTGTTTATAGATGACCAGAAGCAGGCTTTAGTAGTTCATAGAAGCTGGGTATACTATCAGTAATTTTTCTATTCAGGTTTGGTACTCATATCATAGATCAATTTGGGCAATGACATCTGTACACGGGAATGCTAACACCATCAGTAATATTCGATGCAATTAAGTATGAATGTCACACACTATTAATTATTCATTCCTTATGTGTTTATTGTTTATCAATGTGATATTCATTGGTAAACATTTTTATTAGTGTGTTCCCCTCGAATATTTGTATAAATTTAATCTTATTATTTAAGAGTAGGGGTGGAAGATAATTCCAAAGGATTCATAATGAGAACTGCCATTGCCTCTAGAGAAAGAACTGATGTTTATCTAAATCCAAAGTATACTGTTTCTCTCTCTCTCTCTCTCTCTCTCTCTCTCTCTCTCTCTCTCCTTCTCTCTCTCCCTTTCTCTTCCTTTCTTCTTTCTTCTTTTATTATTTTTGTACAAATAATTGCATACATTGTTTACTATTTCAAGAGAAAGGAAGGGAGAGAGGGAAAGAAAGAGGAGGGGGAGGGAGCAATAGAATAGAAAACTCAGAAGTAAGGAAAAATGTTAAAATTTTACTTTTATATGATAAGTGAAAAAGAATAAAATTATTTTAAAGAAGAGTAGGGAAGGGGTGGAGTCCCTATTTGTGGGTCTCTTTTACAAATTCAATGACTTGTGTTCAGTGATATATGACATACCAAAAGTATAGGCTGAAAATCTCATCTTTCATTTAGTATTCAAAATCTGGCAAAGTTAAGACGAAATAGAGATCTGAGATTTTCAGTCAACTAATTCTCTGAACTCCCATTCAAAGGTGCAAAACATTTGTTGTAGATAAGCCTTCTCCCAGTGCAGATCCCTGCCCTCTAGATATCTCAAGTTTCTGGGAGTGGTTATGATCAAAATAATTAATGACCTGATGGCCTTAAGTGATGTGTCTTTCTAAAATTACCTGGGGTATCCCCTAAGTAAAACACATATAGTTCATTCATCATCAGATCCCCAGTTGAAACATATCCAGCTTGCTAAGCCAAAAAATAGCTTATTTTCCACTAGTACAGACTGAGAAACTGAGGTCATTTCTATAATACAAAGGAACAATTGAAGAAAGTTTAAGGAAGGAGACATATGAATATCAGCTAGCACTACTGTTTCAATACAGGGGGACAAATATGGTGCTAATGGGGTTAGGGAAAATTTTTCCCTATGAACAGTATGAACTCTATTGAGTTCCTTATAATTAAAAAGAAGTATCATGTTTATCATAGCAACCAACTAGGAAGAAAGCATCTACCCATCAAATAGAAAATGGCTAAATTGTGTTTTAGGAATACAATGGCATAATGTTATGAGGACTTCAGTGAGGAATTGAAAAGTTTACTTTTTAATTTTTATTGATATACTTGGTTGTGTATAACCTTCTTTTTAAAATATATATACTTCTCTCCCTCTTACCTAGAGAGCAATTACCTTCTAACTGTTTCATCTCTACCTCTGCTAAGGAGAGAGGAGAGTCCATTTTCTCATCTTTTGTGTGAGGTCAAACTTGGTCATGATAAATTTATAATGCTAAGTTTTGTTTTTCTATTTACATTTTGCAGTCATTGAATATAGTTTGCCTGGTTCTGAAGCATAGGGAAAAGTGTGTACATGCATACATACATACATTCATACATACATACCTAAATATATGGAAATGTATTTACTGATAACAAGTGTAGTAAGCAGAATTCATAAAAAAATAAACATGAAGATTACAAAAATGTAAAAATAATGAAAGAAAAATAACCAAGCTTGGCCCTGGAAAGAGTTAAGAAATGCACCTCCATCTCTTCATTTCAGGAAGATGATGATGGTGGAAGAAAGTATGAATGTGGAACATTGACCACATTGTCAGATGAGGGCAATGTGTTGGTTTGCTGAACTGGCACTAGGTATCATATTGGATGGAGCTCTGGGACTACAATCAGGAAAATTTGAATTTAAATCCAGTCTCAGATATTTACTATTTGTGTGACTCTGGACAAATAAATCACTTTTGTTTGTCTCAGTTTCCTCAACCATAAAAGGGGAAACCTTAAAAACCTACCTCCCAGGGTATCAAATGAGAATATTTGTAAAATACTTTTTATGGTCCTTATAACGAAATAAGCATTTAATAAAAGGGAAGCATCTCTTCCATTTTATCTTTACCAATTTTTGTTGCAGTGGATACCCTTGTAGATAAGGGAGTGAATAAGGAGGAATAGATTCCTAAATCCAGATGATATAAAAACAAAAGAAATAATTTTAAAAATACGTTACCTTTTAAAGGTATAGGCGTCTGAGGGGAGGGAGAATTAGTAAAAAAGAATATTAGCTTAGTATTAATAAGATGTTAGGCTTAATTTCTTGGTTCTTACTAATGTCATTTCATCTTTTTGAGCCTGCTTCCTCATGCACAAAATGTGGCTCTTTAATATCTGTACCGCCCCCCCCACCCCCGAGGCAACCATCAGAAGTGGCAGTAATTCCTAAGTTAGGCTTTGTCTTTGACACAAGCTGGCTCTTGGTACTCTAGGAACCTGTCTAAGACAATAAAATATTGATCTGTATTGGTAGAAGAGGTTTTCTCACCCAATAGTTCCTTATTTTAATTCAATTATAGGTCCATTTCCATTCCAGTTCCTTTCCCTATACCTATCTATCTCAGAGAGCTGTTGTGTGGATAAGACACAATAATGTATGTAAAATCACTTTGTAAAGCACTATCTAAAAATGAGCTATTATCATTATTAATCAAGGTAGATTTGAAATTTACCTCATTAGGGTGAAAATTTCTTGAAACTGCACAAATGAAAAATGAAACCTAAGAGGTTCTGTCTTGTCATCATACCAGCAGAGCTAATATCCTACTATATAGATTTGGTTTGCTGATATTTGAATGTGTATTAAGCAGTAATGAAATTAAAGAGATGTTGGCCTTTTGAGAATCACAGATCTTTAGAGCTGGAAGAGACCTTGGAGATGATCTGGAATAATTCTCTAATTAGAGAATTTTAAACCAAACAAAAATTATGCTATAATGAGACCAGAACTGTTGATAAAGCTGTGGTATCATGACCTCAATTCGTCAAACTAAATAAGGACTTATCTTATGACAAATGACATGTCTTCCATTGAACCACATTGCTTTAATTTTTTGAATGTTGCTTGTCCTAGAAAACTGTGGGCACATTGTTGCTGTTGGTATAAGGCCATGTCTTTGGTTTGCAGGCATTTTATTTAGTTTTTTTTTTTTTTTGTAAGGCAATGGGGTTAAGTGGCTTGCCCAAGGCCACACAGCTAGGTAATTATTAAGTGTTTCAGCCCAGATTTGAACTCAGGTACTCCTGATCCCAGGGCCGATGCTCTGTCCACTGTGCCACCTAGCCACCCCTTGCAGGCATTTTAAATGGATTGACCACTGAGTTCAAACAACAGATCAACTGATCTATTCAGTCCAACTCCAAATCTTCTTGAAGCTCAGATAAGCTTGATTGGCCAAATGAACCTAATATTGTTGCATTGTACTGACATGACCTCAGAAATAGCAATTCAACTATCTTCACATTTTTGCTGACAGTTATCTCTGAGTTCATTATTAGGAGAGAAGATAGTTGAAAATCATCTGGATGACTGAACTAAGTTGTCTATGGTTAACCTCTTCCTATACATTGAAAAGAGTCAATTAATAATATTGCTTGGCAAAATATATACTATTCCTTTGCAAAGTATTCTATTGATTCCCTGAGAATGATTGCCAATGACTTATATTGCTCCTTTAATAAATATTTGCTGAGCATCTATCATATACAAAAGCACCGAAGGTGAATACAGATAAATAAGAAACAATGCTTATGAATCCTGAAAGACTAATAAGGAAAAGAATTCCAACAAGACAGGGCTACTGACAGGCATATAACTAAAAATTCTGATCTTTTCTTTATTTTCCCAATTGCTAGTTTCCTCCTCTCTAGAAATGACTTAGGGACCAGCAGAAAGGTGGGATAGTAGGTGAGGCTAAACTGAGCCTCAACTCTGTTTGAGAAGGAAACCAGGTTTGTGCCTCAACCTTTTGTAATCAAAGGTGAGGCTCAGCTCCACCCCACCTGCTGCCACCTCACAGAACATCCTTGCCCATCGTCTTCATTAACCCATCCTTATTCATGTTGCATTACATCAATAGAATGCAAACTCTTTCAGTGAGGGGAATGAGTAATTTTTTTTTATCTTTTGATCCTCATTTCCTTGCAAAGTGTATTATACATAACCATTGCTTTACAAACACATGCTGAATGAATGGATCACAAGTTTTCAAGCTAGAAGCATTTTTAAAGATTAATATGGGGTAGTGGGAAGATCCTTTGATTCAGGAGGTCTGAATTTGAATCCTAGCTGTGTTAAATGTGGAAATTGCTTTCTGTAGTTTTGATATCACAGTATTGTTATTAGAAAATCTGTTAATGTTCACATAAATATGTTCTATAAATATCTATTAAAATCTATTAAAATGATAATAATAATTATTGTCACAAAATTATCTTAGGCACTTAAAACTCCTTTGTTCATATACTATTCTTCATTTGGCCAAATCAAATTCTATTTAAAAACTGACATGCATTATAAGTCTATGAAATACAAAGTCTATGGTTAGGCACTGAAGGATTAGGGTGGTAACCCAGTTAAGGAAATGAAGAACAAGGGCTTTGTCCACAGACCCATCATTTTGGGGGGAGGGGGCATGACCTTCCAATTTATAGAAGAAACCAGAGTCCAAAAGCCATAGTTCACATTCACAGTCCTTGGAAGACAGGCCTATATCCTTGGGAATGGGGAAAATTGTCCCCTGGAGTGGACAGAGAGAGAGATGACCCTCCCGTTGCCTCTTGAGTGTATTCTAAATTAAACTGAATCTTTCAGATCTTGCCTGCCATTGTCCATAACTTCCACTATGAAGTCACACTCTTTGTTGGTGAGAAGGGGGGTGGTGGTAATTTGATTTGTCACCCACCTGACTCCAATACAGCAGGAATTGAGGTGAGGTGGAGTGGTGTAAGTTGGCATGGAGGCAGAGCTTTTCAGTTACAGATCTGCTGAAGATGAAAAGACAGATCTTTCCCACAGTCCTGTTCTGTTCCCTTTTCTGTAAAGGGACAGATAATAATTATATCTACTTTATTAAAGTGTTATGAAACTCAAATGAAATAACTGCAAAACAAATGAACAAGTAAGCTTTTCTTTTGAATGATCAAAATGTAACTAATAAGTCAATGTCTTTCTTTGACCAATAAGTAAAGAAAATATTCTGTTCTCTACTCCCACTCTTTCTAGCCTTAGGGGAATAGACAAAGCACAATTGTGGTAATCATTCATACTTGAACCTAAAAACCTGTCAGCTTAGATTGTTTTACCAACCTTCTTTTGTCTTTGGTCTTCAATGAAAACAGCACCAAGTCTGGTAGAGGTTCATATTATCACAAGACAGAGCTGTTATTTAAGTTTTCCAGTTCTTTGCAATTTACCTAAAAGTCTGTTTCCATGTAATCCTTACTTCAATCAAACTTGATTATTCTAAGTTTGTGAAGTTTATTCAAGGTTAATGATCTCTTCCCCACTTCAACCCCCTCCCCAATCTGGACACTTTGGAAATCTATCCCCCTCCGTTTTCCAAAAATATTTAATGTAATCCAGAAAACCATTCATTTGTAAGAGGGACAGATCTGTTCATTGTGACTAAATTGCTCCTTCTCAACAACAGCTGTTCTAAAGTTACCCTACTCTCTTAAAACACCCTCTTCTCATTTCTGGCTAACTCAGCTACTAGTCTTTTTTCCTCTTTAGGCAAAAGACTGAGGTCATCTGATATTAATAAACCTCAAAATTCCCAGTGTCCTAACCACTTCTGTCCTCCTTCCCTCCAATTTCAGAGTTCAACTAGCTTTCTTTCTTAGCAAGGCAAAAAAATTTACCCATGGATTCAATTGCATATCTTCCTGACCTTGCCCTATTCAAGGATCACCTTTCTCTCCCGTTTATCTACAAAATTTCCAACTCCTTCTGACTCCTTACACTTATAAACACATTCAGTCTGTTTTATCCTAAAAACAGCAACAATAAACAGACCAAAAAACTAGACAAAGTAAAATCTTCCATGGATGCACTGTATTCTCAATCCATCATCCTGCTTTTCTCTACCCCCTCACTGTCAAATTTGTAGAAACTGGTACTCATTGCCTCTACTTACTCATCACCTAATCAACCCTCACTCTCTTCGACTTCTGTCCTTACCATTCTTTAATAATTACTCATGCTTATTGAGTGGGAAGTGGGAGGAGTTGGGGGCTTTTGGAGAGAGGAAATACTTTCCAACAGCTGTTATGGAGAATGTGTTGCCAAACCCAATTTGAAGGAGTTAGCCACAAGAAACAGATCTCTCTACATGATTAAGTGGTATCTAGGATTAGACCAACACCTAGGGTGAGGGGACAAAAAAGACTTCAAAGCAGCCCAGAAGAACATCTGTAACTGACTCTCTAAACCAGAATTTGTCCAGTTTAGCTTGATAAGATTATATGGAAATAAATTTTTAAGTAACCCAAGAAGATCTGGAGAATATTCTGCAATCCATTATAATCTTTGCTTTTTTTTTTTTTTTTTTGGTTTTTGAAGAACAAAGACGTAAGACTAGTGAATGTGAATCTATTTGGTAACTAAGTGTTTAGATTCAAATATGGATAATCTCCATAACTGTGCTTTGTCACTCCTTTTAAGGCTAGGTATAGGAAGGAGAGATGAGAGGAGGAGGTGGCTGGCTTTCTTTGACTTCTAGTTGGCTTTCAATAATTCAGAAGACTAGATTCCTTGCCTTTGGTCACACTTAGTTTACATTTATCACATAGTTCAGCACCCCCGGGAGCTGTTAATTAGGTGCCAAATACAAAGGAAAAGGAATGTCTACTATACAGCTGAATATTTTGCCAAAGAAAGGCAAGAAAATAATCCCCATGAACATGAACAAGACTTTTTTTTTCTGAGTTTCTCTTTTATTATCTAATCCACAATCTGAAACTGGGTTTCAAATGTAATTATGTCTATAATTTTCTATCTGCTTTGCACAGGAATGTGTGCTGGAACAAAATGAATATTTCACTAATGTGACAGGGAAGAAGGGTCAATTTGATATACCTGTGAGTGCCTGCTTATCTCTATCATAAATTTTCACAGTTCTGATATATTTTATGAAATAGAGAGAGCTCTGACTTTAGAGAATAAGAACCTGAATTTTGGTGGTTTTGAAGTAGGAAGCTCTTGCTACCTGTCTGATCTTGGACCAGTCACTTCACCTCTTTGCATCTATAGTTCCTTTAAATTGCTCAGAGTGAGTATGAAGTTGTCCAGTAAAACCAAGACTATAGAAATGATGAGTTCAATGTATCTAGAAATGCTCTTAAGGGGAAAAACAGAATACTATTAGATGTGACATTGTCTCAAGCTTGGGACTAGAGCTTTTGCCTTCAGGGAATAAAGGGTTGGGAGATGGGATGGTTGGCTTCTACAGGATGTTCTGAAAGTTATAGTGCAGACTGAAATCTTAATCATTTTTATTAGCTATAAGATTAAAATGTTACTATTAAATATTTAATATAGTTTTTTTAAATGAGTGAAGAATTTTGGGTCTCCCTGTCTTATAGGAGATCCTAGGTCACTTTTAGGTTGATTCCTTCCCCCCACCCCAACCCTTTTCACTAGAGCCACAAGATACTCTGTAGAAAGTAGAAAACACACATTCTCTCTCTCTCTCTCTCAGAACTGGATTTGGTTGCTGATCCTTCAATTTACTTGCTGGTGAACGAGTAAATCACTTCCCCTCTCTGACCCTCAGATCACCTCTAAGAGCAATGAAAATAAGAATACTAACAGAACTATTGTCCTCATAGGACTATAAGGAGGAAACGATTTTTTAAATGTCAAAGTGCTGGACAAAGGTCATGACTGAAGTAGATCTCTCTCATGTAATGTTAATGATAATAAAGAATGGGTTTCAGGACATTAGTAGACTCATTAAGGTAGAACCATGGCAGGTTTTGAGCAAGAATTACATAGAATAAATAAGAAGGAATGGTCAATTGTAATCTGTACTTTTTAAAGGTTGATGACATCATGGATCTATACAAATATTGAAATGTTATTAAATTATTATAATTCTCCAACTATTAGGTTTTCCTGGTACAAATGACAGCCTAAATAAAGTCCAGGACCAGGAGCCCTACCTGAATTCCCCATAAACAAAGGCCATAGCTAGAAAAGTAAGAAGGAAGAGGGGGAAGGAGAGAGAGAGAGAGAGAGAGAGAGAGAGAGAGAGAGAGAGAGAGAGAGAGGAAGAAGAAGAAGAAGAAGAAGAAGAAGAAAAAGAAGAAGAAAGGAAGGAAAGAAAAGAGGAAGGAAGGAAAAAGAAAAAATAAAGAAAAAATATATTATTATTATTGTTATTATTATTATTATTATTATTATTATTATTATTATTATTATTATTATCATTATATACAAACCACTGTATGCACTGAGGACAGTCAGTTCACAATAGTTAGCTTACTATGTGACCCTAGGGAATTCATTGAATCTCTGTTTTGCCTTAGTTTTCTGAACTCTAAAATGGGGATAATAAAAACACCTACCCTGCAGGGTTATTGTGAGGATGAAATGGGATAATATTTGTAAAATTGTTTGCCATAGTACCAAGTATATAGTAAGTACTATATAAATGCCTATTCCTTTCCCCTCCCCCTTCTCACAGACTCTCATTATGTAATTTGCACTGTGCTAAGTAAATGCTGGGAGAATTAAGGCAAATATTCATTCTCCTCCACAGAGTTCTTTGGCAAGGTCTAATCGTCCTTTTGTATAGCATTTCTCTTAGAAGGAACCAATACTTGAATCATTATAAGATCTTTAAGGATCCCTCCATCTTTATAATGTTTCTCATCTTCTTAATATTCAACTACTCAAATGGATCTGGGATATCATGAATTTGGAAACCCTTATTATTGCTCCATCCCTTCTCATCTGTCTTGTCCATGTCCATGTCCTCCCTCCTAATCTGAAAATTATAGCCAATGTATTATTCTCTCCTATCCTGTGTCTTACCCATATTCATGTCTTACCATAAGCCAATGGAGTCAGCCAATGTGCTAGAGGCTTTTCTTGCATTCTCCTGATATTGTAAAGGTATCAGTGGACCATTCACTTTGAGGGTTCACCTATCTACCATCTTTCTGTATTGTCAAATGCCTAGATCTGTTTATTCAACCCGTTATCATCATTCAGATTTGGTCTCTCTTCTAACACATAGGAGCAAAAGTTATTTTTAAATTCTGAGGACATACACTCTACTTGGAAGGTAGACAGGGTAAAAATAGAACTTCCTCTTTCTATCAAGCATCCTTCTCGGAAGATATAGGCTACTACTACTAATCTTTAGAAGAGTCTCCTTTCCATTTTTGCATGACTGCTTAAGATCACTCCTGTAATGGTGTCAAATGGATATGTTTGCCAGGTCATCTCTGAAACCCAGAAAGTAGGAAACAAAAGCCTCAGCTGGTGCCTGTCAGTCTCAGAAAGGACATTGATATTTCAAGATCTGCATAAATATTTATTTTCTCAAAATTGCCTACATATGACACACTTCAATAAATGTTGACATTAGGTTTTGTTTGGATTTACTTATGGTAATTGGGCTAGGGGTAGGTCGAGGTTCAATTCAGGATATATACCCTCTCAAAGGTCAGGTCACCCAATTTTAATAAGTTTCTATCATTTTCAGTGTCTGGAATACTAAGATAGATATAGCTGTTTCCCCTTCAATCCTGAAAGGATTATATAAAAGTTCCCCCTCTCAGTCTACATTCTCCTTTTAAACAAGAAGCATCTTGAGGGGTAGGCACCAAGTGTTTACCAAACACACAAAAGTTGCATGCTAAATTCTTATTGGCTTGACATGACTCTTACTTTTGTATTCCCCACCTACTTTTATACCTGATGCCAAAATAAGTTTCCTTGCTTGTAGACCTTATAGTATCCCCAGATCCTCCCATAAGCACTTGCTTCTGTGCTTTTGTTCATGCTCCTCTTAGGTTTGAAATGTACTTAGATTCTTCTTTTTTTCTTGAATTTTTGCCTTCCCCTCAAACCCAATTGATGTAGTATCTCCTTCATGTTGTTTCCCTGATTCTCTGCTCCCATAACACTGACAACCTTCTGCCCCACAATTCTGGACCCAAGGCTTATGCATACAAAAAGAAATAAAAGGTAGTTTAATCATGAAGGACCAAAATAGGCAATGGCTTTTGTAAATGATAAACATGAGTGTCCAAATAAAACCAATAGTTTTAAGAGCCTGAACAACTATGAAACTATGCTAAGAGATGGAGCCAACTTGGGAAGAGTTGATTGTGGTGAAAGTTGGAACTAGCGCAAATGAGTGAGCTCATTCTAGAGGGGAAGCAGGCAAGCAAAAAACCTAGTCACTATTCTTCACTGAGGATCTCATTTCTCAGAACTTTTCAGTTGTGAGACTTTGACGATTATTATTGAAATTTTCACAGGAACTAATTGAATCCATATTCAATTCAGAGACCTGGTTCATCTCTAATACTCCCCAGTGTTTGCTACAGTGACTTGAACACAGTATTAGAGAACCAGATTTAGAGGTAAAAGGAATTTTTAGGTGTCATTTTGGCCAAAACCTTCTTTTTACAAAAGAAACCAAAGCTTAGAGAGGTTAAGTGACTGCTGAAGGTTACACAAATAGTCAGGGATCTAAAGCCTGATTCTCTTGAGATCTAGCATGAATTCCATAGTGCTGTAACACATAAAATGTACTTAGTGATTATTAAGAGAATGGAATCCAGACTGATACCAAACTAAATGAAAGCCCACTACTTCCCAAGAAAACTATATAGCATTTGAATAAATTTAATTGGTAGGAAGTTTTGCTTGATATCAAGTTAAATCCATCTCTTTGAAACTTTCATCCATTACTCCTTTTTCTATTCTATGACTCTAAACAGAATATGTCTATTACATAAAGGAAACTATCTCCCTTAAGTATCATCTTTTTCAGCCAAACATTCCTAGTTTTTTAACTAGCAAATATTTTCCTCACTATTCTAGTCCCCTTCATCTGGGTCACTCACCAGATTCCTAAAATATGGTACTCCAACTTGGACACAATACTTTATAATCTGATGAGGGCAGAGTACAATGGGACTGTCATTTCTCTTACTACAGACATTTGGTATCAATTTCATTGTGTTTTGGGGAACCATGATTTCACATTACTGTTTCCTATGATGTTTAAATTCCACTGTAGAAAAAATCCTTCATCATTTGGAGAAACAAAATAATATCACTTGTAGACCACAAGCTATTAGTCTAAACAATTTGGCATGTGTTTAAAAATATAAAAGTAGATCAATGAGACAGACTAGACAAGCCTCCCATCACAACCCTCCCTCTAGGTTTGTAACTGAGAATACTGGCTTATACTCCACTGAAAAAAAATTTAGAACAATTAGGCAAGAACTGCCTGTTCTCTCTTCTTCCTCATCTCACATCACACAGACATTTTCCTCCACAACATTTTCTTTCACCTCTTTCTTATGAAGAGGTGGCATTTATCCTTCCAAATCTACCCAAATGTCTCATCTTATCCTATCTTCTTTAGCAAACTGCCCCCTATATCATATTCACAGTACTTCTTGTCTTCAGTGTTTCACTATTTACTGGCTTCTATGTTGCCTATGAAAGAGTTCATGTCTTTTCTTCCTTTAAAGACCCTCACTTGATATCCCCACTATCCTTTTTTATCTCTTCGTTTTTTTTATCCAATCTACTTGAGAGAGTCAGCTAACCTAGATACCTCAACTTCTTCTGATTCACTTCTATACCCTCTATAATCTGGCTTTTAACATCATCATTCAACTGAAACTGGTCTCTCCAAAGTCATCAAAAGTCTCCTAAATGGTCAATTGAATTATCTTTTTCTCATTCCTGATTCTTCTAGACATCTCTGCTTTGGACACCACTGATGCACTTCTGCTGGATCCCCTCTCATCCTTATGGTTTTAGAAAGCTCCTCTCTTCTTGTTCTCCACTTACCTTTCTGATTTCTCTATCAGACTCCTTTGGATATTCACTTAAGTCATGTACACCATTGGTTGCTGTAATTTGGCTCCTCTTCCTTTCATGCTCTATTATATCTTGTTTTGTGACCACATCTGATAGATTCAATTATCATCACTATTCAGATGATTTTCATATCTCTACTTAGCTTTAATCTCTACTGAACTCCAATCAGTCATCATCAACTTCCTTTGGACATTTCAATTTGGATAGTCCACAGTCACTCAAATTCAGCATTTATAAAAAATAATTCATATTTTTCCCCAAAGATTTACCTTCCCTACTCACCCAACATTCTTAGGACAACACCTGCATTCACTCTATATTTTCAGGCTGCTGTTAAGTTTCAAAACATCTCCCAAATAGATGCCCTTCTTTATACTCGGCACTACCTACAACCACTGCCATGATAAACACTTTTTATCACCTCATGTCTAGATAGGTAAAACAGCAATGTGCTAGTTCTTCCTGCCTTCTCTCTCCCAACTCCAATCCATTCTACATTTAGATATTATCAAAGTCATATTCCTGAAGTATAAATCATCCTACTCTTTTCAATAAACTCCGGTTGTTTCCATATTTTTTCCAAGTCCAGATATAATTTTATCTGATAATTAAAGACCTTAAAAACCTGACTCCTTCCTATCCTCCCCCCTGCCCCGGCTGCTCAAAGTATGCTTCTCTACACATATTAGAAGCAACTAGGTTGTATAATTCAGAAAGATATGAATTCAAATCCCCTTTCAGATAGTCATTAAATGTATGAATGTGGGCTCTCCACCAGAGCCATTAAACCAAGTGAACCTCAAATTCTTCATCTATACAATGGGGTAAGGAAGTTAATAACCCCTACCTTAGGGATGTATTGAGCATCAAATGAGATCTGCAGAGTGCTTTTTCATTTTCAAAGTGATATATAAATGCTATTTATAAAAATAACCAAGTAGGTGACTTAGTGTACAGACTTGGAATCAGGAAGGCTTGAGTCTGAAACCTACCTTAGGTCCTAACCATCTGTGTTGCTATTGGTAAATCAGTTAAAAAAAATTGCCTCAGCTTCTTCAAATGTAAAATATCTATATCAAGAATTCCCAGGAATGCAATGAGATAATATATGTGAAGTCATCTGTATTATTAAAGATTAACCATTATTATACTATAATCCAGCTACATTAACTTATTTGTTATTCCCTCATACACAGTACTCCATCTTAAATTCTAAACTTTTTTCATTTACTGTCTTTCATTCCTGGAATTTTCTTCCTCCTCACCTCTTCCTCTTGGATTTCCTGGTTTCTTTCAAGAATCAGCTCAAATCTTACCTCTATAAATTTTTGTGTAGTCCCTCCTGTTACTAATTCTTTCCCCTCTATATTGCCTTCTAAAAACACCGCATGTATGTAAAATATATGGATACATGTGTAACATGAATATCATCATTTATGCTGTCTCTTCTATTAATATGTTAACTCCTTGAGGGAAGAGATCATATTTTTGTCTTTCTTTACATCTTTAGTACCCTGCCTAGAATATTGTATGGGTTTAATGGATGCTTGCTGACCAATAGACTGTTTAGAATTATGAATAGAAAATGACTTAAAATGCTCATGCTCTTTGATCCATTTTTCTCTTTTCTTGCTACTTGGTATACTCCCCAAAAATTCAATGTAAAAAATCCATACATATTAAAATATTTATGATAGTATCATTTCCTTTTTCTTTTAGCAGGCAAAATGCAAGAACCATAGTAGATGTCCATTGATTGAGGCATAACTAGATGAGCTGCACATAAGGGGTCCTTAACCATTGTATGTGTATGTAAATGTATGTAAGTATGTGTGTCCAGGTGTGCATGTGTGTGCACATATGAAACCATGTCATAAACCCCTTTGGCTATCTAGAGAAATCTATGTAAATTTTTGTCAGAATATTATTTTCAAATGTTAAAAATACATGAGAATACAAGGGAAATCAATTATATTGAAATACATTGATCAAGCTTTTTTTTTAAATGCTAAGTGAGTAGATATAAGATAAAAAGTCCTATAGAACAGGAATGGAATGGAACATTGCTCTAAGAAACAATGAATATAATCAATAGAATGAAGGATTGGAAGTCTTCTATGAAGTGATGAATGATGATGTAATGTTTGTCCATCATTCTCAAAGAAGAACATAACATCAAGGGGAGGTAATGCCATGACAAGCACATGAATTGGAGTTGAGAGAGGGGGTGATGTGCTAAGTCACCAGCCTCATTTTCTCCTCTGGAGCCATCTGGGTCCAATGAACAAAAATGTATCAGTACAACTGGAGATGACCCTAGATGCAAGGCAATCAGGTTTAAATGATTTGCCCAAGGTCACACAGCTAATAAGTGGCAAGTGTCTGAGACTGGATTTGAACTTCCATCTTCCTGACTCCAAGGCCACTGCTCTATCTACTGCACCACCTAGCTGCCCAAAGTGATGAATAGTGATATAAATGAAAAGAGTAACAAGAAAATACTTGAAATAAAATTCTGCAAAAATAAAATAAGCCAGTCTGACCCACTTTGCAAAAAAGAGGGAACAATGGGTGAGAAACCATGCAGACAATTTCAGATTTATTCAATGTGCTAAACCTAAGTATTCTGTAACATAAGAGTTGGCTCTTTGGGAAGGGGGGTAGAGAATATATTGGGAAATGTAAGTAATGTAAAAAATAAATCACTAAAATATGTTTTTATAAGAACTGAGATTTTTTTATACATATGAACAGCTCTTTAGTCATAATCTTTCTGATCCTGAATGAGTTCTTGAATGCTCCCAGTAGACAATAGTCCGAGTCCTATAAGAATTAACACTAATGACAGGTCAGGAACCATTTTAAAATGTTTTCCTAGGGGGCTTTAACCAAAAGTGCTCTACTGTGGGGAGGTCATAGGGATCCACAAAGAGGAGCTCCAAATTATCCATTTCTTTCTCAGATATTTTGTAACCTGGGTTGTGGTGACCTAAATAAATCCTACATCAGAGAAACTAGCATGCTGACATTGTCAAGGACTGACACAGTTACCTGAGAAGGGGGTGGGCTGAGGCCCTCATTACCTAGGACAGCTTAGCAGAATGGGGATATGCTGGTGGGCGGGCAGGCTTCAGCTGCCAGACAGGACTGAATTCTGCCTGGGCTGTTAGGGAACATGCTTGAGGCTTGGCTGAATTTGGAAACTTCCAGAGATACAAGTCCTCTGAAATGCAGGCTCACATTTGGTTTTAGCAGGAATATGAGCATATGCATTATCTCTAATTGCAAGTGATCAATGAATTGTATATCTGCATTGTAGCTGGTGGTAAATATGCAAACCAAACATGGCCTGGGGTTGCTGGGGGATCCTTCTCACCTGAGGAAATCTAGGGCATTGTGTCTCATGTTCTCCTTTGTGCATGCCTACATTGAACCAAATCCAGGGCCACCTCAGACTACATTTGATGTGATCATTGTGAACCCTTCATGCTCAGAATTCCCCTTCTTATAAAGCTTAGTAGAGAAACGCAAGTCAAAATGAAGTGATTTGTCTAAACAGACAGTTAATAAATGTTAGAGCTGAATTTGAACCCAAAGCTTCTTGATTTTAAGTCTAAGTACATGTAGAGGTAAAATAAATGAATTGCATAACTACGAGTGTGTAAATTTACATAATTGCTTTCGGTATATAACATATACAAACACATGTATGCATGTCTATATAGTATATTTATATAGCCCATGCATATACAACATAAGAATAGGAACTAGATTTGTAATTCCTTGTAAAGATAAAAAGGGGACAGTCCTCTGTCAGTGTCGATTGGCACCCTTTTTAAAATTTTCATAGCTTAGAGAATTGCCTATGACATTGAAAGATTAAGTGACTTGCCTAGATTCCTACAGTCAATTTGTATCAGAAGTGGGATTTGAATCCAGGTCTTCTAGCTTCAAGGCCAGTTCTCCATGTACTATTTCATACTGTCTCTCTACAGAGAAAAGAATGCTGAATTTGAAGTCTGAGGATCTGACTTTGATTTTAAACTCTACATCTTATTTTCTGTGTGACCATAGAAAAGTCACATAACTTCTTTCAGTCTCAGTTTCTTCATCTGTAAAATAAGTGTTAAACTAAATGATTTGTAAGATCTAAATTCATAACTCACTATTCTCCAAATTTACATATATTGAAAAAGAATTATATAAGCTTACTCTCTATTGCTATTGAATGATGTTTGAATTTTATTTGGGATGCAATAGAGGTTTTGAAACAAGGCTTTGAACAGAGATTTGATATGAACAGATCTTCACAAAAAAAATTTGTTTGGAAATCATGGATTGGAAAATTGAGAAGAATCCCCAAAGGAGAGACTTTATTTTTAAAGTAATGGAGTTAAGTGACTTGCACAAGGTCACACAGTTAAGTAATTATTAAGTGGCTGAGGCCACATTTGGACTCAGGTCCTCCTGACTACTGGATCACTGCTCTATCCAATGATCCACCTAGCTGTGCCTCCCCCCAAAGAAACTTTTAAGAGAAGTGATGGGATGACTAATAGGTTATAGAATTGCTCTGTTGTTTGGTAATGAGGGTCACAGCAGTAAAAATAGAATGAAATAGGGCATATGCAAGAAAACATGGAGCAGAAGCAACAGAACTTTGTTACATGACTG
Organism: Macrotis lagotis; assembly: GCF_037893015.1. NCBI lineage: Eukaryota > Metazoa > Chordata > Mammalia > Peramelemorphia > Peramelidae > Macrotis > Macrotis lagotis. Next base: position 209,812,553 of record NC_133660.1, on the reverse strand, counting down.
AATACAACTGATACAGGAACAATTATATCAATATTCAGATATTGTGTTTATACAATTTGCAATTGATTCATGACTGGGAGGGAAAGTTAGGACCCTGGATGATAAAAGTCAGGACCCAAATTGAAGTTGACAAGCTAGAACATTGGGATGAATCTAATAAAATAAAATATAATAGGCCTAAAACAAAAGTTTTAAGCTGGGTTAAAAAATGAACTTCACAAGCACAAAGCAGGAAACAATGGCAAATTTGTCTGAAAAAGATCTGGGGGTCTTAGTGAAATGAAGATTCAATGTAATATATCAACCATGAAAGTTAATGATATTTCAGACTATATTTAGAGGTTTAGTGTATAGGAGGAATGGAGAGGTAATAGCCCTCTTTGAGTCTGACTTAGAAAATAACTAGAGTATTAAATTCATCTCTAGGCATTGCATTTTAAGACTGTAATAATAGGGGCGGCTAGGTGGCACAGTGGATAGAGCACCAGCCCTGGAGTCAGAAGGACCTAAGTTCATATCTTACCTCAGACACGTAATAATTACCTAACTGTGTGGTCTTGGGCAAGTCACTTAACCCCATTGCCTTGCAAAAACCTAAAAAAAAAAGAATGGCAATAATAAACTAGGTAGTTTACAAAAGAAGATAAGTAGGATGGTGAAGCATCTTAATATCCTGCCAAGTGATCTTATAAATAAGAACTTACAAAACAGAAAACTTAGAAGTTGGTAATCCTCAAGTATTTGAAAATCTCTTCAATAGAAGAGGGATGAGAGTAGTGTTGCTTTCTCAGAAAATAGAAAAAGGAGCAAGAGAAAGTTGCCAAGAGAAAAAAAAAACGCAAGCTTAATATAAAGGCATGGATGTGAATGGGAATAAAAACAAATATTTCCTAAGAGTCAAAAGCATAATGGACTGCTTTGGGAAATAGAATAGATTCCCCAGGGTTTTGGACTTGGGAGACTGTTGATGCCATGGACACAAACAGCAACATCAGAAGGAGCTGGATTGGAAGAATTTTAAAACTCATCATCATCATCACCATCCTAATAGAGCTAGGTTGTAATGACAACCACAACCAGAAGATAACTGAAAATAAAGCATGAAGTAATCCTGACTGACAATGGCTTTAATTTGAGGCTTCAAATCTTTAAAATGAGCAATGCTTCAATTTATCAATTGTTTAAAATTGAATGAATAAATTCATTTAAAACAATGGTCACGTACATTGAGATCTACTCAATCTTAAATTTTACAGAGGATACCTCATGCTAGACCTGTTAGAAAGAAGAACAAGCCCTATTCCTTACACTTGACCCAATCTCCAATTTGGTAACCTCTTTTTCCCCCCTTTTAATTGAAATTCTAATCATTTCTCATCACATCTAACAAGAACACAAAGCAAAGTTAATTATCAGTTTCACTTTCATTTTTTATTTCTGACTGTTAATGACTTTGTTACATGATAAGATGACTTTTAAAGCACATTTTAATGGAGTCTGTAGTCACTGATTAATTATTGAAACCAATCTGATAGGAGGTGAAGAAAATCAGTACTATTCAGTAAATATTTACCAAGTATATGTTATATGTTGGGCCAAAAGGAAATGGATATTTGCCAATTTTCAGTAAATCTTATCAATATAAGGATTAATTTAAGTAATTTGGGCCAATAAAATAAGAGATATCTTCCACCTAATATAACTTCTGGGCAAGTATAAAGTAATGGAAGCAACGTTGGTTTTCGAAGGAGATGGGGCTTTAAGTCTAGGCTTTATTACTAAATAGCCATATATCACTGGTTAATTCACTTCAATGATTGTAACTCAGTTTCTTCATTTATAAAATGATGAGGTTAGATAGATTATCTAAGATCCCCTCCAAATTTGATATTCTATAATTTTCAATTATTTTCCATGTATTAATCATTGTGCGATCAGACAGTAGGTAGTAGTAGTCAGGAAGGTCTGAATTCAAATTTTACCAGACATTTATTAGCTGTGTGACCCTGGGCAGGTCACTTAGCCCTGCATTGTTTTAGTTTTCTTAAGTATAAAGTGAAGATACTGACAAGTATCTTTCAGAGTTGTTATGAGGGTAAAATGAGATTATTCATAAAGCATTTCATAACCCTTAAAGTATTATATGATAGCAATGAATTACTCAGAATACTACCAAAGCAGAGCTCAAATATTCAAATCTTTGCCAAATAAGTCAATCATCCTTATTCAACAAAAGGAAGTTGAGACCTTTGCCTCATATCAAGAAAAATTTAAAAAAGCCTGTCAAATTGAGGCATGCATCATTTAAAATTCCATAGACTAAGTGCAACAATGACAACAGAATATTTGTATTATACTTTAGGGTTTAAAATGCTTTCCTTCTGATAATAAAACATGGATTCTTGTGCAAATATTATTATATCCATGTTCGAAAGAGTATGCTAAGACTCAGACTGTTGAAACAACTTGTTCATATTTATATATCATAGATTTAGAAAGATTAATAAAAGAGTTCACCAAGTCCAATACTCTCATTTTACAGAGGAGGAAACTGAGGCATAGAAAGGTAAAATAAAGTTATCAGGTGTTGAAGGGTTGAGTATCTGAGACAATTTAAACCCAGATTTTCTTGGTTTCAAGTTCAATGCACAATCTATAAGGCTCTTCCTCAATATACACAGTTAGTAAGAAGCAAAATCCGCACTGGACTCAATATTCACATGTCCAGTTCCACTATACTCTGATGCTTCTCTATATATTTCCATTCTTGTCGAAATGATTATGTTCTGAACTATCAAGGAATTGTTTCAGGTTTTTTAGTTCTTTCATAATAGTAAAATAAGCATAACTACCAGTCAGAAGTGGCCTCCTTTCATGGATCTGTCATGTAGGGACTGCTTAGGAATAGGTTTGCTCTTGGTGTAGTGGATACACTGTCATCGGATTTGGAATCAGGAAATCCCCTTCTGGTGTTAGCTAAATGGTCCTGGGCAAGATATTTCATATTTCTGAGCTCTCGTTGTTTCATTTGTAAAATGGTACTAAAAATACTTTTCGTTCATACAACACAGAGGTTTTTTTTTGAGGCTCACAAGAGATTAATAAATTAATAAAATTAATAAAATAACATGCTTATTATAATTGTTTTGTTTTTGAGTTGTTTCAGTCATGATTAACTCTTTGTTACCACATTTAGGGATTTCTTGGCAAAAATTCTTGAATGGTTGGCCATTTCTTTCTCCAACTCCTTTTACAGATGAGGAAACTGAGGTGAACAGGGTTAAGTGACATCTAACTACTAATCATTATTATTAGTTAAGGAAAAAATTCAAATGAGCAGCACATGTATTTGATTCAAAAAACATTATTGAAAGAGATAGGGGTGAAAGGAAGAGTAATCCTGGACCCATCGCCTATCAAAGCATATCTTGCAAAGGACATTTAGAATTTGATAAAAAGAGTTTTTCCTGATCATTCAAGAATCTTCCAGGTGACTTTTTAAAAATAACTTATTCTTCACACTGACTATAAATTTATCCTTTCCTTTTTATTACATTCCTCTCATCTTTTGTCTAAAAGTAAGGAAGAAAATTTTATTAGGGAAAACAAATGGGGGGTATTTGAATGTCCTTGATATGAAAAAATTTTTAAACTGTCATTTCTTGTCTTAAGTCCAAAGGATTTCACAGTAGGATAGATGGGGGCTTTCAGGTGCACAATATCCCACATAAGCTACACATGAAAGGCAGGTGTTATATTTAAAATACACACACACACACACACACACACACACACACACACATATATATATTTAAAATACACACACACACACACACACACACATATATATATATTAATATATACACACACACACACACACACACACATATATATATATATATATATATATATATATGCACATGCCCAGGGTTATAACTCAGAATGAGCTAAGTTTTCATTGCATCTTGCTACTCTTTTACCTTCTCTAGGCCATTAATGTAATAATGAAGCTAACACACACCATGAGGTATTGCAATTTGTCAGTTAGAATGAGACTTCCCTGAGACTAAGTTCTCAAAGGTGTCAAAAGAATAAAACTTACTGCAGTGTGTTTGGTAAAAGTAGGCTCATAATAGCCAATCTGCCAAATTACTTCACTTCTTTAAAAATCACCTTCATTTCCCCTACAAGCATGTGGTCTTTGAGACCATCCCCAAGGAAGGACCATAGTGTAAAGGGGTAGGAATGTCTTTTTCATCAGACTCCACAAAATAAATGAGGAGGATGATTTTGGAGAGAGAACATAAGTTAAATGAATATTTTAATAGCATGATCAGATTTTTTTCCCCTTCCATGATTTTTCTACTACTGCTTCAGTAGGGAAAAACTTTCTAATAAGTTTGATTTGCTAAAGAGTATTTTGATCAAACAGAATCATATAATTATCATTTTCTAAAAAAAATAAACTGAATAATATCAACCTTATCTGGAGTTCTAGCTAAGAGTTTGTATGTTTTGTCAACAAAGACATTAGTGATATCATGAAATAGAAAAAAAGAGATAGTTTCAACCCTTTTCTGTGCATTGTCTTCTGGAGTTTTTTTTTTTCACTGTTGTTTCTTTTATGTTTTGACTTTCAAGATGCAAGATAAGAAACAAAACAAGATACCTTCAAGGCTAAATTCATATCTTCTAGTGTCTTCTCTGCTAATTAAAGCCTTCCCTATGAGATTACTCCCATTTTTATACATATCTTGCACATGCATAGTTGTTTACATGTTGTTTTGCTTGCTAGACTGTGAGCTTCTTGTAGACAGGGACCATATTTTTTGCCTGTTTTTATGTTTTTAACACCTAACACATTGCTTGATAAGTAGTATATGCTTAATAAATGTTCTTTAACTGAAGAGGAAAATGCTTTTTTGGTCTATGTCACATAGGAGAAGAATCTGAAATACTTGGTCTTAGAAAGAAAAAGAAAGAATAGAGGGAATAACAATGACATAGTCATTGAATGTCTATTTGTGTGTGTGTGTGTATGTATTTTAATAACCCCCCCCCGTCTTTATTTTTTTAAAAAGGGCAACTATTATGAGACAATTAGCTTGTGCACTGACTTTAATGGAAGATTATAAAGTGCAATTAAAATAAGAAAAGAAGCAGTTGCTGATTATTTTTCAAACATGGATTTGTTTAAATCAGGGAAGGCTGATGACATGCATCAGAGGTTTCCTAATGAATTGCCTGATGCTATCACAAAGTCATTAACTATTTTTTTTTTTTGGAATATGTAAAAAAGAAGGGAAAGTGCTTCAAGATTAGGAAAGGGCAATCACCATTTTGCACCTTATTTTTTAAAACAGAAAAATCCTCTTTCTGAAAATAATAGCATTTGCAATCTGAGACTAGAATGGGAAGAATAAAGAATTATTTCTATGAAATAGAACATTTCAGGGGACCATGGTATGTAGAATCTACATGACCTGGAAGTCTGATTCTTTCATCTCTGGAAAAACCCATAGATTCCAAACCCCAGAATGAAACTCATTATGGTAATAATTAAGTCCTTCCTGGAGTCAGAGAAGAAAGGGAACTTAGCCATTATCTTGTCCAAACAGCTCTATCTGCATATAGGAAAGCTGAAGCACAGAAAAGGGAAGTGATTTCCTTAGGCTCAGACAAATAAGTTTGAAGCAGGGTCAGGACTGAAACTTATGTTTGAATCCCAAATTGCTGCTTTTGTTTTTAATACAACTGAAGCAGTTATAGAAAATCATGAAAGAAAAAAAAATATGATCATGCTCTTTACACATGCATTTAACTTATGCTCTCTCTCTGAAACCAATATACCTGATTACATTTCCAAAACCCTAAATCCCTTTGGTTTCAAAGCTTAGTTCTAATTTCTGTTAATAAAACACTACTTTCAGGGATGTCAAAGAGAGAAGCCTTGAATAATCCTTATTCCTTGCTTCTTACTCCTTATATCAGTCATTATGTCCTGGCAATTCTTCCTTTGTAACATCACTAGCAAGTGCACCTTTGTTGGGGCAGCTAGGTGGAGCAGTGGATAGAGTACTAACCCTTTAATCAGTAAGACCTGAATTCAAATTTAGCCTCAGAAATTAAACTGTATGACTTTGGATGAGACATTTAAACCCATTATCTCACAAAAACAAATATAAAAAAACGGACATTTGTTTCCATTTTCCTATTTTAAGTTCATCTCTCTCCTGAACTACTGCACTAGCCTCTGAGTTAGTATGTTCCTCTTCTGTTTTTTTTTAATTCCAATCCATCCTTCTAGTAGCTGCTAATAATTTTTTCCAAAATATCACTTCGATTATTCCTTTGGAAAAATAAATAAAAACTATTTTTTGTATAACTCTACACTGCTTAGAGAATAAAACATTTTGTTCTTAGCTTGACACAGAAAGTACTTAATGATTTGGCCCTTTTGACTCTCAAACCTAAACTATCATTATGCAGCACTAATTGTCATTTTTTCTGGAATGTATTATGTTCGTTCCTCTTCTCACTCAACATATCTTCCCTATAATACCTTCCCTATGCCTTTCCTTTCTGTTTATAGGAAAATTAATTAAGGTACAACATTAATACCACCTTCTGTGTTTAGCTTTCTTGACTACTTTACAAGAATTTCCCTCTTTTCTAAACAGTAATCAAAGAACTGCAATTTTGGAAAATAATAGCAAAGGTCATCTAATCCAACTCATGCCACAATCCAATCAACAGTATCTCTTTGATTGATCCAGTATCTATTTGTAGACCTTAAATAATATTTTCTGAAAATGGCCCATTTCACTTTAAGATGATCCGAGGCACCCAAAGAGTTGTGATGAGGAAAAGCAAACAAACTTTGTTAACCCTAATTAAGTTATATAGAAATGAACAATACCAAAAAACGGTCATTCCATTCCACAACCATCACCCTATTTTATTTACTGCTTGCAACCTTGAATTTTGTAGAAATGATCACTCCATAACCTTTTAGATGAACAATGCGATTGTAGTTGGATAGAATCATTAATCTCCATTAAACTGCTGTTAATTTTATCATTTAATTTCTAGAGATTTTACTTTGGAAACTTGAATTTTCTCAATAATTTTCAATTGGAACTATTTACTTTAATTCTTCAGGGATCCATAATTCAATCAAAATGATTGAAATCTGATTGAATCTTGTCAAGTAACTCATATTAAAAATCTTGTTATGATTTAGGCTTGAGTTTTATGAATTTCTAGGTTTAAAACATATCCTTACCAGAACCCAATTTCCAGTGAATAACTCTCTCAAACTTTAGTTAGTCTAGCCCTAGTAGTCATTTCAGCACAAGTTTCTTCATTCCTCCCTTTCAACAATCTCAAGTTATTACATTCTCCCCAAAATTTCCTTGTGTAAAATTTGGATGTAATGTACATTTTATTTTCCTCTAAATTATATAAGCTCCTTGAAGGCAAGGGCTTTTTTCATTTGTTTGTACATTGTCCTAGGACAATGTATGAATGTAAATGCTTAATAAATGTTTTGTTGAATGCTTACAGGAAGGATTTCCCAAATCAAAAATAAATCACAAACCTTTTGAATTATTAAAATAAATTCATATCTATCTAACAAGAATTCATTGTCCTAAGTCTACAAGTCCATAGATTTTCTAAGGGCAGTAGCCATGTTTTATTCATCTTTGGATATGCCACAGTACCTTGCATATTCTAAGTACTCAACACATATTTGCTGGATGATTACGAGACTAAGATCAGAGGACATAGAGCTGGAAAAGACCTTGGCAATATATCCCAGTCACCTCAACTTACAGAAAAGAAAACTGATACCATAAATGTTAGATGACTTGTCACAGAAGAAGGAAATAGTAAAGTTGGAATACAAAGACCAATTCTCTTATTCTAAACCTGACATTCTTTGATCCCTCTCCCTTAATGCTATTTTAGGTTTCAACCTGGTCTGTTTAGATCAAACTTTTAAGTGTAGATGTGTTGGAATGTGTGTTTATTTGTGTGTTTAATGGAATCATTACCAAAAAAAATTTTTTTACTAAGGAAATTTCTTAAAACAAAGGAGTTTTTGAGAACTTGCAAGTTTGCTTTTAATCCATTCTGCCCTACTTTAATGGAAGAGAAAGATCATTTGCATAGATAATTGAAATAAGAGGACAGAACTATGCCATTGTAGTTCTGCTATTTACCATCCATTTTGGTGACCTTGAGCAGGTAACTTAACCCTATTGTGCTATCAGTAGCCTCTGCTATAAAATGAGGTGGCAAGATTAGATGGCTTTTTTTTCCTTTTAAAGATTTTATTTATTTTGAGTTTTACAATTTTTCCCCTAATCTTGCTTCCCTCCTCCTACCCCCCATGGAAAGAAATTTGCCAGTCTTTACGTTGTTTTCATGGTATATATTGATCCAAATTGAATGTGATGAGAGAGAAATCATATCCTTAAGGAAGAAAAATAAAGTATAAGAGAGAGCAAGATTACATAGTAAGATTTTTTTTTTTCTAAATTAAAGGTAATAGTCTTTGTTCAAACTTCACAATTCTTTTTCTGGATACAGATAGTATTCTCCATTGCTGATAGTTGCATGGATGGAATGAGCAAGTCCATCAAGATTGAAGATGACTTTTTCAACAATCTGTCACATAAGCTTCCTTTGAAGACTTCTAGTTGATGAGAAACCCATGGTAATCTGGGATGGTCCATTACATTATTAGATTTCCTTAAGTGTTCATGAGTGTTTTCTTATATTGATTCCCCAATATGCTTCTGAATTTTCCCCACATTATTCCTGAATCTTGACTCTTTGGTCAAAATGAAAAACTCTAAAACATCTCACCCATGAATAATAACAAATTTAATTTAGGTAGTGTTTCAGTATTTGAAAAGAACTTTTGTAAAAGCAAATTTTTTTCAGATGAGGAAACTGAGACTTAGATAGTCTCAACTACTTACCATAGATATCTATGGCATTAAGCATAAGTTGGAATTTGAATGGAGAGCTTCCTTACTATTATCAGTCTTCCTCAAAGAAGATGGTGGTTATAATATACGGAGCACTGGAGTTAAGATGAGAGTTCAAATCTGGCTTTGGACATTTACTAGTTTCCCACAAACTAATACAAATTGTGGTGCAAATTGCCCTATTGACAATTCATTTAACCTCTTTTTGCCTCAGTTTTTTAAATTGTAGGATTAGAATAATTACATTTACCTCATAGGATCGTTATGAAGATCAAAGGAGATAATATTTGTAAATTCTTTGCATGGATTGTGGTTCACTCATAGCACCTTGATCACAAATTGTTGATTTTTTTAATCCCAAGTAGAAAACTTTATATTTATTCTATTAAATCTGATCAAATATGTCCTATTATCTTAAAACTTTGGCATCAATTTAGATTCCAATGTTAAATAACAGTTAATATGTTAGGTAAGTGCCATCTATACATAATGAGACCCTAACACCAAAGGGTGTGAGCATTCCTCAAAGTGAGACTCCTCTCCACCAAGTCATCAAAACATCTTCCATTAAATTTATTAAATATCTACTGTTGACAAGACCCTGGGACACAAAAAATGAAAATTTATACCTATCTACAGTGAACTGATAACTTTGTTGAGGAAGAATAGAGCAAAAAAGATAGTTTAAGAAAGATTATTATAAGATTAAAGTGGAAGTATAGACATAATGTTGATGGGAAACTTGAGGGAAAAATCACTTTCTATTCTGAGAGAAGAGTTTCACAGAGGAGGCAGTCATCAAGTGGGACTTTGAAAGAAGAGGGTTATTTTAACAGGTAGAGAGGTTAAAATACACTGCAGGCACAAAAGATGACCTGGGGAAATGGAGAGCCCCAGGAAAGAGTAAAACAGGATCAAGTAATAGTTCATAAACTCCTTTGTCTTAGAGTGTGTTCAGAGGTTGAATGTGAAATATGAATGGAAGACTTAGGATGGAGCCAGATAATCATTACATAACAAGATGAGTGATATTATTAGAGCAAGGTTTATTGTGTCTATTGTGTGAGGGATAGTTTGAAATAGAGCAAGCAGACTTGCTCAGGTACCATTACAGTAGTACAAGTAAGGGGGTCATGAAGATTTGAATTGAAATGGTAATGTAGTGGAAAAGAAGGGACAGAAGGGAGAAGAAATCTTTGACTCTAAATTTTCTTTCCTTTACCCAGTTTAGGGTGCCTATTTACTATTATTCCTCAGGAACACCAATCATGACATCCAATATTCCATCTCCTGTCTCAGAGTCTTTGAATAGTTTCCTGACAAACACTCTTTCAAAAATTTTTGAATCCCTAACTTCTTTCAATGATAAGCTAAAATATCCTCTTCTATACATGGCCTTTCCAAAGCCTCCTGAGGTACCAGTTCTACATGCCCCTCACCATTAGTTTGTATTTATTTGCCATATGTTTTGTGTCTACTTATATGTATACATGTGATTTCTCTATCTATCTATCCATTTATCTATCTACCATCTTTAAGGTTTGTTTTGTTTTTATATCTCCAATCCCTAGTGAATTAAATGAGTGGAGTTAGGAGTTTAAAATGATTATTTAATAAATGTTTGTTCACTTCATCGTTGTGTTTTGTACCCATTTTCTAAATGACCTCATATTCACCTGTCCTTTGGAGCTCTCATGTCTGTTTTTTTGTGATTTTTTTTTATCTTTTCTTGCTACATGGTTATCAGCTTTCATTTCTTCTGCTATCTATGTGACTCTCCAAGTTTCTCTTCTTATTAACTAGGAAAATATATTCTCGCTAATTTATTTGTTTTTAAATAGAATTTGGGTTAGTCCAGTGTGAATTCCAAATGTTCCCCCAAGAAAAATACTGATTACTCATCTTATTATATAATTAATATAGAAAATTGTGAGATTCAATCTGGAAACTCAGACCTAATAAGCAAATGTATTTTCTTCCTTCTGCAATTGTCTGTATTTTGGATAAAGTCATCAGATAAATGTAATGCTATTACATGTATGTGTATTTATTCATATTCATCAAATTATAGACTTTCTCCTCCAAAAAAATTGTCTCTATAATGAGACATCATTGACACACTCCAGAAAATAATTTCATTAAAAGAATTGCTTGGGTTTTTTTTTTTAACATTTTCTCCCATTCAAATAATATCTCTTATTTTTATCTTCAAACTTTTCATTGATATTCTCTTTTTTTTCTCATTTTGCACAATTTAATCTTTAAGATGCCATACAGGTTTAATGCAAAACAATTAAAGATGTCCTTTACTTGGATCAATATATCCATAGTTCTCTGTGTCAGTGTATGTGTGTGTGTGTGTATGAGAGAGAGAGAGAGATAGAGATAGAAACAAGGATGTATGAATGTAAATGTAACATCATCATAAAGAAAAAACTAAGATTTAGGAAAACTAAAGCTATTGTTTAGAAGATTTATTTGCAATAATAGTATTATTCATTGAAATGTTCAACCAAACTATTACCTGGAAGAGAAATCAACCATTTTACCAGCCCAGACTGAGAACAGAAATGGACCAGTCTTATGGGATTTTTTTTTTTTTACTAATTTAGAAAATGAAGTCACCTATTCTATAGTAACATTTCTGAGAGTCTTTTAATAATGCTTATTAACTTAAAATTGTCCCAATGCTGGATGAATTTCATAATGTAAGTGTTTTACATTCCAGTGACTCCTTTGATATACTAAACAGTGTCTTTGTATTCACCATATTAGTTTTTCCAATAACAGTCCAGTACTATTGAGTTCCTAATCCCACTTGTATATTGATGGCAATGCTTTGGTAAATTAGCTTCTGCCCTGGTGGCCTCAGAGTTAAAGCAACTTCCAAATGTGACTAGAAATTAAATCAAATATTAGGAAGCATATGACCTTCCATCTTCTATCCCCTTTTTGATCTCCCTCATATGTTATCTTCTCCCTTTAGAATATGTAGACTGTCTTTCTAATTAGCATTTGTATCTCTAGCACTTAGTACACTGCTTAATAAATGACTAATAAATGCTTTCCCTCATCTACTAAATGTACTGGATGCTGGGAACTTAACTTGTAAATCTTAGTTTCTTATTTAATAGGACACATAGGAACTCTAAGTAACCCTTTTTTTCTCCATTATTCTTTACTACGATATATTTAAGATCAATTAGCTTCTCAAAAACTTGAGCCATTAATTCATTTTATGTCCAACCCCTTCCTTTTGAATGGTCACAAAGTGGGTCTCAGTTTTCTTCTCTCTAGAATGAAAAGTTTGAACTAGAATGGGAAGTTCTCAATTTTTCTTTTGTATCATTAACTTTTTGTTAGTTTCGCAAAATCTACAGACATCTCAGAAAAATGTTTTTAAATGTTTAAAGTAAAATTCTTGTAATTATAAAGGAAACCAACTACATTGAAATTCATTGAACAGAACTTTAAAAGAAATAAAGCTCACAGACTCCCTGCCCTGTCCCTGGGATGAGAATCCCTGGAGTAAATGGTCCCTATGATGTGTTCTGGTTTGTACCCATCTTTAGCTATGAAAACTGTCCACTAGGACAGCTGCTTTGGTTTCTGGTTCACAGAACTCAACAGGAGACATCCAGAGATTTGAAACATGCCCCAGGCTCCAGGGACAACGAGGTTCTTGAACTAAGCTGAATGAAGTACAAGGGAGCCTTCTGGAGGCAGCTTTCAGAAGGCTTTGGCATCTTTTCACTCATGTATTTATTTTTCTAAGCACAGCTATCTGAAGTGCTTTTCATTTCCCTCACATCTGCAATTACATTTCTCCTCCTGTATTTGAACTGCTGATACAGAGCTTTGATTCGTTCCTTTTTTTAACTAAAGAGAGAAAGCATTTACATAGGAAAACCTACTGGGGCATATATACATACTCTTAAATAGGCAGGAATTTGAGGAGAAACTCAACGAGACATAAAAATGTGCCTCAAAAAGTGCTGAAATGTAAGTTCTCCATGGACAAAGGGAAAGCACATTCTCTGATTTTAAACTATTTCTTTCTGAGAATTCTAGTTCCTTAGTTATGTAGCCTTGAACAAAGCTATTGCTGGATCCCTATTCCAATGAACCCACACCTTCAACAATCTTGTCCTTTCAGAGTGGTCTGTGCCTGACTATATTCTTGCAGGGGAAAATGGAAACCTAATTCAACCCAACATTAAGTACCTACTGTTTGCAAGTCTTTATGTTTAAACTAGGGAGATAGATAAGAATCAAAGTAGCCCCTAATATCAAGAATCTTGCACTCTACTGTAGGGATACAAAATGGCAACTGAGAAGTCTTTATGTATGTGATAATTTGAGAAGAGGATGACCAGGAACAACCAGAATCTTTAGGAAAAAATTTCTCATCTGTAACATGAACTCTAAGATCATTCCCACTCTAAATCTATAATTTTGTGATCCATAGGAGCAGGGTATATAAACTGAGGCTTATAGGAAGCTAGCATTTCTAAAAGACTGGAGAGACATTGCTGTCATAAGACTGAAAAGACTTAAAGAATATAATAAAAAGCATTTTGAAAATCTTGTTTGTTGGTTATAATATCATCATCATCATCATCATTATTTGTTGTTGTCTGTTTTTAGACATGTCCTCTTTATGATCTTATTTGGAGCTTCCTTGGCAAAGATACTACAGTGGCTTGCCATCTCCTTCTCCAACTCATTTTACAGATGAGGAAACTGAAACAAACAGGATGAAGTGATTTGCTCAGGTTCATGCAACTAGTAAGTGTCCTAAGTCAAATTTGAACTCAAGACGTCTTCCTGACTCTAGCTTGGCATACTATCCATTATCTGACCCAGCTTATTGTATTATTATTATTAAATATTAAATATTATATGATGTATGGGAGTTGATAAGTAAATCAAAAGGTTTAGAATACAGAGTGCTTAAATGCCTAGAAAGACAGGTGTAGAAAGAATGGAAAGATTCTAATGTCTGGCTGATAGTTCAATTTTTTGATGATATCAACTATGGGCACTTTTACAGTGTTTTAAGGCTTGCAAAGCATTTCATGTACATTATCTCCTTTAAATTCTGTAAGAAAGATACCATGTGCATATTTCAGGTAAACAAACTGATCTTCAGAGAATATAATACAGACCCCTTACCTAGGGAAATCAGGTCTTATGAACTTTGGAATTTTATTTGGTTTGATTCTCTCCACTAGTTAAAACATGCTGTTAATTTGTTGAACTTTCAAAAATTTCCTCCCTTCTCTCCATAACTGGTAACAAAATATCAGCATAGGATGAGGAACTACCTACACTATGCAGTAAAGTTGGAGGAACCATGCCCATGAACCACGCCAGGGAGTAGTACTGATGCCACCTCCTGGTCGCTACCCAGAACTGCACAAGGGACAACAACACCCTAACATGATTTGTTGAATGTTTTGTAAACCAGAAGAGACATTTACCTTGAAGTGGTAGAAGCCTTTAACAGTAGAATGATTCATAGGTCATCATGTTGGTTATTTTTTTAATTTTAATTTTTTCTTTGTTTCAAGGGAAGTTTCATTAGTGTATACTTTATGCATGGAGTGAGTATCCAAAAATGCAGTGATAAAAAGATCAAATGCATCAATGATACTCAAAAAATAAATCCCTCAAAACAAACAAACATCAAAAAAAGGGAGGAAAAAGGGAAAGTTATACAAAGTACTGTCTACCCAGACCCCTAATCTACTATAAGATTAAGTGAAAGATCATATAGGTCTTTGGGGATGAGCTAGCTGCTCATTGATGGGTAATATCACTTTCCAAGAACTTTGTAATTAGCTCTACATTTTTTCAAACTATAAATAAAGCTTTTTCTTTAATTTTGTAAACTTTGCATCTATCTAAGAAGTTTTATGGTTACACACTCAATATGATCATTTAATGAGTTTTCTGAATTTTTCTGGATGGGAGTATCAGAGAGATGAGGTATCCTCAAAGATATTCCTGCATCCGACGCCATACACAGGAATCTAGAGAATTAGTGCTGACCTGAAAAGTATCATGTTATTATTAAGCTGGGACCTGGAAAGGGTGAGTTCAGAGGAGCATAAGTGATCTGACCCAAGAGGATAAACCATAACCTCTTTCCTCAACCCACTGCCGAGGAATTACTGTTTAGGTTATATTCAGCCTGGTTGAATTGAGGCCCTGGTGTCAGGGATTCTTTAAAATGCAATGAAAGAACCCAGGGCCCCAAATCAGAGGAGATCCAAATTCTATCTGTGATTCTGGCTATGTCACCGAATAGTTGTGTGATCTGCGTTTCCATACCTAGTTCAAATTACTTCCCTTCTGCAACTCCACATGCCAGCAGAACTGGTTATTTACCATTCCCCAAACAAAACATTCCATCTTCCACCTCCTATTTTCTCCCATGCTTGGAATGTACTATCTCTTCTTCAAATTCCCAGGTCTATCTATGCAGGGCTCAGCTTAGAAGCTATTCTTCCATTAGATTAGTTCTCAGCACAATTGGAGATTACTTTGTATCTACTTTATAAGTATTTTTCATTTATTTAGATGTGTACATGTTTCTTCCCCAGAAGAATGTATTTGCTTTGAGATCAGATATCATTTTTTTCCATTTTTGTCTTTGTATCCTTAATGTATGGCACAGTTCTTGGAAGGCCTTGGGTATTTAATAAATACTTGGTGAATTAAATTGATTTTAGACACATCCTTTTGCCTCTCTGGGTCTTTGTTATCTCATTCTCATCTATAAGCTAGAGGAGTTAGACTATATGATATTTTAGGTCCATTCTTACTCCAACCTGATTCTAAGCAACAATCTCCCATCTTCAAAGATGCAGACCTGAAAAGACACTTCAGTATTTTGATAGCATTCTGATTTTATCCTAATAAGTAATATTATGATTTTTATCCTCTACCAATTCATATTACAGCTATTCTATGATTTCCCCCTTCCTGTAATTCCTTCATAGAAAATTCTCCAACTGTATTGGAAGATTTTCTCTGAATTTCTTATTATCTAAGGAAAACAAGGGAGGGGGAGCTATATTATCTTTTTTTCCCCTTTTTTTTGTTAAAGGGAATTCTTATGTCTTTTTCTGGCCATAGATCTTCTTGAGAATGTCTTTCAGATTAATCCCCACTTGCTAATGGTTGTTGTTAACTTGTAAGTTGTTTATATCCACATGACTTTCTACTGCTCTTTGGGCTACTTGGAGTTTTGCTTCTTCTGCGATTTGGGCATATTGAGAGATAGTGCCATAGAACATCACTGTTTAAAAGATGAGCTTGATTATTGAAAACATAGTGATGTTTGCTATACAATCGAGCTAAAACTTCTCCAATTACTTAATTATAGGCTCAATTCATTATCCATCAGCAGTTCCAAAACATATACACTGATGTACTCACTCATTGGGGCACTTGTGTAAATCCTTTTCTGGATGACTTACAGTTTTCATCCATTGTTTTTCTTTTTATGAGAATGATTAGATCATTCTCCCCTCTCTGTGGACCCTATGAAGGAAGATTTGTAGAGTTTCAAAGCTTGATGCAATTTATACAATGTCATTTGTGAACAGGGACACCACTATCCATAGGGAATCCTGTTGTTACCTCTACAACAGTAAACAACTTAGGGGGGAGCATATGTCTCTCTCTATTTTATACCTTGCTTATACCGATTTTATATCATACCAAGTTCTTATTTAATGAATATTTATTGTCAACAATGTGCAAGGCAGCATGGTATGTTGGATAGAGAGTAGACCTCAGAGTCAGGATGACAGAAGTTCATATCTCAGCTCTAAAAAACATAGGGTGTGTGACTTTCATTTTCAATGGCAAAGGGAAATCTTTATTCTTCAGTTTTTATTAATCAAATTAGATGAGTAAAGGAAGAGAAGAGAAGAGAGAAGAGAAGAGGAGAGGGAAGGGGAAGGGAGAGGAAAGGAGAAAGGAGAGAGAAGAGGAGAGAAAAGGAAAGGTTTTAGTGGTATTCTGCACAACTATTGTGCTGACAGCCTAAAAGAATTAAAAAAAAACAATAACAAAATAAATAAACAAAAAACTCATTTACTTGCAAAGAATGATTTCCCCACTAGGGGAAGAATATCTATTCAACTCTGTACTTGACTACTCATAATCTGACATTTGTGTCATCAGTGTAACTTTCTACACTTTTTGAATACCATTAAAAATGTCATTTAGAAATCTTAGTATAATAAAAAGAACCCCAAGTCCTGCACTCTAATTCAATCAATATAGGAAAATGAAGGGCTCTGTGGTTTCTTCAATGGTAGTGACTGGCAACCCATCCATACCAGTATCGGAATCCTCCTCGATTGGCTGAGGAACAGAGAGCCTATAGGACTAAATGAACTAGATGACAGATGTCTAACTACTCCAAGCTAGAGCCTGGGGTTGAACTGAGGCTGCTCTCACACCAAGCCTAGTACCATAGACACTGCAACTTGGCTGCTTCTAAATTCAATCAATATTCAATAGAGACAGAATATTTGCTGAGTACTTAACCAAGTACAGGGTATGGCAGTGGATACAAATAAACATGAGGAATAGGGGAGAGGCAAAAGATAAGGACAAACATTTATTTTATGCATAATTAAAATACCTAACATTTGTAGAGCATTTTCATATCTCCAAATGCTTTCAAATTCATAATCTGAGCAGAGTCTCACGGAAGCCCTTGTGAAGTCAGCAGGGGAGGTTTGAGGTATGTGACAGAGGAAGTGCTTTGTCAGGAGAATGTTGATTTTTGTCTTGGTTTTTGCCTCTTTCATAAACCCCCTCCTCCTCTCTTCTGACAATGACATCACCCTGGGCCAGGCCCTCATCACCTCAAGATGGGACTGTTGCAATTGCTTGCTAGGGGGTGCCTGCCTCAAGTTTCTCCCCAGTTTAGTCTATTCTCCCCTCTCCTGTCAGGTTATTCTGCCTAATGACCGTGTCATTCCCCCTTTCAATCAACTCCAGTGGCTCCCAATCACCTCCAGGATCAAATTTAAAATCCTGCTTAGCATTCAAAGCCCTTCACAACCTGCCCCTCACCCTTCCTCCAGCCTTGCCATTCTTGTTATCCCTTACTTCTACTACCCCACCAATTCAGTGACACTGGCCTTCTTGCCGTTCCTAGAATAAGACCTTCTATCTTCAGACTCTAAAGACAGTTCCCCAGGCTTAGAATACTTTTCCTAACCATCTCTTCCTCCCCATTTCCCTGATTTCTTTCTAGTCACATCTAAAATCCTATCTTCTACTAGAAGCCTTTTCTGATCCCCATTAATACTAGTGCACCCTCTATTAATCATTTTCTATTCATCCTCTAAACAGCTTGTTTGTACATAGCTATTTTTTTATGTTGTCTCTCTCATGAGAGTGAGTTTTTTAAGAACAACCTTTCACCTTTCTTTGTACCTCCAGTTTTTAGTGCATCACCTGGTCCACAGAAGACAATAAAAGCTGATTGATTTCTTGATCACTAATCATAGAAAAGTTAAGTGCTTCATTGTCTCTGGCACATACAGTTGAATTCCCCCTCTACCTGGCTTCACTCATGCTGCTCTCTTCTAAAACATCCTTTCCCTTTCTTCTCTCAACATAACTAAACCCTCTGGAGTTTATAAGACTCAACCCAAGTCACAGTTCTTCCTGGTAGTCTTCCCTGAACACTGCAGAAATTTCTCCTTCCTTTGAACTCCTGTCCTCATTATCTTTGCTTCCAACTGTTCAACCTTGTATTATTGGCTGCTTTTTCTGTGTATGTCTGATTGCCTCCATTTGCCTCCAATAAAAATAGTTAATTTTTTTTTTATCGAACCTTTGAGTTACAATAAAGTTTTATTGCCGCCATCCGTCAAGGAAACAATTGTGTATGTTATTCTCATTTTCTAGTCCATAGTCACAACCTAAGTGTCAGTGATACGGCACCACATAGTAAGAACATGAGCCTAGTTCTTCTGACCCAACTCTTAATTTTACTATGGCATAGTTTCCAGATTGCCCATTAAGTTTCTTTCTAAGGCTTAAACTTAATTCATCAGGCAAATCTGAAGGGTTTTCCAGGGAGATGCTATGTTCATTGAAGAGAAGAGAGTGAGAATTAGAGATATTAGTGAGGAGACCATTACCATTTTCAAGGCAGGTGGCCATTGGATTCTGTACTAGTTTTCTACTGGTGGGAACAGATTTTCAGGGAGATTATGAAAATAATATCAACAGGACTTGGATAATGATTGTAATTGGGAAGTGAAAGAGTAAGACTTGTCAAAGTAAGGCCTTTTCTAAACATTGCTTCCCTCAGCACCTAGCACATCTGTATTTTAGTTAAGTGCTTAGTCAATTTAATTAATTCATAAGGAAAGAAGAAAACAGAAGAAAAAACAGAGCTCTAGACAAAATTTAATTAATGATTTGTGGCGATAGACCTATGAACTTGGATTGAAAAACTCATAGGTATATGATAACTTTCTCTTTCTTCCTTGTTGCATGGGAGTTTAGGAAGTTAATCGGTACAGTTGTGGTGGATGTTAAGTTATTTCAGTAATGTCCAACTTTTTGTGACCCTATTTGTGAATTTCTTAGCAAAAATACTGGAGAGATTTTCCATTTCCCACTCCAACTCATTTTACAAATGAGAAACTGAGGAAAACAGGGTTGTGACCTGCCCAGAGTCACACACCTAGTAAGTTTCTCAGGATGAATTTTGAACTCAGGAAGATGAATCTTCTTGACTGTGGGCTCTGCACTCCATCCATTATACCACCTAGATGCCCTTATACAGTCCGGTTGCTCATCAAATATCATATGATTAACTGACTTGCCCAAGGTTTCACAATTCCTTGTTATAGAGCTCAAGATGGAGCTCAGGCATTATGATCTAGTTCATTAAAGTCTAATAAGCCTACTTTTCAACTCATTCTTAAATTAATATTAAATATGCACAATTAAACAAGTTCATAAGGAACAGAAGACTAGATCAGACCAATGTACCAATAGTCCAATATTAACCTCTGTCAGAGGAACCAATAATAAAGAACGAGTATTTTATAGTTTAAATGTAATAGCTATTTTTATGCATCAATCTCAAATTTTATATATATATATATATATTATTTCATATTAGATGGATAAAAGCCTATATTATTAAGTATGTACTTTAATCCATTAAGACAGTACTAAGATGGATGAAATGATTAGGGTTAAGCAATATATAGAACACAAAAATGATATTCTAAAGAAGAACACACAAGTAGAAGGCAAAATACATTGGTACAGATTGAGCTATTTGTGAGTTAGCTAACAAAACCCCAAAATAATTTGGTCCATAGATTTTGAGCATTTGAGGAATTACAGGACAAGAGAGAATGTAAGAAGAATGTAGTATAAAATCACATCATTAACTATGTATAAAGTCAGAACATACTTATAAACTACCTGGTTGACTTTGTGTGTTTTTCCCTGCCTCTACCCCACCTATCTCATTCTTGGTTCGCCTATCTACTTATATCATAGAAACACATCATTATAAGAAGGAAAGAGGGAAGGGAGGAAGGAAGGAATGAAAGAAGGGAAAGAAGAGAAAGAAGAAAGGCAGGAAGAAAAGAAGGAAAGAAAGGAAGAAGAAAGAGAAAGAGGAAAGTCAGAAGGAAAGAAGAAAACAGAACAGAAGAAAAAACAGAGCTCTAGACAAAAAAAAATCAATATACAGGGACCATAGGAATCCACTAAGTTCATTTTACAGGTCAAATTCCTAGCTATGCTAATATTTGACATTGTACTCAGTATATTATCTGAGTTATTGTTTCCTCATCTCTTTGTGGAATGCTCACAGGATCTTAGATTTGGAGCAAAAAAACCACAATCAAAACAAAATGAAACAAAGCAAAAACATAAAGGTCATCTACTCCAAAATCATTTTGTGAATGAGAAAAATAAAGGTTAAGGAGGCTAAGTGATCTGCCAAGGTCATATGGATAATTAATGATTGCAAGGAAACTTTAACTAAGGGTCTTTGACTCCATATCCAACATTCTTTTCTACATTTATGGGGTTGTCTGTTCATTGATATCAAAGGACCTCTCCTGCTCATATATACATATATTGTACTAAAAGACCCTTTCACTTCTGGGACACTATAAACCAATAATCTGGAGAAAGAAAAGCATGAATCACATGCTTCTTGAGCTCAGGAGCCTAGGACATCATGTTCCCCCTCCACATCAGTGTCTTATAAAATGTTCCAACAGCATAAACTCAGTACAAATTTTCATTAGATAAGGTATACAATCTCCTCGTACCTCTGAAATTCCACCTCCAATCCCAATAGCACAGACTATTCAATTTGATGTAATGCTTTTAGGATGTGAATAAAGAAAAGACAATGAGAAAGCATGCACTCCTTTCCCCCTGAATTTGACACAAGAATATTAAATTGCTTGAGTCTGTTTATGGCAGAACCCCTCTAGTCATCATCACTTTTTTATTCAAGTATTAGTAAAGTTTCTGTTTTTATTCTCCCTTTGTAGATTCAGAAATACAAGAGATTTTCTGATGAAAGACTTCTGAAAACAAGCAGAAATTCAAAATAAAGTTTCAGTTTCTATCAACAATGTGTAAAGTTACTTTTTCGTTGATTGCCTGAAGTGAGAGAATTTTAAAACAAGCCATCTGCCTTTCTTCTATCTTTCTTTCCTCCCAGCAGACCCCTATCTCAAGGTATCACCTCCTCGCCTCATGAGCCAAGCATGTTTCAGTCTCTTCACAGAAATGTTTCACTGCCAAATGTTCACTGGTACATCTTCCTAAAGAACTGTCACTTCTTAATACTGATTGTAATTAACTGCTTCAGCTAGAAGTGCTTAGTCAGGAATTTATTGATCCATGTTGAAATAGTCAGATCCCCTAAGCAAGTACATGGAAATACAGTGCATAGACCAATCTTCCATTGCCTGATGCTAGAGAATTCTTATGTAAGATAATAGTTCATTTCCATATGTAATTCTTGCAATCCTGTACTACCCCCCCCCCAAATAGGAGGGACAAAGAAAGGGTTCTAGGGGAGATTAATAATTGTGGTGCCCAGCCTGGAGGGTAGGGATAGTCTGTGGCAATTTATCCAATTTATGGGAGTTTGTAGCCTAAAATTTAACTGAGCCGCTTATCTCTATACTAAAAGGTTGTTCAGGGAGAAGAATATATTCTATATATACCAAAAGTATACTTTAGAAAATCCAGGCATATTAAAAAAAGTTTTCTTTTTTTATTAAGATAGAATAAAGCTTTGAGTTATAACTCTCTTTTGCAAGTCACCACAAGAGGCCTTAATTCGGAGAAAAGAAGAAAATTATGGTCTGAAAGTGGTGTTGGACACCACCACCATCATCTGCTTAAGAGTCTCCGTCCCTTTGCTCCAGCTATCAAGATAATTAAGCAGCAGTAGCTTTTCCCCAAAGGTAGATATCCTTCTATCAGCACCAACTGTACAGTGATCTAATGTGTGATTCGAGAGCAGCCCATCTGGGGCTGTGCAAGGATCTAAGTCGTTTCTTGAACTTAGTGAGAGAGATCTTGCTGGTGCTGCCTGAACCTTCCTCTCTTCTCTCTAAAGAGCTTATCTCAAATGTTTCCATTTGGGGTGGGGGGAGCAGGGCCTGGGAGGGAGGACAGGCTGAATTGACTAGATTTGCAGTTATGTCCCCAGAGCCCCCTCACCTCCAAGAGCCTGTACACTGGGTGTGGATACAAATAAGCTGCAGTTAAGGCTGACCCACCGTGGGGATCCGGAGACCCGGTCCCATCCATTGATCTATAAGGGAAACTACGGCATGCTCACAGGCTGGGATGCACTCACGCAGGAGCCTAAGATAAAGGACTCATAGGAACAGCTAATTAACAGCCGGGGGGGGGGGGTGTTGAAGACAAGGCCCCCTCTGCCGAGAAGGTGCTTTGCTTGTCTTTAGGCTCCCCATCTTCATCTCACCTGGCCGCTTCCCAGACAGAGCTTTCACAGACACTGGGGGAGCCACACAGCAGAGGGCCAGAGACCTTCACCTGCGAGCAGTAAGGATCGCCAGAGCTACCCCTCCCTTTGGCTCAGCCAAATGGGGGGGGGGGGCAGCGGTGAATTTTTAACTGAGTTTCCACCGGGGAAGCCAGGTGGCTCAGCTGAGGCTGCGAACCCGTCTCGAGCTCTTCCTGAGAAAGTATACAGTACGCTATCCTGGGTTCGAGTCCCGCCTGTTCCCCTTAGCATTCACCATGGCTATTTTCCCAGGCATAGAAACAAAGGTTTGGTGGTGTGGAGGTAGAGTTTTTCAATCCTATATTTATGCTTAACATTTAGGACACGAGAATCCGATCCCCACCGACACCCAAACCTTCCTCCTTCAAAGTAAAAATTCGCCCTATGTCCTTTTCCTTCTTAAACTGAATTTCAAGCAGACTCCCCCATACCCATTCTGCACAGCAAGTGACTTTCTAACCCCCCCCCCCACTTTCACATCCCTAAGCATCACAGCCTGGCTCAGTGATGCTTCTCTTGCGAACACGCTTGGTCCTCCCGGAGGACGGCCCGGGGACAGCTGCTAGTGATGGAGACAGATAACACCCCCCCAGAACAGAATCAAAGCAGTCACCGCTCCTCGTCCTCGAGGTCCCTCAGAATGGAGAGTTTAACCCATCGGGGCCAAAAAAGAGGCCAGCAGCGCGGGAGGTGGGAAGAACCCCCCCCCCCGTTTTACTAATATTTTTGCCCCCAGCCTCGCCTCTGGTTTTGAAGCACCTGTGGTCCCGGGCTGCCTCTTCCTCAGAGGGAGAAGTCCATTCCCCGGCGCTCGGGGACCTTGTGCACTGGAGACCCTTTCGTGGCCAGACTGTCAGCTGAGCCGGCGGCCCCCCAGCCACCGCGCTGCTCCCGGCTCCGGCTCGCCCGCCCGGGTCACTCACCTGCCTCGCACCGTGCGGTCCGTCGGCGTCCCGCAGACGGCCCTCGGCCAGGGCCATGGGGCACGGCGCAACTCGAGAGAGAAGTGGGCGAAGGGAGCCGGGCAGGAGCGAGAGCTTGGCGAAGCCCCTCCGGGATTGGATGGGGGGGGTTCTGCGGAAGATGCCGGGGCCAGGGGGGCAGGGGAAGGGTGTCGGGGGGGAGCAGGGAGGGAGGGAGGGAGGGAGTGGGATGCACAGGACAGAGGTGGAGGGAGACCAGTGGTCCGCCGCGCCTGCCGGCCCCCACGCAGGCACACTGGCTCGGAGAGGCAGCGGGTGCTCCGCTACGGTGCGGGAGAGAGAATGCGGGAGGCTGGCAGCTCCCGGTCCCACGGGGAGGCGGAGGAGGAGAAGGAGGAGGAGGAGGAGGAGGAGGAGGAAGAGGAGGAGGAGGAAGAGGGCGAGAGCTGGGAGGGAGGAGGAGGAGCGCGAGCGCCCGCTGCTGCCGAGCCGGCTCAGGTGCGGCCGCCCCGCGCCGCCTGCTCCCGCCGCTCCGCCTGGCTGGACTTCTCTCCGCAAACTCTCCTCTCCCGGCCTCCTTCTCCCTTTCCCTCTCTCCCTCCTCCCAGCGCACGTCACTGGGCGAGCCCGCCCCGCCCCCTGCCCGCGGCACCCCCGCCCCCACCGCTCCCCAGACCCGCGCACTGCCAGAGGGAGCCGGGCTCCGCGTCTGCTCCTCCGGGAAGGGGGGACCGGGACCGGGCGCGCCGCGGGCGTCGGGGCTTGGGAGGGGGCAGAGGAGAGAGAGAGAGCGCCCAGCTCTGCCTCCCCTCGCCCAGCTCTGCCTCCCCTCGCCCAGCTCTGCCTCCCCTCGCCCAGCTCTGCCTCCCCTCGCCCAGCTCTGCCTCCCCTCGCCCAGCTCCTCTGCCTCCCCTCGCCCAGCTCCTCTGCCTCCCCTCGCCCAGCTCTGCCTCCCCTCACCCAGCTCCTCTGCCTCCCCTCGCCCAGCTCTGCCTCCCCTCGTCCAGCTCCTCTGCCTCCCCTCGCCCAGCTCTGCCTCCCCTCACCCAGCTCCTCTGCCTCCCCTCACCCAGCTCCTCTGCCTCCCCTCACCCAGCTCCTCTGCCTCCCCTCGCCCAGCTCTGCCTCCCCTCACCCAGCTCCTCTGCCTCCCCTCGCCCAGCTCTGCCTCCCCTTGCCCAGCTCTGTCTCCCCTCGCCCAGCATCTCTGCCTCCCCTCGCCCAGCTCCGCTTCCGAGGGGAAGAGCGCAAGAGGGGAGTCTCCACCCGCGAAGCTGGTACCCGAGCCGGGGAGCGCATGCTGAGACCCTCCTGCTGAAGAGTTCGGGGCAGGATCCCGGCCACCCGCTCCCCCGGCCGCCCCGGTGCCCCGCACCTTTCCTCCTCCCCTCCCTCCCAGGTAACCTGGGAAGATCGCCTCAGCCCAGCCGGATCGCGGCCCTGCCCGGGGAGAGGGAAGGGTAAAGGTGGGCAGTGTCCAAGGAGCGGGCACCGGTCCAGGGGGTCCAGACAGCCCCTGCTTCTGCCTGGCTCGCTGGGTGCTTGTCGCCATGTCAAAACTCTCTTTTCGTCTTGCTCTTTCTGATTCAGGGTTTATTTGAGCCGGGATGCTTTTTATGTGTGAATTAAAATCATGGCTTTATAGACTCGTTTGCTCTCTCTCTCTCTCTCTCTCTCTCTCTCTCCCCTCCCTCCCTCTCTCTCCCCTTCCATCTCTGCTTCTCTGTCTCTCTTTTTCTCTCTCCGTCTCTCTAGTTCTCTCTGTCTCCCTTTTTGTCCCTTTCTGTCTTTCTCTTTTTCTGTCTCTTTTTCTTTGTTTCTCTTACTGTCACTGTTTATGTTCCTGTCTCTCTTTCTCCCTCTCTAACTCTTCTCTGTCTGTCTCTGTCTTTCCTTCTGTGTCTCTCTAATCTCTCTCTCTCTCTCTCTCTCTCTCTCTCTCTCTCTTTCTGTCTCCCTGTCTCTTTCTTCTCTCTCTGTCTCTCATTCTCTTTTCCCCCTGATGCTCAGAACATAGTTCTGAGGAAATTGAGGCTTAAGTTTTTAAACTTAAAGCCCTAGGTTTGAGTCTTATGAAAGATGTCTCCAAGGCAGGCTTCATCAGCATTATTAGACTATATTTTAGACTACATTCTCACAGGAACAGCAGGGAAAGTTCAAAGTATACACATATGTGTGTATGTATATTAGGTGTATGCAAACATTTTATGTGTGAACAAACACATACATACATTTATATACATGTTGTTTTGCATGTGTATGCACATAGGCATAAATATGTATTTAAATACATGTTTGTGACCATATACATGTGTATAAATTGATCTACCAGACATCCAGATGAATAGATATTAGGTGAGTTCCAGCAAATTAGTGTAGATGTACAGCACTAGATTTTTAAGATCCAAAGACATGAGTTCAAACTCTCAATTTGCTAATTTTTATTAAAGTGACTTTGGATGAGTCACTTAAACTCTGAGTCTAGGTTGCCTTGGAATTGTCAAGATGACCACCAGGGCTCTTCCTTTCCACATCTTAGGCAAGTAATTTCACCTCCCAGGCCTTCAATTTCCTTATCTATGAAATGAGCATGGGACTCATGGTTTCTTCCATCTGTAATTCCTACAATCTTAGAATTCTTCATTTCTCTTTTTAAGGACATTAAAATATCCAATTTTTCAATACATTTCAGTTAAAAAAAATTACAATCTCAACCAGTTCAAATGACTACATAGGCATCTTCTTCCCAGGTCAACAAAAAGCAGCTGTTTCCATGTTGCCAGATAAATCTGAAAATGTGATCCTTCTATAGCTGAAGCTTCAGGATTTTGACATCATAAGCTATTAGGGATTTCCATGACCACAGCTAATTCTTTTCTTCAGGCTAAATGTTGGCAGATGACTCTAAGTAGTGAATGCAAATTTAAAAAAAATCTCTTTAAAGTTCCATTTTTAAAACATCTGACTTTTCATTTCCATTATTTTTAAAAAGAAATTATAATCATCCCATCATTATAAAGAGCTCAGAGTATAGGCACATGGGTCTATGTAGGGCACGTTGTATAAAGCTAGAATATGATGGTGACCCACCCGTGGTGGAGCTCAGAACCACCCTGCAAGGTTGAATTGGCATGCTTGACAAATTCAAGAAGAAGTGAGCCCATTAATACTTTAGACTTTTTGGAACTCTGTCCTAAAAACCTCAAAGTTCTTTCATATATGTATGTGATCTTATCCTTGCAACTTCTATGTGAAATGTGGAGAGATTGCTTTTACTACTCTAGACAAGGATATATCAAAGTTAAGTGACTTACCTACTGTCAAACTAGTTAGGGCATAGTCATAGCTAATGTCCCTAGGCATTTCCCCATCTCTTTTCTCAATTCTCTGTGGTTCTATTTAACAAGCTGAACATATTTCCTAAAATGAGTAATAATAACAATAATAATAATATTAATTCTATTTGTCAGTTACCCAAGTCAGTCAGCAAGTGAGCAGTGAACTAAGAATTAAGAACTAGATGAGGATAAGTTATTTGATCACAGTTGATTTCCACAATTGCAAAATTAGGGAATTGGATAAAACCTGAAATGTTTATTTTCAGATTCAGCATTGAAGGATTTTAAATATTTCTTGAGAGTTTACTGGATGCCCAATCCTGTAGGACATAAATTAGTACTGTAAGTCATAAAAGGTTTGATCTCTGGCCTCAGTGAGTTTATAATGGAAAAAAGAAGTGATGATAATAGCTCACATTTTGCTCATTATCCACTTAAGTTCTATCAATAATACCTTAAAAGGTATGTAGATGACCTTGGATTGCTGTAGGCAATGGTACTAGGTAGGACGTAAACTTTAGAAGTCAGATTTTATGAGCTCTGATAGATTTTGAGTCCAAGCCTTGTAATAGACTGTATGTGTTTTCTGAGGACCAGTGTAGCTTATTATTCAATGGGCTGCAGGAGGATGAAATGTTTGATTACAGTAACTCTCAGAAATCAACTCTGGACAGGGGTTCTTACCATGTCTGATGGATCCCTTGATAAGTATCCTGCAGCCAATGGATTTCTCAGAATCATATTTTCAAATGTCTAAATTGTACAATGGTAATTTGCTGAAAAATAGTCTTCAGGGTGGCTAGGTGGTGCAGTGGATAAAGCACTGGCCCTGGAGTCAGGAGTACCTGGGTTCAAATCTGGTCTCAGACACTTAATAATTACCTAGCTGTGTGGTCTTGGGCAAGCCACTTAACCCCATTTGCCTTGCAAAAA
Source organism: Macrotis lagotis (assembly GCF_037893015.1). Classification (NCBI taxonomy): domain Eukaryota; kingdom Metazoa; phylum Chordata; class Mammalia; order Peramelemorphia; family Peramelidae; genus Macrotis; species Macrotis lagotis. Next base: position 209,784,286 of record NC_133660.1, on the reverse strand, counting down.
TCTAAAAAAAAAATAGTCTTCAAAATATTTCCAAAAGGGAAATTCCTAGAGTTTGACATTGTAGGCATTGTGCCACATAGCTTTCCCATTTTATAGCTGAGAGAAACTGAGGCACAGAAAAAGAAATTGCCTTGTTCAGAATTTTATAATCAGACTGTTTTATGAAGTCATAGTCATTTCCACTTATGTTGGTGGAGGAAGTCTCCACATTGGCACACTTCATCATAGTTCACTTTTCTATGAAAATTAAACATGTATAAACTATTTTCCTTAATAACAATTTTGAAAGGTAGTATACTTATCCTATTTTACAGATGAAAAAGCCGAGGCTTGGAAAGCTGACAGACTCCCTTGCTGGAATACAACCTTTAATACAAGAAATATCTCATTTTCATCTTTGTTCCCCCAGTACCTGGATCATAGCATAAGAGCTAAATAAACATTGATATCATTGATTGGTGTTCACATATCTCCTACTAGAGAGAGCATTTCAAATTGACTCAAAGTAAAGAAATGCAACAATGAAGGAACAATAATAGAAGGGGCAGTGATCAGGAGGTAAAGGGCAGAGTGCCTCTTCTAAGTAGTTTAACAGTTAAAGCAACTTGAAACTTTGCATTGCTCAATTTCATGGGTGAAATAAAGCAAAGAATGGAGAAGCTTCGAAGCAGTTTGACCAATGTAAACAACCAAGCTGTTGATATATTCAAGTCAGAGCATCATAGAATCTAACTTCTGGAAGAGACCTTAATTGATACCTAGTCACACCTCCTTAGTTTACTAATGAGGAAAACTGAGCCTGAAAGAAGTCACTTGACCTAACCAAGGTCACACAATCAGTTAGCAGCAGATCGAAAGTTAGAAGTTAAGTCTTTGCTTATTTCAATATTATGGTCCAACTCTTCTCCATAGGCAGCTAGGTGGCACAGTTTATAGAGTGTTGGACCTGGAATTAGGAAGATGTGACATATAATATGGTCTCAGACATTAACTGTATGACCCTGGACAAATCACTAAAATACTGTCTGCCTCAATTTCTCCATTTTAAAATGGGAATAATAGTAGCACTTGCCTCCTAATTAGTATTACTTTCATTGCATCTTTTTTTCCCCTTTCTCTGATATTGAGAAAAGATAAAAGCAAAGAAAATTATGAACAGAATTCTTGAGAAGATTGTTAAAGTACCCAGATTAACTTTACCTGTACCCTACCTCACATAATAGAGCCTTCTACATCCCCACAATCAATAAGAGGATATAGGTGTCCCATGTATATTAAGCTAGGGCACCCTATATTCTCATAATAGCTATTTGAATCCTTCAGGTTAATAATGTGAATATTAAGGAGTCCAATGGGATTCTTTATAAGCAAGGGAAATTGTGATCAGGTTAAAAATCCAATTTTAATAACGTTTCCTAGTCCTGATTTACATGGCACACTAATAGCTCTTGCTGCTGAATCACCTTAAACATCAAATGTATTTTTAAAAGGCCCTCATTTTGTGTGAGGGTTTATGGGCCCCAAGTAATTGCAAACTTCTCATTCTTGCCTAGGTATAGAATCCCATTTGTTAAAAAAAAAAGATCATAGTAGATCTGCAGTGTTCCATCCCATCTGAAATCAATCATGCAATTATAGAATTTTAGAACTCAAATGAACTTTCTAGACCATCCAGACCATCCCTTCATTTGAAAGAATAGAGCAAACAAGGTATTAGTGGGCAGAGGACTGGCTTTGGAGTAAAAACAGTCTTTGATTATAAAATTCTGAATGAGGCAATTTCTTTATCTTTGCCTCAGTTTCTCTCAGTTATAAAATGAGGAAGCTATGTGGCACAATGCCTACTGTGTCAAACTTGAAAGTAGGGAGGCTTGCATTTGAATTATAACTCACATTTGTTAATTGTATGACTTACCCTCAGTTTCCTCATGTATAAAATGCAGTTAATAATGGCACCTCCCCAAAGTATTGTTGTGAGGGTCAAATCGACTTCACAAACTTTAAGGAGATTGGACTAAAGTCTTCTAAAGCTTGTGATCTATGTGCCTAACATTGAAGATCACACAGGGAAAGTGACTTGTCCATCATTATTTGACCTTTTTAAAAGTTTTCTATTAATATGATCCATCAAAGAGGATATGATTATGCTATATAAATAATATTTTCAGCTGCAAACAAATCTACTGATTTGATAGGGTTGAAGGTCAAGTATTGTTTTAATTCACTCATCTCTTTTCATTTTCTAATTAGCCTGGTAGCTTTATTGTTAAGGAGGAAATGATTGACTTCTTCCTGACACCATGGAGCACAGGAACTTTTTTGTACCAAAAATAAATTTCTCCAACTCCATGCATATATGTGAATACAATATACCTTTGTCTTTATTAATCCATTACTCACATTTTCCTGAACATTTCAAATATCTTCTGTGAAACCCTGCCCTCTCTCCTTCCCACAATGTTACCAAAAATCTTGGGACTTAGAGATGAAAGTAGACAATCTCATTCAACTACCTAATTCTAAAGATGAGTAAATTGATCTCAGAATGGTTAAGTGACTTGTTCAAGGTCAAGTAGCACTTTATTTTTTCTTGCTTTTTTTGGAAATATGGCTAATATGAAACTATGTTTTGAATGATTTCACATGGATGGTTGATATCATGTTGCTTGCCCTCTCAATGGCTATGGAGGGTTTCAAATGAAAACTTTCCTTACACTAATCTAAGTTTTAGGACTCTTATTGAAAAATCATACTTAGCATCTGGGATCAGTAAATAGAGAGCTGAATTTGGAATAAGAGAATTGGGGGAATGGTATGTACCTGAATATTTAGGGGAAATGACTTGACCTTTCAAGGTTCAGTTTCCTCTTCTATGAAGTGAGAAGATAATACTTGCATTACCTACCTCATAGTGTTATTTTAAGGACTGTATCTTCTAGCTCTCCTAGGATTTATCCAAATTCTGCCCATCTATTAAAGGAAGGAGTACTTAAAAATAAGGTGCATGGATAATTCCCGGAGGGGCGGGGTCTATGAACTTGGATGAAAAAAAAATAAGCCTTTTATTCTACTAACCTCTCTCTGAAATTTAACATTTTTTTCCAATTATTTAAAATTATTCTGAAAATGGATCCATAAGCTTCACCAAGCTTGCAAAGGAGTCTTTGACCAAAAAAAAAAGTTAAGAAGTCCTTCTTTAAATTTCTCAAGTTCTAATTGCTCCTTGAATTCTCCCCCAGGTTACTCTACCTCACATGCTCTTTCTTTTACCAAATTCTTATAGTATTTACCTATGTTATCATCAATACTTGAAAAAAATACTGTTCTTTCTTAGGTAAGAATAACATCTCTTCCCATATCAGAAGAAAGATCCTTTTAGGCAATTGCTGTCTTATAGTTCTTAGCTATGCATATAATACAGATCTGTATTACAAATCTGTAATGCAGAGTTAGAAATTTAGTAGGGACTCCACAAATAGCTGATTGATTATTTGATTAGGAGGGCAATGAGACTACCAAAATAAGCCCTCCCTATTCCCTTACCCCATCTAATCAAAGCCTTGTTTGTATTTAGAATATTATAACAGCATTTCTTTATAGGGTGCTTTTAAGGTGGCAAATCCTATCATATCCATTTTCCTAATTTGTCCTCACAATAGCCAACCCTAGGAGGTAAATAATATGCAAATATTACTACAACCTTTTTACATATTTTGCAAACTAGGATCATAAGGGAACTGAGTGACAGGCTAAGTATTTTTCACTCCTAATCCAAAAATCTTTCCATGACAACTCACTGATTTTCCAGAAGGTGTGCTGAAAAAGATTATTCTTATGAACGGAGTTAAAATACATTTTTATAATGACTCATCCTTCCAACAAAGTCATTTTATAAAATATGAACCCTTTTGCTAATGATTAAATTAGGTGAGGAAAGGAAAAGGAAGGGCTTATCTTGGCAGTTTCATTGTCTTCCTAATCAAACAATCAATCAATCAGCTATTTATGGAGTTCCTATTAAATTTCTTAACTTTGTACTACAAGTTTTGAAGTTTAGCCAACCTTTTGCAGACCTTTAGTGCTATAATCTAAAAACCAGTTATTAATGTTGTGATGATAATGATATTGATGATAATGGTGATGACAAAAGAAAATAAAATGAAATATATCTACTTGTGAGAATTTTTTTAAAGGAAGCAGGAAAGGTCTCTTTTTTTCATAGGATATCCTGATTAACTAGTTATTTATGAATCTTTTGAGGAAAAGCCTCTTAGAATCATTCAAGCATCTGTTCTAACTCTTGAAGGGTTGTTAAATGTATAGTATAGCCTGCCTTTGGTTATTTAGATAACTAAGGCAAGGCAACAAGCCTGTATTGATGTATTAATTACGTGGCAGGCATTGTAATAAGTTCTGGAAATGCAAGCAAAAAAAAAAGACCTGTCTTCAAGGAGCTTATGTTCTAATGGTAGAAGATAACACACAAAAGGGAGCTAAAAGGTGGCCCAAGAAGCATGGTATCAGTTTGGAAATTCAAAGGCAGAGTTAGGAGGAGAATGAAAATTGGCCTGTCTAGACCTCTTTCAAAATGGAAGACCTAGGAAAAACTCACAACAAATGTTGATCCACAGTGAGAAAGCTGAAGGAGATGTGGGAAGTTGTAGGGACTGAGGGAACTTCAAGGGTTAGATGCTAGATAAGAAATAGTGTTGACTTTAGGAAAGTCAAAAGTAGAATCAGAAAGAAAATGCTTAGAGAAAATACAAGTATGGTAAAATCCATCAACAATTCAAAAATCTCATTTCTGGAATTCATTTCAATTGGGAGCCAGCTGTGGTATTGCAGAAAGAACAATAGTCTAAGAACTCAGAAAACCAAGGATCTAGCCCAAGTACTGCCACAAATATTGATGAGCCTTGGGAAACTCATTTTACTTCTCTGGCACTAATTTTCCTCTTCTGTGAAGTAGGGACTTTGAACTAGGTGATGTTGGAAGTCAAAATAAAGTTAATAGTACCAATCTCTTAGAATTGTTTTGAGGATCAAATGAGAAAATAATTGTGAAACATTTAGCTCAATAGTACATAGTAGGTGCTTTACAAATGTTAGTTACTTTTGCTGCTGCTGAAGCTGCTGCTGCTGCTGCTACTACTACTCTACTACTACTACTACTACTGTTGCTACTGCTATCACTGCTATTGCTGCTGTTCTTAATACTCTGGTGCTACTGATGCTGCTAATGCTATTACTACTACTGCTACTATTGCTGGTACTCTGCTACTGCTATGGTTACTATTATGCCACTGCTTCAGCTAGTACTATTATTGCTAATACTATTGCTGCTGCTATTATTAATGCTCTATTGTTGCTACTACTACTCTGTTATTAATGCTACTGCTACTACTATCACTATTACTGCTCTGTTATAGCTCCTGCTACTTGTATTACTACTACTCCTCTGCTACTGCTCTGTTGCTGCTACTATTATTACTACTATTACTGCTGCTACTGTTATTACTTCTTCTGCTACTACTAATAGCCCCACTATATCATTACTACTATTAATAAATCAAAATGATTGCTATGACCATAGGAGCATAGATTGATAGCTGGAAGAAACCTAGGTGTTGTGGAGCATCTCTCCATCTTTTAGTCATGAGGAAACTGAGACCCAGGAGTTGAATAACTTACCAAAGATCACACAAATAGGTTACAGAGACAGGATCTGAAACCTTCTCTGCCACACAGCTATGTAAAATCAAGTTTTCTTTCCATTATATCAAATTACTCTCCCTCAAATTTCACTCAAACAGCAATGACTGTGGAATGACACACATCCAAGTGAAATAACAATAATTCATATATCATACTTTGTGATACTTTTCTTGAAGCACCTCTATGAGAAAGGTGATGGAAGTATCATGATGCCCTTGTGATAAATGAAGTCACTGGAATTCTAAAAAGGGGAAGTCAATTAACCATAGTTAAATGCCTGGCACTTTATTTAATTGGTCCTGAAGTCTATATTCAATGACATTTTCATTTAATTTAGGGGAGGTCTTTCAACCTTCTAGTTTATCACTATGGTGGACATCTAGTTGGGAGCACTCTATCAATGTAAATTAGCAAGGTTTTGTTTGTTTTTTTCCTTAGTGGCACTGACAGGTTACTTAAGAGGTAATGCTCTAGTCACAAAGCTGGTATGTTTCAGAGCCAAGATTTTAAAAACTTTTTCAGAGCAAAGAATTAAACTTTTCCTGAGTCCAAGTCCCCACCACTATGCCACACTCAAAATTCAGGGCAATAGTGTGTACTGAATAATCCACTATATGGACAACTTGCCTTAGACAAGCAAGATATTCCCTTTGTGACAAATGCCTCATTCCACCTTCTGGATAGGGACATTTTAGTTCCATGTGCAGAGATGCCACTCAAGGTAAAACACTTAAGAATGTTCACTTGGCTCCTTTCCCAACACTTCCTGATTTCTTGTCATTGTTTCCTTCCAGAGATTCAGAGGAGGAAGACAGCTGAGAACATAAAAGGATGAGAATAGCATAATTGGGAAGATGTTAAAAAGCTTCCTCGAATTCTAAAATGTAGTGTTACATAACAAATAAGTTACATTTGTCAAGCTGGAATAATAGAAGTATGAGATAAGTAAAAGGCAAAACATTTCATCTTTTTTCCATAGATTTTCAAATTACCAGTAAATTAATTTTTTTAATTTTTAAAAATGATCTTTTATTTAAAATACACATAAAAATGTTAACAGTCTCCAAATTCTCTCCCTCAATTTCTCCCTCTTTAATAAGACAAACACTTTGATTTAGATTTTATGTGTGAGGTTATACCAAACATATTTCCATATTAGCCATATTGCAAAAGAAATAAATGAAATAAGACAATTAGAATAAAATTTTAAAAGTATGTTTCAATGTGTAGTCAGAGTCCATCAGTTCTCTCTCTGCTGGATAGCATTTTTCATCATAGATCTTTTGGAATTATCTTGAATCTTTGTCTTGATCTAGGTAGCTGTCTTTAACAGTCGAACATCCTTACAATATTGTTGTTATTGTACACAATATTCTAGTTTTTCTCACTTCACTTTGTATGAGTGCATAAAAGTATGCCCAAGTTTTTCTGAAACCATATTGCTCATCATTTCTTAGAGCACAATAGTATTATTTAAAAATCACGTGCCTAAATTTATTCAGTCTTCCTCCAGTTCATGAGCATCTCCTATATTTCTAAATCTTTACCAAAACAAAGAGAGTTGCTATGAATATTTTGTAGAAATTTGTCATTTTCCTTTTTTTAAAAGAAAAATCTCTTTTAGATACAGACCCAATAGTAGTAGTATTTCTAGCTTAAAGAACATGCAAGTTTGATGACTTTTTGGGCATCGGTCTAAATTGTTCTGCAGAATGGTTGGACTAATTCACAGTTCCACCAACAATGCATTAGTGTCCCAGTTTTTCTACATCCAATTCAGCATTTGTCATTTGTCATTTTCCTTTCTGTCATGTTAGTCAATATGATAGATGGGAGATGATATCAGCCTTGTTTTAACATGTTTCTCTAATCAATAGTGATTTAGAACTTTTTATGTGAATATTGATAGCTTTGATTTCTTCTGAAAGCTGTTCATATTCTTTGATGCTTTATCAACTAGGGAATGTCTCATATTCTTATAAATTTGACTCAGTTTTCTCTGTATTTTGAGAAATAAAGCCCTTATCAGAGAAACTGGCTGTAAATTTTTCTCCAGCTTTATGTTTTCTTCTAATTTTGACTTTATATTAAATATTTGTGCAAAACACTTTTTTATTTCATGAATTTAAAAAGATCTATTTTACTTCTCATAATCTTTTCTATTTCTTGTTTGGTCATAAACTCTTCCCTTATCCATAGATCTGAGTTTTCCCTGCTCACCTAGCTTTCTTGTGATGAGATGTTATTCTATACGTAGTTTCCAAACTACTTTCAAGTTTTGCCAGATATATTTGTCAAATATTGGGTTGTTCTCCTAAAATCTTGGATGTGGATTTATTGTACACTACATTCCTATGATCTACTGTTCGTTGTGTAACTATTCTATTCCACTGATCTACCACTCTAATTCTTAGCCAGTACCAGATTGTTTTGATGTTTACTGCTTTGTAATATGGTTTGAAATCTGGAACGGCTAGGATGCCTTCCTTACTATGTTTTTGTTTTTCATTGATTCACTTGATATTCTGTTTTGAAAGAATTCCAGTCCTCAGTCATTTCAGATTCCATCTGCTACAGTTCTTCTAGATGAATTTGACTACTATTCTTTTTTCTGGCTCAATAAAAATAATTCGTTGATAGTTTTATGGTATGGAACTAAATTAGATATAGTTGTCATTTTTATTACATAGGCTTAGACTACCTATGAACAATTAATATTTCTTCAACTATTTAGATCTGAGTTTTTACATGAAAAATGTTTTGTAACACTATACATAGAGTTCCTGGATTTCTCTTGGAAGGTAAACTCCCAAGTATTTTATATTACTTGTTGTTATATTAAGTAGAATTTCCCTTTCTATCTCCTCCTTCTGGGTTTTATTTGTAGTATATCAAAATACTGATGACTTATGTGGGTTTATTTTATATATCCTGCAATTTTATTGTTTATTAATTGTTTCAACTAGTTTTAAAAGTTGATTCTTTAGATTTCTCCAAGTACATTATTATATCAGCTGCAAAGTGATAGCTTCCTGTTTGCCTATTCTAATTTCTTCAGTTTTTTTTTCTTGTCTCATTAATATAGCTATCAATTCTACTCAATGTTGAATAATAGTCATAACAATGGATATTTTGCTTTACCCCCGATCTTACTGGAAAGTCTTAAAGTTTATCTCTGCTGCATAAAATGTTTGTTCTCGGCTTTAGATAAATATTACTTATCACCTTTTTGAAAAATTTCATTTATTCCTATGTTGTCAAGTGTTTTTATTAGAACTTATTATTTTTAATGCATCTATTGATATAATTGGGTGGTTGTTGTTGCAACTGCTACTGATATGGTTAATTCCTAATATTGAGCTAGCTACATCTCTCATATAAATTCCACATGGTCTAGCATATGGCCTATGTGATGTAGTTATCATTTCTTTGCTAAAATTTAAGTTAAAATTTTTGTATCTATATTTGTTAAGGAAATTGGCCTACAGTTGTAATTCTTGATTTTTTGCTTTTGCTGATTGAACTCCTTTATCATTTTTTCTGATAGTTTGTTATTAATTGGTATTAATTATTATTTAAATATTTGGAAGAATTTACTAGGTTTATCATACTTTTATTGTTAGATTCCAGCTCTGACAGTAGAATGTCGATGCTTCTCCACTAATATAGCTTTACTATGTATTTCCTTATGTACTTCATTTAACATTTCTTTTAAAAATTGGATGCTCTGTTTGATAAAATCAAAGATCCCAGATTCTGGGATAAGAACTCAATCTTGGATTAAAAAAAAACTTCTGGGAAAACTGCAAGATAGTATGACAAAAACTAGGTATAGCTCAATAGCTCATACCCTACATAATAAGATAAGGTCAAAAGGGATATCCCTTTTTAAACATATTTAAACATAAAAGATGATATAAGTCAATTAGGGGAAAAATGAATAGTTTATCTGTCAGATCTATGGAAAGGGGAACAGCCTATGACCAAAGAAGAGACAGAGAACATTATAAAAGACAAAATGGATAATTTTGATTACATTAAATTGAAAATTTAACAAATAAAACCAATGCTTTCAGGATCAAAAGGAAGGTAGTAAGCTGGGAATCAATTTTACAACCAGTGTTTCTGATAAAGAACTTATTTTTTAAAATACAGAGAACTGAGTCAAATTTATAAAAATACAAGTTATTCATCAATTGATAAATGGTCAAAGGATATGAAAAGGCAATTCCCAGATGAAGAAGTTAAAGCTATCTATTTTCATATGAAAGAATGCTCTAAATCAGGACTGCTCAACCTTAGATTATTTTAGGGTCATATTAAAATAAAATAATTATTTGCGGGCTGCACCCAGGATAAAAATATAGTAAACTAATATAATAGTTAATTTATAGTTTTACCTTAGGTTTAGCAAACACTCTGAAAATCATGGTATTTTTAACTTCTTAGAAAATGGGGGAGCATAAATCATCAATTTGACAGGCAAAGATGTAAAGTGTGAAAGCAAACACAAAACAACAAAGTGACAACACAACAATATAAAGGTAGGTACATACTAGCTAGTCTGCATCATACTGAAGGAATGCATCCCACAGGTCAAGTGAAAATTCTGTCTGTAATACTGCTTAAAAACACCAAAGGAAAATTAACATTAATGAGATAATTTATTAGTGATGGAATTTAAAAAATCTAACAAGAATTCCATGCAAATTATTTTATTTTTTCTCATGAAAAGTAAAACCCACAAGCATGACATATAAAATTGCACTGTGGCCTGCATGCAGCTTGTGGACCATATTTTGGACAGTCCTGCTCTAAAAAAAAATTATTGATTAGAGAATTGCAAATTAAAACAACTCTGAGGCACTTCCTTACACCTATTAGATTGACCATATGACTAAAAAAGGAAAATGATCAAGGTTGGATACCTTTCAACCTACCATCACCACTACTACTATCCCAAAGAAATAACAAAAAGGGTAAAAACCCCAACATGTACAAAATATTTATTACAGCCCTTTTCATAGTTGCAAAGAATTGGAAATTGAAGGGATGATCATCAATTGGGGAATGACTGAACAAATTGTGATATATAAATGTGATGGAAAACTATTATTCTATTAGAAAGTATGAAGGACAGGACTTCAGAATAGCATGGAAAGACTAGAACCATCTGATGCTGAGTGAAGTGAGCAGAACCAGAAGAACATTATACACACTAAGAGCAACATGGGGTATTAATCAGTTATGATGGACTCGATCATTTCTACAGTACAGTAATCAAAGTCAGTACTAACAGACTTGTGATTGGGGAATGCCATCCATATTCAGAGAAGGAACTGTGGAATTTAAATGCAGGCCAAAGCTTACTATCTTCAATTTTTTAAGGAAAAAGTTGTCTTATAAATTATTTCATTTTTTTCTTTCTAATTTTTTTCTTCTATTTGGGTGTTTAATCTTCTTTCATAACATGATTAATGTGGATCTATATTTAGCATGGATATGAATAAAGAGCCTATTGCTTTCTGTCATGGGTAGAGGGGAGGGAATAGAGGATGGGGAAAAATGTAAAAAAAAAGATTGTTGGAAAAACAATAAAGACAGTAATTAAAAAAAAATTGATTCTGCCACTTGGGATAAACATGATACAGTGGATAGATGAGTGCTAGTCTTGGAAACAGGAGGACCATAGTTTGAAAACAGCCTCTGACACTTACTAAGGTTGACAATTACTTAACCCTGACTGCTTTGCATCCAGAGTCCTCTCTAGTCATCATAATTCATATCTGGTCATTGGACCCAGATGGCTCTGGAGGAGAAAGTGAGACTGGTGACTTAGCACAGCCTATCCACACTCAAATCCAATTCACATGCTTGTCATGGCATCATCTCCCTGATGTTGTGGTCTTCTTTAAGAATGAAGGACAATCATTATCATATGTTGAGTATTTATAGTACCTCATTGCCTATAGTTCCATTTTTGTAAAATCCTGGGGATTTTTTCTTAGAAAAGTCATTGATGGAAGTAACTAGTGGAACACCAACTCTGAAGTCAGGAGGATGTGAGCTCAAATTTGGTCAAAGACACTCAATAATTACCTATGACTTGGGCAGATCACTTAACCCCATTACCTTGTCAAAAACAAAACAAAAGAAATCTCATTGATGACTTATTTGATTTCTTTTTTCTAAGATACAGTTAATTATTCTAGTTCCTCTTCTTTTAATAAGGACAATTTATATGTTTTGTAAATATTCTTCCATTTCACTTAGATTGTCAGATTGTCGGCATATGATTAGGCAAAATGACACCTTATAATAACTTTAATTTAATTTGCATTGGTAGTACATTACACTTTTTAATTTTTGATACAATAATTTGGTTTCCTTCCTTTTTTTTTGCAAGGCAATGAAGTTAAGTGACTTGCCCAAGGTCACACAGCTAGGCATTCATTAAGTGCCTGAGGTCGAATTTGAACTCAAGTCTTCCTAATTCCAGGATCATTTCTCTATCCACTGTACCATCTAACTTCCCTCAGTTTCCTTTCTTTTTTAAAAAATCTAATTAACCAATGTTATATATATATTTTGTTGTTTTATTTTTCTCATGAAGCCAGCTCCTGGTTTTATTTACTAGTTTAACTTTTTTTTAAAATTTCAATTTTATTAATCTCTCCTTTGATTGTTTTTAGGTTTTACATTTGAGTGTTTAATTGGTTGAGATTTTAAACTTATTTTTTCCCATTTTTCAATTACATGCCAAATTCATTTATCACTTTTATTTTTATTTTGATGTTTTATTGATATACTCATTTAAATGTTAACTTTCCCCTTAATAATGTGTTTGCTGTATTCCACAAATTTTCAAATGTTGTCTCATTGTTGTAATTTTCTTAAATGAAATTATTGACTGTTTCTATCATTTGTACTTTTACCCACTTTTGTTGTGGCTTGCTTCCTTGGGGCCCGTAGTGATGACCTCCCTCCTGGAGGGGAGCTGAGAATAAGGAGTCAAGCCACTACTGCCTTATGCTTCCAACTCAATTTTATTACTGCTTAGCTATTACATATATACTGTAAGGTCTTCTGGGGCAGAACAAAGAAAATGAGGTAATTGGGGGGAAATGTACAAGTGGTATGTACGTGCAGCATCTTGTGTTACAGGATAAGGGGGTATGTTGGGGGGAGGTGGTAAAACACAGCTGTGTCTAGTGCCCTTGGTTGGTGGGGCAGAATGTCCAGCTCCCAAGGACTCCGGCACACCTTTATCTCTAAGGGCAGCTTGCCAGCTCCTGAGATTGTCCAGGTGGCAGTCCGTTAGAATAGCCTGTGTTCCCACACACTTTAGGATCAGATTATTTAGTTTCCAATTAGATTTTAATCTATGCTTCTATAACCCTATATTAAGTTTTATTGCATTATGGTCTGAAAAGAGTTCATTTAAAATTTTTGCTTTTTCTGGATTTCATTGTGCCCTGTTATTCCCTAATGGCTATTTTTTTTTTAATGAAAGCATCATGTACACCAGAAAACACATATATTTTCTATTCCCCAAAAGTTGTTTTCCCTCCCCCCAGATATTTATGATATCTAAATTGTCTAAGATTTTATTCCCTGACTTCTTTCTTATTTATTTTATTTTTTAGATTTATCTAGCTCTGATGGCAGAATGTGAAGTACCCTACTAGAATAGTTTTACTATCTGTGTACTTCATTTAATATTTCCTTTAAAATTTGAATCCTCTACCATTTGGTGCATAAATGTTTTGTATTGAAATTACTTCATTTTCTACGATTCCTTTATCAAGATATAGTTTATATGCTGAACCCTGTTAATTGGGTTTATTTTTGTTTTGTATGAAATGTTTGTTACCTTTGCCTTTTTAACTTTATCAACCGACTCTGGCACCTTTTTCTCTGTAGAATTCCTCTACCTTAACAATTATTCAAGTCTTAGAAGATATGTGCATCATCTTCACATCATCATCATAAAGGCATAGAGTTTAATCTTAATGAGTTCCTTATGATACCTTTCATAATTACCTTCTTATACTACTTTTGATTCATATTTGAAAGGCACATTTTCTATGCAACTTCTATTTCATTAAATAGGCATTTTTCCTTGAAATATTATATCCAGTTTTGCTGAATAGGCTATTCTTGGTTGTAATTTTAGCTCATTTGTCTTGTGAAATAAAAATTTCAAAGCCTTCTGCTCCTTTAATATGATAGCTGTTGAATCTTGTGTGATCATGACTGATTCCATGCTATCTAAATGACTTCTTTCTGTTTCCTTGAAGTATTTTCTCTTCTACTTGAGAACTCTGAAATTTGACTATAATATTCCTGGAAGTTTTCATTTTGCATTATCTTTCAAGTGGTGACCTATGAATTCTTTTGATTTTATAGCTTTTTTATCGTTAGGTTATATTTTTGTTACTTATTTTCCCATTCTATTTCTTGATTTGCAACTTTATAGTAATGTTGGACTCTGTTTCCAAAATTGTGCTGCTATTTTCAGCTTTAGTTCTGGGGTTTTTGAGGTTTTCAATGTATCTAAGACAGTATGTTCTGAGGCGAGGTCTTTTCACTGCTCTTTGCCAGGACTCTAGTCCTTTCCCAGGAAGCTTCCTTCCTCCCTTAGGTCTAAAAATGATACCCTTCCTCAGTAGTCCCCTCAGATCACAAATCTCTCTTGATGATTTTATCCTGTTTTGAGCCAGAATATTGTTTTACTCTCACCTTTTATTAGCTCTGTCACTCTAGAATTTGATTTGATATGTTATTTCTCCCCCCCCCCTTTTTGGGGTTTTTTCAAGGCAAACTGGGTTAAATGGATTGCCCAGGCCCACACAGCTAGGTAATTATTAAGTGTCTGAGACCGGATTTGAATCCAGGTACTCCTGAATCCAAGGCCAGTGCTTTATCCACTGTGCCACCTAGCTGCCCCTGATATGTTATTTCAAAGTTATTTGAAGGGGAATGTTGGGAGACCTCATCTGAGTGATCCTCTACTTCTATATCTTAGCTCCAGGTTTGGCAATTCACATTTGATATATGTATTGAGGATTAGCTAAGAACTAACCACTGAGGACCAGAGATACAAAGACATGATCAGAATTCTCAAAGAGTAATGTTTCTCTTGAGCAGTTAAGATAGAAAATGTAGCAATAGCATAGTGTTTGAAAGGGCATCAATTTTGGAGTTGAAGGACCCAGGTTTTGCAGGACTCAGGTTCAAATCCTACCTCTCATACACACTACCTTTGTGACCTTAGGCAACTCACTTAAATTTTCTGGGGCTAATTTTCTTCATCTGCAAAATGAGGGGCTTGAACTGGAACATTTCAGAGTTCTTTTGAGAGCTAACATTTTATGATATCATCTTTCATTCAGTCCAGGCTCTGCAATTTAGTGACCTTGGACAAATCATGTATTTTCCTTCTGGTCCTGTTTCCATACCTAGAAAATAAGGGGATTACAATAGTTGAGTTTTAAGTTATTTCCAATTCTAAAACCCTATGAATCTTTTGGGAAGCATATTTAAGCTTTACTCTGAAAAGATATCTTATAATATGTTATCATACAACTGCCAAATGAATGGTATAGGCAATTTTAATGGTAATGCCATAGAAGTTCAGAGGAGTAAAATGACAATTTCTAAATTGTCATGACATGAAAGACTTCAAAAAAGAAGTGGGATGGATATGTAAAAAGCAATTTGAATAAAATTCCCTGGCTTGTTGATTGTATTAAAGGATAAGGTTGTCAAACATAAGAGGAAAATAATATAACACAATAGAAAGAGTTCAGGACTTAAATTTAGAAGATTTTGTTTCTTATTCTGGCATAACTAAAAGACATATCAGCATCTTTAGGAAAATCACAACTCTTTTAAGCCTTAGTTAGCTTATCTGCAAATTGGGGATGATAATTCTTATACTACTCATCTCTCAGCTGTTGCAGCCAATAAGATAGCTTATATGATTGCAACCTGAAAGAATCATATAATTGTCAGTTACTATTAATATTTACACATTCACAGTAAAATTCATTGTTGCTTGAGAATGAAAACACAGATGCATGCAACACCAAAGCTGATTATCACTTCTGAACAATTTATTCATTGCTTTATTTCACAGCGTTCTTTTATTTTTCCACTGAAATCTGTATTAATTCATTTTACAATTATTCAGCCTAAACGTTGGGTTGCATTAAGAGGAGGTATACTTTACAAAAATTAGGGAAAAGATTATTCTGTTATACTCTGTGGAAATCAAACCTCATCTGAAATATGATATTCAATTCTTGTCACCATGGTTTAAGAAGGACATTAATAAGTCATACAGTGTTCAAAGGAAGGCAGTCAGGATGGAAAGGATTTAGGATCCATATCATATGAAATTCAGTTGAAGTTGGAAAAAAAAGAAGACTCAGGGATGAGATGGTAGCTATATTTGAAGGGCAGTCATATGAAAAAGGGACTTGGACTTATTCTATTTAGCCCCAGAGTTCTGAACCAGGTGCAGTGGATACAAATTTCCAAGTCGTCAGTGTTTGTTTGGTTTTAGAGGGGAAATAGTAATTGACTAAAATGCAGTTTTTCAAATTTAGAATGAAGTGATTTGAGTGATAGTCAGTTCTTCCTCTTTTGAGATATTTAAAATGGCAGGACTGCCATTTATATGTTTTAGTAGGAATTTCCTTCACATTTGCATTTTATTAGATAGTTGTCAACCCTTGACTATGGGCATTTTCTCTGGTTATCTTCCACTCATGGAATACTCTCCCTTCTTCTCTTTGACAACTAATGTCCCTGGGTTCTTTTAAGTCCCAATATGACCTTTTACATGAAACTTTTTCCATCCTCTCTTAATTCCAGTATCTTCCCTCCATTAATTATTTTCTGGAAGTTTTACTTACTCTTCAAAATTAAATGCAAAACCTTCCTCAAAGAGACCTTTTTCGATCTCCCCAGAAGGAAATTATTACTATTTGGAAATTAAATCAACCAATCAATAAGCATTGATTAAGTGTGATAAGTGATGGGGATATAAAGAAAAAAAAAGTAAATACTAATCATCTCTTCCTGCAAAGATCAGTCATTCTAACAGAAGAGACAAGATGGACTTAAATGGATACCTATAAAGTACCTGCATCTATTTAACATCAGAGTGGAAGGCCCTAACAGCTAGGAAGAACAGGCCTCATCCTGATTGTTTATGGTAATCTCAATTTCTGCTATTAGAAGTGAGCCACTAAAGCAACATCATCATTATTACCATCATTACCATTATCTTCATGACATGTATTCATAGATCTTTTAAGACTTAAGAAGTAGGTTTTTTTTTACAACTTTGTGAAATGTATAATCCAAGTAATGTTAGTAGTAATGAGTAAGTGTCAGATTCAGGGCTTCAAACCAATTCTCTTTAATTTCAAGCCCCTTGTTCTTTCCACTGGACCCTGCCTCAATATCTAGTATAGAATCAGAGAATCAGAGCTGATCTCAACATAGAATCAGATACTGAAAGGTTTTCCTCTATGTTAATATGTAAAACATAGCACATACCACCCAGAAGTTAATGTTGATTGAAATGAAATAAAATAAATTATTAAATATTAATGATGGGGCAGCTAGGTGGCATAGTGGTTAAAGCACCAGCTCTGGAGTCAGGAGTACTTCGGTTCAAATCTGGTCTCAGACACTTAATAATTACCTAGCTGTGTGGGCAAGCCACTTAACCCCATTTGCCTTGCAAAAAAAAAAAACCTAAAAAAAATCTTAATGAAATTCTTGCCATAGTTCTAACCAGGAAAGAGGACAAAATCCTTTCTGGTATAAGCATTTCTTTAAATATGAAATATCACCCCCCCAAAATCACAGTTTCATATATATAATCATTCTTTCAAAGAAAAAGTAAGAAGGCAGACTGGGGCAGATAACTTTAACTGGTACTAAGAAGTCAAGCAGATTCAGGTCACGAGGTACATCATTATACATGAACCTCTTAGAATTTCAATGTGGCTCTCCACCACAATAAGAAACTAAAAGTTTGTAAAGTCAGAGGGCTACCAGTTACCTAGATGAGAGAGTCCTTAGAAGATATATTCCAATACCCTTGACCATCTAATCTATCAGCAAAGCTTATTGTATAATATCTTCTGCCACAGTGATCAGGGATCATTGTCAAGACTGGTTAAGTCTTGCTATCATTGTTGCCATGCTCTGGGCCATTTCAGTGGCTATATGTGACTGGCGCTGTAGAATTAACTAAATAGCAGGGACAGGAAAAGTTCAAGGTTCAACATCGAGATCTTTATGTTAAACTTATTTACCTGTTTAAAATTACATGTTAATGTCAAAAGCCTGTATTCATATAAAAATGGGTTGACCTATGAGCTCACTGGTATAGGAAACTCTTTTCTACCAAAGTGGATAGATAGCTTTTCCATCACTTAATATCATAGAAGTTTTCTGGCATAGAACCCAGAGAGGCTAAGTGACTTACCCAGGGTCACCCAGATAATATATGTCAGAAGCACAGCTTGAACCCAGTTGTCTTGATTTCAAGACCATCTCTCTAATCATTATATGAAAGGCACCTAGGGAATTAAGTGGACAGAACCACAGGCCTAGAGTCTGGAAGGCCTGAATTCAAATGTGACCTCAGATACTTACTAATTAGATGACCCTGAGCAAGTCACTTCATCTCTGCTTATCTCAGTTTTGTTAAATGCAAAATGGACATAAAAATGGCATCTGCTTCCTAGAAATTTTGTGAAGATCAAATGAGAGAATCTTTGTAAAACAATTAGATTAGCACTTGATACATAGACGTGAATAAATATTTGATTCCTGTTTTACTTTCTTGATTTCTGTAGCATCATTTTATATATGAGAAAACTGAGACCCAGAGTTTAAGTAAATTATCAGTTTGTGAAAGGTCACACAATGAGTAAAACCTAGACTCTCTACTCCTGATACAACATTCTTTCTCATATACCACAAGTGCCCCCAAAACAAGTGATTTGAGACATATTGAGACATAACATAGGATTTTATTAGTAGCAAATTCTTTTATAAAATTGTTTTACAAAAATAGCAATGATAGTAATTTCTGGGGAAATTAAGGAAAATAAGCAAGTTAAACTTTTAAATGACTGTATAATTCAAATAAAGCAAATAAAATTTAGCATATGATAAACAGTAAATGAATAGAATGGAACACAGATTTAGAGCTAGAAAGGAATTTAAATGTCATTGATCCCCTCATTCTCATTTTGCAGATGAGGAAACAGATACTCAGAGCACTTTAATGCCTTGCTTAGACTTATTTAATATAGTATTGTGACTGAACTACGATTTGAATTCAGGTATTCCTGAATCCAAGTCCATTACTGTATGGACTATGCTATGATGACAATCAAAAGATTGAACAATAAGCAAACAAAAAATGATAAGTCATACTTAAGATAACTAAAATACATTGAAGAAATATAGTTGTAGTAGTTCTCTGTGAGATATTATAAAAAAGAACTGTCTGTTTCTTGTTTGTACAAGGTTGCTAATCCACTAATTTCTCTGATTTTTATCATCTTTCCTGTTGCCCCACCAAATTCACACACACACCAAATTCCTAACTCTAGAAATCCTCTGATAATATTTATACCTACATAGATATGTTTAACATAGATAAATGCACATACATATTTTTGTATATTGATTGTGTATAAATGCATGTATAGGTGCTAGACCCTGAAGGTCATGAGATCAAATTTGGCCTTCCACACTTACTGTCTGACATCGAGCAAATCATTTAACCTTGATTGCTTCATTTTTCAGGGCTTTATCCTTGATTCATCTCTGGTCACTGAACCCAGATGACCCTAGGAGAAAATTAGTCTGATAACTTAGCACAGCCCTCCATAACTGAAATCCAAACATCCATATCATAACATCAGCTCTCTGATAGTCTTCTTCAAAAAGAAAGTGCAAACATCATCATCACCAATTATCTATGCATATTTTGTATGTACACTTGCATGTATAATTACATATTTGTGTGCATACACACACATACATACTACATTTCTCCTTTCTCCTGTATACCACATATATCCTAGACTCCCAGTCATTTCAAAAGGAAAACAATTTCAATTTAAGTACAATTAGAAGACCAAAGGATAATAGTTGTCTTTTTGCTTGATTGTCTACAGTTACTTTAAAGTTAATTTCTCTTTCTATTTCTTGCTATTGGGTTTTGTTGGTAAAAATATAGAAATACTGATGATTCACATGAGTTTATTTTATATCTACTACTTTGCTAAAGTAGCTAAATATTTCAAGTAATTTTTTTTTTATTTTCTAGGGTTCTCTAATTATACCATCATATCATTTGCAGTGAGTTGGGTTTCTTTATTGCCTAATCTTATTTTTTCAATTTCCTTTTCTTTTCTTATTATTAAAGCTAACTTTTCAAATTCAATTTTGAATAATAGGGGTGATAATGGACATCCTTTATTCATCCCACATCTTATTGGAAATGCCTCTAGTTTGTCTCTATTACATATAATGATTGTTGATGGTTTTAGATAGATACTTCTTAGCATTTTATCCTGGAACATTTCCAGTTATACTGATTCATATTTGGCTACTGGATCTAGATGACTTTGGAGGAAAAAGTGAGTCTCAGTGCCCCTCTCACTCAAATCTAATTCATTTCTTTGTCATGTTATAACCTCTCTGATGTCATGGTGCTTTTTTTTTTGAGAAAGGACAACCATCATCATTTTAAGGAAAGCTCCATTTATTCTTAAACTCTCTAGTGTTTTTAATAGGAATAGGTGGTATATTTTGTCAAAAGTTTTTTCAGCATCTGTTGAGATAATCTTGATTTCTATTACTGTATCATTGCTATTACTGTAAAACAATACCTACAGGGAGGTGGTGGATTTCTATGCTGATTGTTTTCCTAATATTGAACTATACCTGAATACTTGGTATAAATATTACCTGATCATAGTTTATTATCCTAGTAATAATTTGCAGTAATCTTTTTGCTAAAATTTTATTTAGAATGTTTGCATCAATATTCATTAGGGAGATTAGTCTGTAGTTTTCTTTGACTGTTCCTGATATAAGTATCAGTACCATGTTGGGAATATGGCAGGACTCTTTAATCACCTATTTTTTCAAATAGTTAATATAGAATTGGAATTGATTGGTTTTTTAAAATGTTTGGGAGAATTCATTTGTAAATCCATAAGGACCTCAAGATACTTTCTTAGGGAGATAATGGATGACTTAGTCAATTTCTTTTTCTGATATGGGGTTATTAACCTATTTTATTTCCTCTTCCATTAACCTGGGCAGTTTATAGTTTTGTAAATATTCATATTCATCTATTTCACTTAGATTGACATATTTTTGGCATAGAGTTGGGTAAAATAGCTCTAAATTATTACTATAATTTCTTCTTCATTGATGGTAATTTTACCTTTTCATTTTTGATACTGATCATTTTCTTCATTTTTTAAAAAATCACATTAGTTAAAGGTTTACTATTTTATTGTTTTCATGAAACCAATCTTAATATTATTTATTAGTTCAACAGTTTTCTTGCTTTCAGTTTATTAATTTCTCTTAATTTTCAGAATTTCTAGTTTGGCAATTAATTGGGAATTTATAATTCATTTTTTTCTAGCTTTTTTAGTTGCCTATAATAACTATTTTTGTTGCCCACAAATTTTGGTATGATGTCCCATCTTTGTCATTTTCTGAGATGAAATTGTTGATTATTACTATGATTTATTGTTTGATCCACTCATTCTTTGTTATTTTATTTAGTTTCCAATTAATTTTCAATTTATATTTCCATGACATTTTTATATGTAATTTTATTGCATCATAATATGAAAAGGATTCACTTAATATTTCTGCCTTTCTTCATTTGATTTCATGCCTTAGTTAGTTCTATGGTCAGATTTTGTGTGGGTTTCCATGTACTACTGTGAAAACCTTTCTACCTCTATTCAGTCTTCTTTAGAGATCTATTTTATATACACATATATATACATATAAATTTTCTAAAAATCTATTCACCTCCTTAACTTCCTTTTTGTTTATTTTATGGTCAGATTGCTCTAATTCTGAGAGAGAGAGAGATTGAGGTCTCCCAATAATATAGCTTTGTTGTCTATGTCTTCCTTTAAATTATTTGGTTTCTCCTCTAAGAATTTGGATACCATACTACTTGGTTCATATATTCTTAATATTGCCATTATTTTATTGCCTATGGTACCTTTTAGGAAGATGTAGTTTCCTTCAGCATCCCTATTAATTTGATCTATTTTTGCTTTTTGCTTTCTTTGAGATCAGGATTGCTATCACTGAAGCATAATTTTGTCTGTTCCAGACACTTACTTTTACCCTGTGTTTATCTTTCTCTTCAAATGTATTTCATGTAAACAACATATTGTAAGATTTTGGATTTTAATCCACTCTACTATCTGCTTCCATGTTATGGGACAGTTCATCCCATTCACAATTGCAATTATAAATACTAACCCCATATTTCCTTCCATGTCCTCTTTCCCCTATTTGTTCTTTTCTCTCTCCTTTCCCCTCATTCTTCTTCACCAGTGTTTTACTTTTGACTGCTGTCTCCCTCAATATGCATTTGCATTTATCATCTCATCTTCCTTTCCCCTTTTATGCCCCCTTTTAACTTTTACTTTCTCCTTAATTTTTATTACTCACTTCTCCCTTTTTCTTTCCTCTCCTCCCTCCTGCTTCCCTGTAGTTGATAGGATAAATTTCTAAACCCAGTTGGGAATTATTTTGTTCTCCCTTTGAGCCAAATCTATTGAGAATAAAATTTACTCCATGCTCACATCCTCCCTTCTTTTCCTCTATTTATTATGTCCTCTGTGCCTCTTCATGTGGTGTTATTTTATCCTCTTATGCCTCACATTTTCCTTGTCCTAATTGTTATAGTTGTACTCACCCCCTCTATTAAAGTATGCTCCTTTTAACTGTCCTGATAGAAGTATAATTCTAAAATCATAAGCATCCTTACTTCATAATCAATTATATTGGCATCCTAATTTCAAATACCTTCCCTCCAACTGTCCCAAAAGAAATACAACCCTCAGGAGTTGATAGTCAATTTCTACTCACATCATCTAAGTACATAACTTTCAATTGTTTTAAGAGAACTATAATTCTCAAGAGTTACAAATATTGCCTTCCTGTGTAGGAATGTGGACATTCCCCCCCCCTTTCCATTTACCTTTTTGTAAATCTCCTGAGACTTGTATTTCAAGATCAAATTTTCTGTCCATTTCTGGTCTTCTTATCAAGTAAATTGGAAAATTATCTATTTCATTGAAAATTCAACTTTTCCTCTGAAAGAAGGTGCTGAATTTCAAGGTAGTTGATTCTTGATTATAATCCAAGCTCCTTTGCCTTCTATAATATCATATTTTAGACCATCTGATTCTTTGAGTTGAAGCTGATAAGTCCTGCATAATCTTGACTGTGACTCCTTAATATTTAAACTGCTTCTTTGAGATTGCTTGCAGTATTTACTCCTTTAGCAGAGAATTTTGAAATTTGCCTGCAATGTTCCTTGGAATTTTTATTTGTGGATCTCTTTCTGGGGTAGATGGATGAATTCATTCAAGAACTATTTTTTATCTTCTTGTTTTAGGATATTAGGAAAATTTTCCTTGATAATTTCCCACAATTGTCCAGACTATTTTTCTGATTGTGACTTTCAGGTAAACCAATAATTTCTAAAATATCTCTCTTGGATCTAATTTCCAGGTCATTGTTCCTAAGAGATATTTTATATATTCTTTTATTTTTTTGGACTTTTGGCTTTGCTTGATAGTTTTTGGTGTCTAATAGAGTCATTCATTCCCATTTGTTTAATTCTAGTTTTTAGAGTTTTATTTTTCTCAGTTAGCTTTTGTGTTTGCTTTTCCAATTGGTTTATTTTGCTTTTAGATGAGTTGTTTTCCTTTTCCAGTTAGTCAATTTTACTTATTAAATTAATTTTCCTTTTTCAGTTTTCATAATTCTCCTGCATGAGTCTCATTTCTCTTCTTTCTTTTTCCTCTTCCTCCTTTCTTTGATTTTAAAAATTCTTTTAGAGCTATTCCAAGAGATATTTTTGTATTTGATACCATTCCATAAACCCCTTTTTGGCTTCACATGTAGACATTTCATCATTGATTTCCTCTTCTGAAGTGGCATTTTTATCATCCCTATCATAATAGTAGCTGTCAGTGGTTAGCATTTTTCCCTCTCATTTTCACAACTGAACTCTGTTCATATGGCAGTTTTTTGTGCTGAGGACCAGGAGTCTATGGTTTGCTCCATGTGGTATCACAGTCCAATTCCACATCAGTATTCTATGACTTGATTCTTGCTCTCCAAGCTGTAGTTTAGATTTTCACTGCTGGCATACTGAGCTGGAACCTGAGCCATACCTAGAGCTGAGTTGGTTGGGGAGCTGAGGTGAACCACACTGAGACATGCCTAATTTGAGTTGCACTGTGGCTAAGAGACTTTCACTGACTTCCCAGTTTTCATGTCTATATTGGACTACACGATACTTTTACCCATATGGGACATATCTTTTCCTAAAGTTCCTCCAAGATATCTCACTGAAAAATTGTTTCACTTTTTTTGGGGGGGGGGGAGGTAGCTTTAGAATCTATTTAGAGGCTTAATTCAAAGTTCTTTTGGGAAAAGCTTTGGGAGCTTTCTAACTTTGTGTTGCTATCTTGACTTCACCTTTGAAGTCTTAGTAGTTGAGTTTGGAATGGTTATTTAACTTAAAACACTTCATTGATCACATTGTTCCTCTTTAATTTTTACTGCATTTTATTTCTGGGTTCAGCGAGTACCCCCCCACCCCATAATCAATTAACTTTCTAAAAACTTTTGAATCCTCAATACAGATAGCAGCTAACCAGGAGGTATAGAGACCCTGAGAATTAATGACTCTTGGCAATTTCCAGTTTGAAATTTCCAGTCTCCTTGGTGGGAAACATAGCTCCAATGTAATAACAATGTATTAACTTTAACAACAAACATTATGGTAATATTGTAAAAGGTTACCAGGATAACTTATTGTAGCATTTTCATTCAGAGTTATCCTTGGATGTCACATTGAGATACTCTGTTAGGAGTAAAAGAGTTATCACTTGGAACTTTGGGTACTTGGAGACTCATCCAAGAGGAGTCTCTTCTCCCTACCTTTAAAAGTCTTTAGTGGTTATACAATCCAATTTCCTTCTTGAACATATGAGAAATAGAGACTGAGAGAAAGTAAATGACTTGGCCAAGTTCAAGGTAGCTATGGAGGTTAGGCTAGATGTTATGTCTTCTGACCTCAGTCTGGTTCTTTTTACCTTATATGAGATCTGATCCAACAACAAATCATTCCAATAAATATTTATTAAGCACTGTCCTAAACCCTGGGGTTATAATTAATAAAAAGGAAGACTGTCCAAACCCTAAATGAGCTTATAATTTTAAGGGAGTGACAATGCACAAAAGGAGACAAGAAGGGGGAGGGAACATAAGGGAGTATCCAGCCCAGAGGTATTTTATTTCTGTGGGTTTGAAATCAGACAGGTCAGCATGTGCAAAGTAGAAATTCTTCCAAATTCTGTTCTTTCCTGTTATAGGCTGCAATGTTGTTTTATGTTTGGAAAAACCAACCATCCAACCTCACTGGCATTCAGGGACTGACTTAAAACTATTAGGTCAGCTCTTATACTTCTCTCTACACTTGTCTCCACTCCTTCCTGACCCCATTTCCCTGCATACCTAGACTCTGCATCTAACACAGAGTGCCCAGGGACTTCTATTCTTGTTCTGCCACACCATTCAAAATCTGTTCCCAGGAAATGTTCCAGTATTAGTCATTTATAGGACAAGACTTAAGGAAATCTGAATAGCTGTCTTCAAATAGTTGAAATATTATTATATAGAAAAGAAATTAAGCATTTTTCTTGACCTTTGTTACTGAAAATAAAAGAGATATATCCTTACAATTAAAGCTATCTACAAGGTTATAAGGATTTCCTTGAGATGGCAATGTGAAGGTATAGGGGTTGGAGAGAAAGAATATCTGTTTTATTGGTCCCTGCAGTCTTGAAGAAGAGGTTGGATAACTTTTTTCAAAACTCCAAGTTTTTGACAAGCTAGAAAAAATAAAAGTTTTTTTTTTTAAAGGAAGTTGTTCTCTTAGCACATTGTAGAAGCAGTTGCCTTCTCAGGCCTATGAGTAAAATGGTCTTTTGCTGCCATCAACCATCTGATATAACATATTCAAGAGCCAAGATTCTTTCAGAGATAAACAAGCTCTTCTCTCCTAGGGGAGAGAAGACCAGTAGTGATATCTAGTTGGAGTGAGAGGCTCAAGATATAGAGTTCAGGTAGGAGAAATACAGTTCTGCATGACGTTCAGAAAATACATGCATGCCTCCTTTTCATAAACATACAAAATATCTCATTTAGAATTGGATTAGCTGGTAGATTCAGGCTGCATTTGCTTATATTGGAATCCTTGCTAGGGATAGTCTTTCATAGAATTTTAGGATATTAAAGGTCAAAGCAACTTTAAAGATATCTAATTTATGGGTCCTTAGCTTAGCATCCATTCATAAAGATTCCAAGATTATTATCAGGGTGCTCATGAACTTGGATGGGGAAAAGAAATCACACCTATTTTTATTAACATTTAATTGAATTTTATTTTTTCCTTCAATTATGAAATTAAAACAATGAATATTCTGAGGATTTCACTGGGTTTCATCAAACTGTTAAAGGAATCAATGAGGCAAAAACAAATATTAAGAACACTTGGTATAGTCCAGTTCCTTAACTCCCTAACTTTACAGAGGAGAAAACTTAGAGGTGACTTGTTCAAGGTCTTACAACTGGTTAATTATAGATCTAGGAATAGACTCCTGGTCTTAATATCTTCTGTGACTCAACACCATACAAAACACTGTGTCATTCTAAGTAGGACGAGTATTTCTATAGCTATGGACATCAGTGGTGATGTTGGACTCTGGAAATATTTTTTTTCCAACTGAGATATTTTCTCTCCACCCTGATCATCACTTCCTTCATATTCAAAGAAAACTTTGTTGACTGTAGCTTAAAATATCAGTTTAAAATGGCCAACCCTTTCCTGCTGACTCCACATGTTGTCAGCCCTTTGGTTAATGACCATGAGCCACTGCTTATCAGCCCTGGGAAGATGTATGATGGCATCAAAATCATTTGAAGCTTTCTTGTCATTTGTGATGGTTTACAGACTAGACTCTGGACTCAGGGGATAAGCTGATGTCTCTAACTATATATTTGTTCCAGCCATGCTATTTTTATATACAGCAGACTTTCTAAAGTTAGAAAGGTCTCTTGGCTTTCCCGTATCAAATGTGTATCAAATAGTATCTTTTGTTACATTAGAGCTGAAAGGACCTTAGAGCTCATTTCTTTTACTCCCTGTCATTTTATACCTAAGGAAAATGAGACCTAGAGAATTAAAATGTTACCTTCAAGGTCACAAAGATAGTGAATAGAAGTAGTGAGATTCAAACTCAGGCCTTCCAATTCTTAAGTATAATGCTTTTTCCGCTAATACAATTGCCTTTCAATCTCTTTGGAGAGCTGGGGAAAACAAAGCTACTTGGAATCTAGGAATAACAGTTGACATAGAGAAGAGAAAAAGGAATAGACATTTATTAAGTACCTACCATGTACCAAAGACTGTGCTTAGCTTTACAAATATTAACTCATTTTATCTTCACAACAACTATGAGAGATAGGAACTATTATTGGTAGATGCTGTGTGGACTTTTAGCTATTTCATTGTAAACAGGAATAAAAGTTTCCTTGCCTTTGTCACTTTAAACTGAAATTTCAAAGATTTCTAAAATTATTTTTAAGCTACCAAAGCTCAAAATTTCATGAAGATTTTTGAGATACCCTGTATAGATAGATAGAAAAATAGTTATTGATCTATAGGTATAGATAGATACATGTGCATATATATTTACAATACACATATATGCATATATATACAACACACGTATACTCATAAATATATACATATATATCACATTAATTTTTGCATAAATACCAACCACTATTACTTTTATTCATCTGTATAAAGGGTTGGGGGACTCTAAGGTTTTTACCAGTTGAGATTTCTGTGATTCTATTATTTCTGCATATTGTATCTCTATCTTTCTGACTGAGTGAGCTTGAGAGTTTTGTGATCAGATCCATGAAACTCATTTTCCTCATGTGTAAATTGAGGAAGTTTTCTTGTGTGACCTCTAAGGACTTTTAGCTTTGCTTTTCTATGTTTCTATATTTTATATAGAAAATAGAAGGCATAGGGGAATGGCATGTTGTAGACAGGAACTGGCATCATCCAGATCCCTGTTACATAATGTCAAGTTTTATCTTGTGTTCTCTCACTTTCCATTTCTAGTTCTTTTTCTCCTTTTGTTCTCTTGCCCTTATGGGTTTTCCAGCCAGTTGTCAACTTTTATTCTGCTCTTAAAGTGTGAATTTAATATGATTTAAGTTGCTAATATTTTAATTTTAATGGAGAATTTTAAAAGCTGGGCTAGTCTTTATGAATCAGTGGAATCAACTTCTGCATCCAAGGACTGGAGAGGCTTCTGTAGTGATCACATACTCTGGTGGAAAGGTAAGAGGTATGAATCACAGGATTCATAATTAGAGGAAACATTAGAAATCATTTAGTTGATTTGTTCTTAACTTCTTTGACACTGTAATGCACTTTTCAAAATTTATATTGAGGCAATAGCAGCTTCATGGATTCCAGGTGAAGGTATTTTGAAGTATAATCTCTCTATTTATTGGAGGTGTGTGTTGAAGCCTAGAGAGAAGCGACTTGACCAAGGTCATATAGGATCGGGTCTGGAAATCAAACCTCAACTACCTTCCAAATTCAATGTATCTTCAGAATGTTAGTAGATAACTATGTCTGAAGGCTCTTTTCATCCTTGACTGGCTCACAATGATGTTTTCATTGTTTTGAAGAGATAAGCTGGGCTTCCACAGTCATCTCCTGAGAAATATGCATTGGACTAATACTCAGATATCTTCTTGAAAAAATTGTTATCAGAGCAACATACCAGAACTTCACCAGAGATGTTCTTGATCTCAAGGAGTATGGTGAAGATGATGATTCATTTTTGTGGGATGTCTCTTATACTCCCCAATAGCTCAATAGTCCTTTTGGTGCTATGCTTCTATCAACTTCCACCTCTGATAAAAACACTTTGTTTTCTTCCCTAGGCCTTGGATTATTGGTTGGTTATCCTTTATTATTTCTAGCTCAACACATACTACTGATCCTTACTCATCTTCAAGCTTCCACTCTGGCAGATTTCTTCTCTACCGCACTCTTTCCTCTTGCTCTGACAACAGTAATCACATTCTGAGAAAGGATGTGTCAGTCAGTAGTTGTATGGATTCATTCACTAAGCCCTCTACATCCCTGATCTAAATATCACTCTTTACCCACTACTCCATTATTTACATTTTCAACTCTCCCCATCAGATTATGAAAATAATAGCAATAGTAGTAGCAAACACTTATAAAGTATTTAGTATGTGCTAGGAACCCTATAAACTTCCTGAGGGTAAAGACAGTCCTAATTTGTTATATTTGTATCATCAGAACTTGGCAGACCTCTTGGGACATAGTAAGCAGTTAATAAATGGTAGTTTGCTTCTATCATTTATCAAATGGCTCATTCTTTTGCAAATTTATTGCAGGTCACCTTATCCCTAAATATGATAGTCTTTTTAAATAAAACTAACCCTCATGCTGCCACTAAAATGCTTCTTTAATTAGCCCTCTGTTAATTAGTATTTCATTGATGTTCTATTCTCTGCTTACTACATATTCTTCATCTTAGGAAAATAAGTTGAATGCTTCTCATACATAGTCTTAGTAGAGAAGTGAAGAACCATAGGTATCAAATACTGTATACATTATAAAATGAAGCTGCTTTTTAAAAAAATTTTTTACCAGATTAACTTTATTTCCTTTTTAAATAACATTTGTAGACTGGTAGATGAAGAGATCTGCATCTATTTCTTTTTTTTTATATTTAATATTTATTCTCATTTTTTGTACAAATAATGTTTTTATATATTAATAAAATATTCTTAAGAGTAAACAAAATACCCCCTCCCCCCAAAAAATATAGATTCACTTGAGTGATAAAATAAAGGGGAGAGAAAAAAATTAAAATAAAAAAAATAATAGCAATAATTGTAGGTCTGGCCAGGTGGCACAGTGGACAAAGCACCAGCCCTGAAACCAGGAGCACCCAAGCCTAAATCCAGCCCCATATACCCAATAATCACCCAAATATGTGACATATAAGCCACCCCAACCCCACTGCCCTGCAAAAACAAAAAATAAGGGAAAAAAAAGACGCAAAATAAATTAAAATAGTAATAATAGTAGGGGTATCTGGGTGGCAGACAGAGCATTGGCCCTTGAGCCAGGAGCACCCTGGTCCAAATCTGGCCTCAGACACCCAACGATATGTGGCCCCATGAAGGCCACCCAGCCCCATTTGCCCTGCACCTCCCCCAAATAATAATAATAAATGATGTGCTTCAGTCTTTGTTCCAACACCAACAACTCTGTCATGGGTGGATCACATTCTTTATGATAAGTCCATCACAAAAGTTACTTCCGTATTTTTCCACCGTTGCCATTGCTGATTGCAACTCCCTCCTTTTGTATTTCTCCACTACCATGCAGTAGGTTTTCTCTCTCCTTTCACTCTGACTCTGCTGTAGGGTAGCTGAGTGGTGCAGCAGACAGAGCCCTGGCCCTAGGGCCAAGAGAAGCTGAGCCCCCATACCACCCCTTAGGCCCAGCATCCACTTGGCCCTAGGGTCCCAGACAGGCCATCCAATCCCAGCCCCCTGCAAGAAGTAAAAAAGAAAATGTGTTATATCTGACCACTCTCCCCACCATGGTCCATCCTCTCCTCCATCACTCACATCACCACACTTCCCCCTGTGCCCCCACCTCCTTCTTACTCCAGATGCCTATACCCCATTGAGTATATATGATGTTTCCTCTCCTAGCCACCCCTTGCTTACCCCCCCTTCCATATCATTGCAATAGCTCATTGTAATAAAGAAAAATCTCATATGAAATATCGTGGCCTATTCCCCCTCTCCTTTTTCTTTCTCCCATTACATTTCCCTTTTTTCTATTGACTCCATTTTTACACCATAGTTTATCTTCAAATTCAGATTTCTCCTGTGTTTCAACTATAAAAGCTCCTTCTACTTGGTCTATTAACTGAGAAGGTTCATATGAGTATTATCAGTGTCATTTTTCTATGTAGGAATACATGCAGTTCATCATCATTAAGTCCCTCATAATTTCCCCCTCTCCTCCAATCTCTATGCTTCACCTGAGTCCTGTATTTGAAGATCAAACCTTCTGTTCAGCTCTGGCCATTCTAACAGGAACATTTGAAATTCCCCTGGGTCATTGAAAGTCCATCTTTTTCCCTGGAAGAAGACATTCAGTTTTGCTGGGTAGTTGATTTTTGGTTGCATTCTAAGCTCTTTTGCCTTCCGGTATATTATATTCCAAGCCCTACAAGCTTCCAATGTAGTTTCTGTGAAATCCTGTGTGATCCTGACTGCAGCTCCTTGATATTTGAACTGTGTCCTTCTGGCTGCTTGTAATATTTTCTCTTTGACTTGGGAGTTCTGGAACTTGGCTATAATATTCCTAGGGGTTGTTTTTTTGGGATCTCTTTCTTTGGGTGGGGGGATTGGTGGATTCTCTCCATTTCTATTTTGCCCTCTGCTTCTAGGATATTAGGGCAATTTTCCTGTAGTAATTCTTTGAAAGTGATGTCAAGGCTCATTTCCTGATCATGACTTTCAGATATTCCAATAATTTTTAGATTAACTTTCCTAAATCTGTTTTCTATATCAGTTGTTTTTTTCAATGAGATGTTTCACATTTTCTTCTAATTTTTCATTTTTTGGTTTTGAAGTATTTGAGTCATGATTTCTCATAAATTCATCAATCTCCCTGAGTTCTATTCTTTGTCTGAAGGATTTGTTTTCCTCAGAGAGTTTTCTTATCTCTTTTTTCCATCTGGCCAGTTTTGCTTTTGAAAGCATTCTTCTCAATAACTTTTTGAACTGTTTTATTCATTTGACCTAAGCTGGTTTTTAGCATGCTATTTTCTTCAGCATTTTTTTTTGGATTTCTTTGACTAAGCTGCTGACTTCATTTTCATGTTTTTCCTGCATCTCTCTCATTTATTTTCCCAGTTTTTCTTCTAACTTCCTCATTTGATTGTCAAAGTCTTTTTTGAGCTCTGTCATAGCCTGAGCCCAATTTCTGTTTTTTCTTGGAGTCTTTAGATGCAGGAGTTGTGCTTCTTCATCTTCAGAATGAGTGTCTTGATCCTTCTTGGGCTCACAGGCTAAATATTTCTCAATAGTGTTCCTCTTATTTCTCTGCTTGCTCATTTTCTCAGCCTTAGCCTGTTTTGGGGATGCTTCCTGAGCTTTTGGGACACTCCCACAAGGATCTCAGTGTGTGAGGCTCTGTCCTCCCTTCTGGTCTGTGAATGACCATATGTGCTCCCCTCTGCCATGGGCTGTGGGGAGGGGGGCCCTGCTGTTGTATTGGGGAGGGGCCTAGACTTCAATCAGGATCTGAATGTGGTCAGAACCCCAGAGTCCTGTTCCATGGCTAGAGGACAGTGCTCTACACTCTCTCTCTCTCTCTTCACTCCCCTCCCTAGGTTCAATGGGCTCATGCCCTGGGGGCTCCTGCTTACTGGCCTGCCTGCTTCTGCTTTCTGGATCTGGGCTGTGGTGGCCAGGCTGCTAGATGTGTGCCCTGAGGGCTGGGCTTCACATGCTTGCTCTTGCAGAGGTCCCCCACTATTCCTCCAATTTGTTCTGGGTGCTCCCCAGGGCAAAGGTCAGGAAACTCCCCCTGCTGCTATGAGCTGTGGCTCCCAACGCCCTGGAGCTGCCTTTGGGAGGCTGAAGTTCTTTTGCTCTGGGGAGCCACCCTTCTGGCTGGCTGCCCTTCAAACCCTGGGAACAGAGCCCTTTCTGCTCTTTTGCAGGTTACCTTGTGTAGGAGAACTGCCTCACTGAGGTCCCTCTGTGGGTTCTGTCTCTCTAAAATTTATTTAGAGTCCTTAGTTTCGAAGATTTATGAGAGAGCGCCTAAGACAGGATCCCTTCTTGTCGCCATCTTGGCTCCACCCCAGAAGCTGCTTTTTTTTTTAAAAAAGGAGGGAGTTTCCCAATAAAGGATTTATTTGGTGAAAGTATGTTGTGAAATTATTATTGTGATAAAAACAAAAGAATTTTATTAAAATAATTTATCCTCCCTGCTTCTGAAAACCTAATTGAAAAATTTCAGATAACCACAAGAAGAAGTGATGGTTAAGAAAGGGACATAAGGACTAAAAGTTTCTATTCATTCTCATGAAAGAAGCAGGAAGATGACATCATTGGAACACTGGGGCATGCCAACAGTATTCCTAGCATAAAGTATAGCCTAAGAAAATAAGAGCTGGACAGAATCCTAGAGGTTATCTACTTAAATCCTATTGTTCCTCCTTTTACTGTTAAGGAAATTGAGGTTCTCAGAAATAAAATGACTTGCCTAAAGTCACAGAGGTAGGAAATAGCAGAGCCATGTGTCAAGCCAGTTCTTCTGATTCCAAACACTATTTCCTTTTTTACTAAACCATGCTTCTTTCCTTGTCATGGGCAGAGGAAGTGTAATGAGACAAAATGTCATCTTGCCAATATTTCCTACTCTTTCTAGAGCATTTATCCTCATTGATTCTGTCCCCACAGATTATGAGCAACCGAACTTTGGGGCAGCTGTTACAGATTCTGTCCTCATCCCACTTTTGGATTTTATATGTTAATGGACTTTGGCTTGATCTGGTCTTACAACTGGTTTACACACTGATCATGACCTGGACAACACATTCTTTCCCATTAAAGCTTTCTCCCTTGGGCACTATTGATTTCCTTTAGTCTGAAGAATATGTTGGCTGCATTCCTGACTAACACTCTTTCCTTGTCAAGGGCTAGGGATTAAAAAGACCCTCTCCTCAAATTGTATTATCTTAACAGCTACCTAATTTTATCTACTTGCAAAATCAGCTCTGGCCATAATGATCTTGTTTATACTGAGTATCCAAGAAGCCTTAGTGCAGTCTGAAATTTTCATAGCTTACAACTACACTAACTTTTGGGACAAAATACATTAATGAGGTGTATAAAGGTGACTGCAAGTAACTGATTACTGATTAATAGCTGAGACTCAAACCCAGCTGTATGGATTCCAATTTCAATGTGTTTGGACTCCACTACTATACTTCTCTGTCAATTTTTATCTTATTCCTTTAATGCTTACCCTTTTTCTTTTTTACTTCTCTTTCATGTAAATATATTATTATCTATAAGCACACAAGAGAGATAGGAAGGTAATAATTTACATATTTTAATTGAACAACTCGTGACATTGGCTCTCATTCTTCAGGGAAATAAAAAAAAATCATAATCCAGGGTATACCTTAAAACAGATTCTAGAATCTGATTACTGGGCATCTTTAGAAGTCATGGAGGGATTCTCACAATGCATGGAGTACTTGATTTAACTATGTGCCAAATGGTTTGAGGACACCTCAGTTTGTTCCACTCTCCTGTGCCACTTAGTTCTTTCTTTGTAGGAAGTGAAAACTTTCCCCTCAGATCAATTCCAGACAGGTTTGTAGAGGGAGCTGAGAACTTGCCCCCTAGGTAAATGATTGCCTTTCACCCACAGAATTCATTTTCATATTTGAAAGGCTGTATAATCTACTGCACAGAGAGCACTGAATTGGAAATTCAGGATGCTTGGCTTAACTTGAATCATAGTTTCACAAGTAACTTCCTACTTCCACTCAGATAACTCCCTTCACCTCTGAATGCTTTATTTTAGGGGAGGGAGATTGGATGTGGTAGAGAGAATATGGGATTCTGAAAGATTTGGTTCTTACTCCCAAGTTTTCCACTTACTTACTTAGCTATGTTGACTCTCTGAGACTCACTTTCTTTATCTACAAAATTTGAATAATAACTTTGCTCCAAAGTCCTGTCTGATGCCTCAGTGTGATTTTGGACTAAGGAAATCTTTGATAGGGAATCACAAATGTTACCAGGTCTAAAAAAAGTTGAAATTCCATTGAGTAAAGACTGAGTGATAGACTAGTGTGTTATCTGAGGATCTACCTTGTTTAGTTCAGAAAGTTTCCCAATAAGAGTAGCTAGCATTTATATAATGCTCTGAGGTTTGCAGAGTGATTTACGCTATGTTATCTAATTTGATCTTCAGAATTTTATAGATGAGGAAACTCAGGTTGAGAGACCCAGTGACTTTCTCAGCTTCACACAGCTGATCAATGACTGAGCTAAGACTCATATTCTTTCAACTCCTTTCTGAAGAATCATGGAATTCCTGTGATTTTCATTGATGAGAGAGAAACTGTGCTAATTAAATTGGAGATCTCCTTCTGCAAATGTGCTTAGAGAATTTTGCTTTATCTCTCTTTTGTCCATTACTCCTTACCTTCCACAATACTTATCTTTCTTTGTGTTTATTGAACATGACTTGCAGGAGAGTTATTGGGACACATTTTTCTCTTTTTAGCAGTGACAGTTTTTGTGCAGTAAGTGTTATTAATTTGTTAAATTGTTAAATCTATCCCACTGAATATCAATTGTCATTTGAATGTCGAATTGAACTATATGTATAAAGTCCCACATGAACTTGAAATTTTATGTGTCAGGTATTATCATTGTTTTACTGTTGCTAGGTTGTTTCAATTCTGTCTGACTGACTGTGACTACATATGGGTTTGGGGTTTTTTTTGGCATAGATGTTGGAGTGTTTTGCTGTTTCTGTCTCCAACTTGTTTTACAGATGAGGAAACTGAATCAAAAAAGGTGCAGTGACTTGCCCAAGGCTACATGGGTAGTAAGTGTCTGAAATTAGATTGAATCCATGAAAATGAATCTTCCTCTCATGGAGGCCCAGTACTCTATACTCTATATTCTATGATGCCACTTAGCTTCTCTATCTGTGGGATACCTAAAATCAAACTGTACCTCTGAAATTAGCTTCACTAGTTCACCATAGTCAAATTAATGAACCTTTCTGAAGCTCAGTTTTAAGTGGGAATGCTTTCATTGTGACACTACTGAATGAGATAATATGTTTAAAAAGCTCTGTAAGATTTAATTGCTTTATGAAAACCTTTCAGACTATGAAAAGAACTCCATGTCCAGATCACTTCCAATTAGAAATTGATTCCTTTGTTTAAAACTTTGTTTTATCCCTAATAGAATACCTGCTCCTCTAGGAAGAGTGACCCCTTAAGTTGCTATAAATTAGCAAATCATTTGTAAATGTGAATAAAGATTATGATAAGGAGAAGAATGTGGTAAAATGGAACAGGCCATTAGACCTAATGTCCAAACCTAGACAGGAATCTTAACTCCTCTGTTCATTGGTTGGATGACTTGAGCTTGGGTTTCCTTATTTGTAAAATAAGGTGGATATTACTTAGATGAATTACCTCATAGGTTTGTTAGAGTACATTGTTTTAACTATAAAATGTGAGTTGTTTTTATTATTACTGGATATGGGAGGGAGGAGGTAAAAGGGAAGGGAAGAGAGACACTCTTTTGTGTGAGAAGAGATACACGGAAGTCAGCAGAAGGGAAATCTTTTTAGGGGACTCATAAAATAATGCATAATTTCTATTGGGCTGGAACTAATGACCACATTTTACATAATTATAACTTCAAATTGTGCAAATTCAAATACATGTGATTATAGCAGTCATTATTCTCTTTATTTTGTTTTATGACAAGGTAAGGATTCACCTTAAAAATATTCATCAAGGTCCATTTCATTGTCCCTTCCAACCTCCATTTTATAAATGAAGCAGCTGAAGCCTGGGAGGGGCAAGTGAATTATTCAAAGACACAGGAATAAGTTGATCAGAACCAACAGCTTGGTACAATATAAACAGAATTCTGTTTGGTATCAATAGGTCCTGAATTCTGTTTGAATCCTCACTGGCTACCTTTTTAGCCTTGGGTTAAGTCCCTTAACATATATAGATCATAAATTTTTATCTGGGAAGACCCTTAAAGGCTATCTGCACTTGAGAGGATAAATGACTTACCCATGGTTACACCCTACTAAATAACAGAAGATGGATATGAAACCAGTCTTCTCTTTCCATTGTATCACATTTTCTGAGTTCCAGATTCATGTTTTTAAAAATTAGAGGGGGGTGTCTAGGTGGTGCAGTAGATAGAGCACAGGCCCTGGAGTCAGGAATACCTGAATTCAAATACAGCCTCAAGCACTTAATAATTGCCTAGCTGTGTGGCCTTGGGCAAGCCATTTAACCCCATTTGCCTTGCAAAAACCTAAAAAACATTAGAGGATTGGGCTAGATGGTTTCTCTTCTATGTTCCTAAATTCTCATCTAGTTTCTTTTACCAGACCTAGAAGCAAGAATTAGAAAAGTAATCTGGAATGACTACTCAACAGCTAAATTTTAAGTTGAATAGATTATAAACTCATTGAGGGTAGTGCCTATCTTTTGCTTTTGTCTTTTCTCTTTTTGTATCCCCCCAAACCTTAGTGGAACGTATGGAATGAAGAAAGCACTTAATAAATATTTATGGTTTGAAGGCAAGCTGTGGAGGACCTTAAGTTCTAGGCTAAAGGGTTTGTATTTCATTTTACCAGCAACAGTCCTCATTATTTTAAAAATATATATAATTTCATTTATAGTGAAGAGTAGCAAATGCATTTCTAATACATAATAAGCTTTGCTTTGGCCTTTTTTTATGGCTGAAGCACAGTCCATTGACCTCAATATGCAAGCATACTTGTAGCAGCGATTAGTGGGGGGACAGAATGTTGGTCAGGCATAATAATTTTATTATACTAAGAATACTTGTAAATATGTGTGTTTGTACATGGTGTTCTCTAACTTGACTATCTTCTCATAGCATAATAGAATACATCATTTTCCAACCTAAAAAGGCTACAATACAAACATCATTTTTCCTAGTCAGGTACCAGGAAAGCAAATAAAGAAGAGAATTATATTCCCTGGGCAATGGTAGTTAGGGGAACATTTTTTTTTATTTCTTTGGCTACTTAGAGAAGAACTGCTTATCTCTGAAAAGTCATAAAAAGATATATATATATATATATATATAGTCACTTATTTTTAAGAAAGAAATCATAAACTTTTATTTTTAATACAGATAGAAGGCAATATCAAAATTTTAAATGTAACACATTAGTCAATTCTATGGAACACTGAACATTCCATTCTTTTTTTAAACACTATTTTCTGCTAGTTCATTCCAGATTTTACAAGTTTTGCTGCAACCACTATCACTTTAGTCCTACTTAATGATCATTGCTTTTTAAAGCAGGTTTGTCATCTATTGAATCTTAAGGAAAGAAGATGGTACTCTATTGACCACAGTTAAAAACAGAAAGACCCCAGAAAGATCCATAGAGTCACACCTGAAAAAGACCTTAGAACATCAATAATTAGAGTTGTAAGAAATTTTCAGCATTATCTAATCTAATCTTCTGCTTTTATGAATGAGATAATTGTGTCCCAGAGCAGACAAGTGACCTGCCCAAGGTAATATAGTTGGTATCAGAGCTTTCATATTCCCATCAATTCTGTTTGCCTGAAGCATATTTCCTCTCAATTCATTTGTGAATACATTATTTCTTTTCTCCCCCTCCTATACGAACAACAAACATTTTGAGGAAAGGAGGAAGCATAGTGCACTTAGTAGTTGTGTGATCATGGATATGTAACAATTTCTCTAACTTTTTCTTTATTAGTAAA
The DNA here is from genome assembly GCF_037893015.1 of Macrotis lagotis. Taxonomy (NCBI): domain Eukaryota; kingdom Metazoa; phylum Chordata; class Mammalia; order Peramelemorphia; family Peramelidae; genus Macrotis; species Macrotis lagotis. The sequence continues at coordinate 209,745,524 of NC_133660.1, read as the reverse complement.
ATGAAGATAATTATACTCAAAGAACCAATCTGACAGGGTTGTTGTGGGGATCAAATGACTTAGCACATGAATAATCTTTTGCAAACATTAAATAGCAACTTTTAGAGATACTTTGTCTTAAATTCAATTCTAATTAATTATGGGCATAGCATAAGCCCAGCTCTATGTTAGGTACTCCCTTTTACTTTAAACAAGGTAAAGAATGCTGAGGACATGGGTTCAAAGTCCAGGTTTTCTTTCTTTAACTTTTACTTTTACAATTTTGATCAAGTCATTGAAACTTACTAAGCCTTATTGGTCTTATCTGTAAAATGTGGGTATTAGAGTAAATGATTCAGTTCTACATCTATGAAAAATGGCAAAACTCACAGAGCACTTGGAGTAGGAAGGACCTGAGGAAACTGTGTCCTCAAGTTGTAGTGACTTTGCTGTAGTAAATTAATAACAGAAGTAGAGTTCAAACCTAGATCTTTTAAAAATAATTATTGAAACAATGATCCATAACAATTCCAAAGGACTCATGATGCAAAATCTCATCCACTTCGATAGGGAAAACTGATGAACTCTGAGTACAGATTGAAGCATATTGTTTTTCACTTTATTTTTCTTGTTTTCTTTCCTCCAACATGATTAATATAGAAATATGTTTTACATGACTTCACACATATGTGGTTATCATATTGCCTGCATTCTGAAAGTGTGGGGGGAAGGATTGGTGACAGGAGAGAATTCAGAACTCAAAATAAAAGTTGAAAAGTATACAACAAAAAGAAAAAAAGTTACAAATTGTATTGTTATCTATTATTTTGACACCACCTTCATTTTAAAATATATCTCTCTACCCTTCCCCATGTATGTTATCTATCTTGTTCAACAAAGAATTAAAAAAAATCAGGCGGGGGGCGAATTAACAACATGTCAACTGGTACATGTGGTATTCCACACCTTATTATCCCCGAATCTTCCAAGAAGAGAGGGTGAGAATCCTCTTACTTTTTCTTCAGGGTGATTTGATCAATATAATGTACCTGGTTCAGTTTTGATTCTGTCTTCTTTTTTCATTTATATTGACAAACTTGAATATTCTGATTTCATTTTTTTTTTTTTTACTTCATGTTGTCTCCTAGTAAGTGGGGAGTTTATGGAAACAGTATATTAACAATATTCCTTTTTTAAGGTCTAAGAAATAAATGATTTTAAAAGTATGTATTGAATTTATAAAGTAGTTTCCAAACAATTAGTCTCTACTTCATTAGGATTGATGGAGCTCAGTTGATGATTCAAAGCCTTTCCGGCTGACTAAACAGATGGACACTATTCCCTCCATGTCAATTGAGTTGTAGCTTCATCAGAGAGCACTAGGTGGCAGGAACCATTGCAATCCAATGAACAATTTCCACTAGCAGAAGGCTTGAACTGCTCCAACTCTCTCTCCACATCATTTTTTTCTTTCACTTTAAGAATACTTGTAGTCCTAGCTAAATCAAAGTACATCTTTCCAAACTAGCATGTGGATGAAAAGCTAGTTTTTCTTTCTCTCCTCTGATGAGTTGAGGACAACTTTATCCATTCGACAAAACCTTGTTAAGTTCACAATTTTCACATGTATTGACTTTTTGCACTCTTTTCTATTTTTAATTTTTTTCTTTTTTCTATTTAATATTTATTTATTCTCATTTTGTACAAATAATTTTTATACATTAATAGAATTTTCTTGTTTAAGAGTAAACAAAATGCCCCCTCCCCCAAAAATATAGACTTGCTTGAGTGATAAAGTAAAGGGGATAGAAAAAATTAAAATAAAAAAAATAGTAATAATTGTAGGTATGGCAAGGTGGCGCAATGGACAGAGCACCAGCCCTGGAGCCAGGAGCACCCAAACCCATATCTGGCCCCATACACCCAACAATCACACAGCTGTGTTACATGCAAGCCACCCCAACCCTACTGCCCTGCAAAAACCAAAGAAAAAGAAAAAAAGACCTGAAATAAAATAAAATAGTAATAATAATAGTAGGGGTATCTTGGTCCAAATCCTGCCTCAGACACCCAACGATCACCCTGCAATGCATCCCCAGGCAGGCCACCCAGCCCCATTTGCCCTGCATCCCCCCAAAAAATAATAGTAAAAAATGTGCTTCAGTCTTTGTTCTGACACCAACAACTCTGTTGTGGGAGGATCACATTCTTTATGATAAGTTCATCCATCACAAAAGTTACTTCCATATTTTTCCAACGTTGCCATTTCTGATCACAACTCCCTCCTTTCATATTTCTCCACTACCATGTACTATATTTTCTCTCTCCTTTCACTCTGACTCTGCTGTAGGGTAGCTGAGTGGCAAAGCAGACATATCCCTGGCCCTGGGGCCAAGAGACCCTGAGCCCCTATACCACCCCTTAGGCCTAGCATACATTTGGCCTTATGGTCCCAGACAGGCCATCCAATCCCAGGCCCTTGCAAGAAGTAAAGAAGAAAATGTGTTATATGTGAGCATTCTCCTACCATGGTCCATCCTCTCCTCCATCACTCACATCACCCCACTTCCCTCTGTGCCCCCACCTCCTTCTTACTCCAGATGCCTATACCCCATTGAGTATATATGCTGTTTCCTCTCCTAGCCATCTCTGATGAGATAGAAGATTTCCTCATTCCCCCTTGCCTCCCTCCCTTCCATATCATTGCAATAGCTTATTGTAATAAAGAAAAATCTTATTATATGCAATATCTTGGTCTATTCCCCCCTCTCCTTTTTCTTTCTCCCATTACATTTCGCTTTTTTCTATTGACTCCATTTTATACCATATTTTATCTTCAAATTCAGCTTTCTCCTGTGCTTCAACTATAAAAGCTCCATATACCTGGTCTATTAATTGACAAGGTTCATATATTATCAGTGTCATTTTTCTATGCAGGAATACATGCGGTTCATCATCATTAAGTCCCTCATATTTTCCCCCTCTCCTCCAATCTCTATGCTTCACCTGAGTCCTGTATTTGAAGATCAAACCTTCTGTTCAGCTCTGGCCATTCTAACAGGAACATTTGAAATTCCCCTGGTTCATTGAAAGTCCATCTTTTTCCCTGGAAGAAGACATTCAGTTTTGCTGGGTAGTTGTTTTTGGTTGCATTCTAAGTTCTTTTGCCTTCTGGTATATTATATTCCAAGCCCTACAAGCTTGTAATGTATTTGCAGCTAAGTCCTGTGTGATCCTGACTGCAGCTCCTTGATATTTGAACTGTGTCCTTCTGGCTGCTTGTAATATTTTCTCTTTGACTTGGGAGTTCTGGAACTTGGCTATAACATTCCTAGGGGTTGATTTTTGGGATCTCTTTCTCGGGGAGATTGGTGGATTCTCTGCACTTCTATTTTGCCCTCTGCTTCTAGGATATCAGGGCAATTTTCCTGTAGTAATTCTTTGAAAATGATGTCAAGGCTGATCATGACTTTCAGGTATTCCAATAATTTTTAAATTATCTTTCCTAAATCTGTTTTCCATATCAGTTGTTTTTTTTCAATGAGGTGTTTCACATTTTCTTCTAATTTTTCATTTTTTTGGTTTTGAAGTATTGAGTTCTGATTTCTCATAAATTCATCAATCTCCCTGAGTTCTATTCTTTGTCTGAAGAATTTGTTTTCCTCAGAGAGTTTTCATATCTCTTTTTCCATCTGGCCAGTTTTGCTTTTGAAAGCATTCTTCTCCTCAATAACTTTTTGAACTGCTTTATCCATTTGACCTAAGCTGGTTGTTACTATGGTATATTCTTCAGCATTCTTTTGGATTTCCTTGACTAAGTTGATGACTTCATTTTCATGTTTTTCCTGCATCTCTCTCATTTCTTTTCCCAGTTTTTCTTCTAACTCCCTCATTTGATTCTCAAAGTTTTTTTTGGGGTGGGGAGCTATGTCACAGCCTGAGCCCGATTTCTGTTTTTCTTGGAGTATTTAGATGCAGGATCTTGTGCTTCCTCCTCTTCAGACTGAGTGTTTCAATTCTTCTTTTCTCATATGCAAAATATTTCTCAATGGTGTTTCTTTTTTCTCTGCTTGCTCAATTTCCCAGCCTAAGCCTGTTTTGGGGGTGCTTCCTGAGCTTTTGGAACACTCCCACAAGGATCTCAGTGTGTGAGGCTCTGTCTTCCCTCCTGATCTGTGAATGACCATATGCACCCCCCTCTGCCATGGGGCTGAGGTGGGGGGGGGCTGCTGTTGTATGGAGTGGGGGCCTAGACTGTGATCAGGATCTGAATGTGGTCACACCTCCAGAGTCCTGTTCCAGGGGCAGAGCTCTGCAGTCTCTCTCTCTTCACTCCCCTCCCTAGGTTCAATGGGCTTATGTCCTGGGGGCTCCTGCTTACCAGCTCCCGCCTGCTTCTGTTTACTGGATCTGGACTGCCTTGGCCAACCTTGCTGTGTGCCCTGAGGGGTGGCTTCACAGGCTCGGGCTGGCTTCACAGGCTCGCTCTGGCATAGGCCCCATGCTGTTCCCCCAATTTGTGCTCCCCGGGGCATAAGTCAGGAGACTCCCCCGCTGCTGTGAGCCACGGCTCCCAGAACCCTGGGGCTGCTTCTGGGAGGCTGTTCTTTCTCTCTGTGGGTCACCTCTCTGGCAGGCCGCCTCTCCAGCCCCAGGGAGCAGAGCCTTTCTGCTCTTTTCCAGGTTATCTTGAGTAGGAGAACTGCCTCTGGGTCCCTCTGTGGGCTTTGTCTCTCAAAAATTTAGAGTCCTTAGTTTCCAAGATTTATGAGAGAGCGCCTAAGACACGATCTGGTGTTGTCGCCATCTTGGCTCGACCCCCCCATTTTTAATTTTTTGAACTTAAATACAGGATAAGAAAAAAACATTGTCTTGTGCACAACACAACATGAGAAGATTCATAATATAAAACAATTTCCATTTCAAGAAAGCCTATATGATAAATACATTATGTTCAAAATTGTCCATCTTTGTTTCTTTGTGGGTTTTCTTCTATTCTCTGTTGTGCCCTGTTTATGTATTTTTTCCCTCTCTTCCCAGGAGGGTTACAATTAATTATATACATTAATATATAACATACATATACATATACACAAATACTTACATACACATAGCTACGTAGATATATACACAAACATTTATAGTTATCTATATAATTGATTTTTTGTGTCTCTCATTTTTATAACATTTCCTGAAAGCAACAATCCCTTCTCACTTCTCTTCTATTCACCAACTTGACTTCCAATCTATTCCTTAACTTACCACTTTTCCAAGAATCTCTTTTATACACTCTTCTATATATCCTCCCCTTTGTTCTATATGTCCTTCTTTTCACCCCCTTATCCTATCCCTTATCCTTTAACTCAGTATACTCCCTATTCTCTCATTTTCTTTATGAATTTAAGACTTTTATCTCTCTCTATCTATACACACACACATATATATGCAAACATACACACATATGTAATGTATGTATGTATGTATGTATGTATGTTTTGTTTCTTCTTTAAGATATTCCTGATGAGAGTAGATTTCTGGAACTATTTCTAGAACTCTCCTTCCCTCTCATACTCATATAAGACAATAACTTTTTTTCTTTTCCAATACCATTTTATTGTTTGGAATCCCACCCTATTCAACTTTAATCTTTTCTTAGAACTACCCAATTACTGGTTAGAGCCAAGATGGCAGAGTAAATTCAGGGATTTGCCCGAGTTCTCCTCCAAAACAATCTAAATACCTTTAAATAATGACTCCAACCAAATTCTAGAATGGCAGAACCCACAAAACAATTGAGTGAAACACTTTTCCAGCACAAGACAACCTGGAAGATTGGCAGGAACGGTCTGCTGCCCTAGAGCGAGAGAGGAACACAAAATAGCAGGGCTGTAACAGAGTAAACTGATCCTAGCAATCCAGGAACAGACCTAGGAGTAATTGGGTCAGTGGCAGCTATGACAGCTTCCAGACCTCACAACTCAGAGACTGCCAAGAACAACTTGAAAGGTCAGCAGAAAAGGTGTGCCATACTGGGGTGAGAGAGGAACGCAGTCCAGTCTAGGTCTCAGAAGCACAGACCTGGTCCTAGTGGACCAGAAGCAGACCTTTGTAGCTATTGAATCAGCAACAGCAGCTGCTTAAGGATCTCTCAGACCATGTAAAGCCAGAGGGTCTAAAGGAAATTGTGGGAGTCTCTTTGCTATCACTGAGAGAGGACTCTGTTGCTTTGTCCATATTCAGATCTGGGTCACAGTCTCAGGTAAAGGAGCAAAATCACAATAGAGGGGAGCTAGGTGGCACAGTGGATAGAACACCGGTCCTGGAGTCAGGAGTACCTGGGTTCAAATCTGGCCTCAGACACTTAATAATTACCTAGCTGTGTGGCCTTGGGCAAGCCACTTAACCCCATTTTGCCTTGCAAAAAAAAAGCCTAAAAAAATAACAATAGAGCTTACTGACACAATGGAGTAGGGACTGTCTTTAACAATTTTAGGTCAGAAAGAAATGTTTGTGGTCACCCACAGATTAGAGCACAGGTCAGGAGAGTGGTCAAAAACCTCTCCCTAGATCATAAAACCTTAGAAGAATTGAAAACTTCTAGGTCCCTAGAAAGTCTCTGAAAACAAAACAGCTGCAAAACAACACTAAAAAGTTTGGGACTATGTAGGTTCTACCCTGGAAGCAGAATTCTACCTTATCAATGAGTTAAAATCAAGTTATAGACTGTGGAAATAAGGAAACAAAAGGAGAAAAATAATGTGATCAGAGACAGGAAGATCAAAATATACACTCAGAAGAAAATAACAAAGTCAAAGTTTCTACATCCAAAGCCTCCAAGATATATATGAATTGATCCCAGGACATGGAAGAGCTGAAAAACCATTTTGAAAATCAAGTATACTAGATGAAGGGAAAATTGGGAAGAGAAATGAGGGTGATGTGGAAAAATCATGAAAACCAAGTTAGCTGCTTAGTAAAGGAATCATAAAAAAAGTATTAAAGAAATTAACATCTTAAAAACCAGACTAGATCAAATGGAAAATATATTTATAGCAACTCTTTTCCTATGGCTAAGAATTGGAAATTGAGGGGATGCCCAATAATTAGGGAATGACTGAACAAATTGTGGCATATGATTATGAAAGAATACTGGTCTGCTCTAAGAAATGATGAATAGGTTGCTCTCAGTAAAACCGGGAAAGACTTACATGAGCAGAAGCAATGGAAAATGTACTATATTCAAAGTAATAACAATATTTCACAATGACTATCTGTGAATGACTTCCCTTTTCTCAGCAATGCTGTAACCTAAGTCAATTCTGAAGAACTAAGGATAAAAAATACTATACAACTCAAAAGAAAAAGCTGATGATATTGGAATATAGATTCAAATTTTTTTTTACCTTTATTTTTCTTGAGGTTTCTCTTTTTGTGTGGGGGGAGGGCTATGTTTACTTTCACAATATGACTGTTATGGTAATGTATTGCATGACTATATATTTTTTGGTTATGTTTTGTTTTTGCAAGATAATGGGGTTAAGTGACTTGCCTAAGGTCACTCAGATGTCTATACATTTTTAACCTATATCAAATGACTTATTTTCTCAATAAGAGGGAGTGAGGTGGGAAGAAAAGAGAGAATTTAGAATTCAAAGTTAAAAAAAAATAATGTTGAAACTTGTTTTTACTTGTCATTGGGGAAACTAAAACGAAATAAAGTGGAAAAAAAGTCATGTGAGAAAGAGAACTGTCCAATTACTACTAACAATTTTAGACATAATGGTTTACATTTCTACATATATTAGTAAACAATCTGTCCTTATAAAGTCCCTTGTAGTTTGTCTTTGATAGCTACCTTGTATTTTTCTTAGATCTTGAATATCAAATTTTCTATTAACTTCAGCTCTTTTTGCAATAAAATTATGAAAAAATCTGGCAATTCATTGATTTTTTTCCCCTTTAGGATTATGCTTAACTTGACTAGATTTGATATTTTTTGGCCACAACCCCAATTCTTTTGCTCTTCATTATATAGTATTCCAAGGTCTGTGGCCCCTTAATGTAGGCACTGCCAGGTCTTGTGTAATTCTAATTGTGACACCACAATATTTTAATTGTTTTTTCTTGTTGCTCTTAATATTTTCTCCTTAACCTGGGGGTTTGGGAATTTGACTATGCTATTCCTGTCAGTTTTCTTCCTAGGATCCCTTTCAGATGATTTATTTCTACTTTTTGCACTTGTTCTAATAATTCAGTACAATTTTCTTTAATTATTTCTTATATTTGTATCAAGTCTTTTTTTGATCATAGCTTTCAAGTAATCCAATTATCCTTACACTTTTTTCTTCTTAATCTGTCCACTAGATCAAGTTGTTTATGAGATATTTTACATTCTCTTCTATTTTTCATTCTTTATATCTCATTTTATTATTTCTTGGTCTCTGATATCTATCTTGCCCAATTATAAATTTCTTTTTTTTTTTTTTGCAAGGCAAATAGGGTTAAGTGGCTTGCCCAAGGCCACACAGCTAGGTAATTAGTAAGTGTCTGAGACCGGATTTGAACCCAGGTACTCCTCCACTGCTCCACCTAGCCTCCCCGCCAATTCTAAATTTCAAGGAGTCATTTTCTTCCTTTAGATTATGGATCTTCTTTTCTAGTCGACTAACTTTCTTTTCATAATCTTCTTGGATTGTTTTTATTTATTTAGATTTTTTAGTTTTTGCTAGTCTGTCTTTTTTTAGTTTTTAAAGTTTGTTTTGAGTTCTTCTATGAATTCTTTTTGAGCAGGTAGACATTTGAAATTACTCTTTGGAGGGGTGGCTAGGTGGTGCAGTGGTTAGAGCACTGGCCCTGGAGTCAGGAGTACCTGAAGTGAAGTGAAGCATCAGAACTAAACTTAGTTCAAATCAGGCCTCAGACACTTAATAATTACCCATTCTCTGTGCTCCTTTTCTTCTCCAAGTCACAGCTGATACCATTCTACACATTGTGATGCAAATGATCTTGCTCCCTGAGAACCTCCAGTGGTTATAACCTTCATCTTCCCTCTCACCTGGAATGAAGACCAAGAATTCTCCTGTAAGTGTCTACAGATAGCAGTGTCCTTGCATCATTGCTTCTGCCCTGGACCTGGGCATCCTTATCAGCAGAAGTTTCCTCCCTTCATTACCCTGTATGCTCTGCAAATTGTCATGAAGTTGAGAATTCCTATAGTTAAGGGGGAGTTTACCTCCCAACCCAGCTGCCCCTAAAACTCTCTTCCTGTTATTTCAGAGAGCTAACCTGGAGGTATTTACACTTCACTCCTGTCAAACCTCTGGCAGGGATCATTTTTAGGATCTTTTCTGGTTGTTGCATGAGGACCAGTGTTCTGCTCTACCTCCTGTTTATTTTTGCTTCTCTACATTCACCCTGAGGTGCTTTTTTGACTTGTTTGTGGAGCAAATCTGGAGAGCTTGGAATTTTTTGATACACTCTGCTATCTTTCCAGATTCTTCTCTCCTATTGATAGGTTTTTAAAAAGAGTTGTTAACTTTTAATATTTTTATGAATTGGTATAGTTCATTATAGGATCAAAGATAAGGTCCTAAAAGTGACCATAGGGTTTTCTCATTAAACCTCCTTCATTTAAAAATATATTTAAAAAAATCTTTGAAGATGTTCTTTTTCTTCCTTTAAAATAGCTTTGTGTTGATATCTTCTGCTTTTATGTTGTTTAGATTTCTGCATATAAACCTCTTCACCCTCCTCCCAGAGATCCAGTCCTTATAACAAAGTGTTTTTTAAAGTAAAAGAGGTACAAAACATAATAAGTAAGCCTCATAAGAACATAAAAATATTTCATGTTCTGTTCCACAACTATCAAACCCCACCCTTTACCCTCCACATTTTCTGCCAAAGAAGAGAGAAAAGTGTCTTCTCATAAATCTCTTTTGAGTTCATCTTTGTTCTTTATAATTTTATAATTTTCATTTGATATTGTTTTGTGGTTGTTCTTATTTATATTGACTTAAATCACTGTATAGATTGTTTTTCTGTTTACTTTGCATTTAAGTCTTTTCCTATATACATATCATGTTTATATCCTAAAGTCAATGACAATATTTAAAATATATATTGCTTATATGCCAAAATATTTATTGCAGTATTTTTGAATAGACAAAAAATTGGAAACAAAGTATAATGGGATGTGGCTAAGCAAATTGTTCTTTGTAAATGTAATAGCATATTACTATCATATAAGAAATGGTAAACATGATTTCAATTACTTTATTTGCATAATTTCAAATTACTTCTTGGAATGAGTGTATTTATTCACAGCTTCTACAATGTATTAATTTGCCTACCTTTCCATGCCTTTCCCTAACATTAATTGTTTTGTAATCTTTGCCAATATGCTGAGAGTGAAGTGAAGCATCAGAACTAATCCCTTCATTTTATCAATGAGAGAATTAAGGTCATGGGAGGTTCATTGTCTTACCCAAGATCATCCACATAATGTGTGGGAAAAAGTCAGATTTCAAATTCTAAGTTCTGGATTCCTAATTCTGAGCATTATATATGCTATCCTCTTAAAATATGCTTAATTTTTTTCTTTTTTGTTTGATTTTATTCATTGTTTAGTAGAAAGGGTACTATTCTTGGAGTCATAATATTACATGATCATTAAATTAATGGATCAGCAAAGATATATTAAGTATCTACTACATGCCCGGTACTTTTTTTTTAGAATAAAGAGTGAAATTAAATTGTCCCCAGACACAAATAGTTTACATTTAATCACAGTAGAGTATATGTGTGTGTGTTTATATCAACTATATTCAAAAGTACAAGGCACATACCAGTTGCCATAGAAGTAAAGTAACCATGTGACCTAGCATATACTATTTATTTCATTATTCCTTCTATCTTCCCCTAGTCTGTAAAATGAGATTATGATTATGTCTAGATAGGATAGTAGAAAATGTATTAAGTTTGGCACAAAGGTGAGTCATCTTAATCCTAATGGGGACTTCCAGCTTTCTCATTTATCAAAATTTTGGAGTTTTATTGTAAGACTTCTGAGATACTTAATTCATTAGCCTATGATAAAGCTGGGATGCCTTGACATAATCTCTATGGTCTATGATTTGAATGATTTCCCCAATATAATTTAACTACTTAGTAGCATTGCCAGGTTTAAATTCTAGGGCTCATGATTTCTAGCCCAGCACTCTGGAATTTAGAGATCCTCACATCAAATTTGTGGAGGATAATGCCTAACTCTCTCCTTTTCCATAAAAGGAAATTGCTATTCCGTGTCTAATAACCACACTATTCAAAAAGTAGTAATCTAAACTTCATGAGCTTACCAAACTGGTTTTTTGAGGGTTTCAGATTATCTGGTTTAGTCATCAGAATTCATCAGATTAATGAAATACTTGATCACACTGATACTTTTCCATATATTATGCAGATATAGTCTTAAGGCCTAGTTCTTAAGACCAATGCTGGATTTGAAGTTACCTGGACAAGGAAATACCATTCTATAGGCTTTTGAAGATTACTTCTCTTTCACTGTGTGGAAATATGGGATTGTTGTACACTGAGTAACCTCAAAAAAGAAGTCTGGCCTGGTATTTTCCTCTAAGCCTTTTCTCTTACTTGAAACCAAACAGGCTACACCTAAATCTCCACCCTTTGACCTAAGCTGGCAATATTCTGTTTGCATAATAATTCCAGAATAAGTCTGTTGAAACATGCTTGTACTTGTTTCCTGACTAAATGACAAAATAACACAAAATTTCAGCTCTAACATCTTAATGCCTTGAATTATGGACTGGCCATTAATAGCTAATATTTAATAGTATTTTAATGTTTATAAAGTATTTTGCCCTCCCCCAAAAACACTAAGTGATAGGATTATATCCAGTCATCAAAAATAAGTGATTTCATAGGTTTGTGATCTCCCTCTACTCAAGTCTTTAACTTAGTAGATACTTTTAAATTTAATATTTTATTTAATATTTTAACATTTTTTTTTCAAATTTTGAGTCCCAGATTTTCTCCTTCCCTCCCAACTCTGCCTATACAACCCACCCCCATTGAGAAGGCAAGCAGCTTGATATATTAGTAGATTATTTTAGAGAAATATCTGTGGCTCTGGAAATGATTTGTCTAAATTCACACAGAAAGGAAACAGAAAAGACAGAATTTAAGTTCAAATTGAGATGAATATTGAGAGCCTAGAAACTATCTAATCCCTTATTTTACAAGAAAGGATCTAAGGTATAGGTAGATTAATGATTTTTCACATCATTGAGACTTGTCTTCCTAACACCAAATCCAATGCTACCAAGTTGCCATCATTCTTCCTAATAAAGCTGGAAGGTCCTCGTTTCATTTTATAAATGAAGATGTTAAGGCTCTGACAAAGGAAGACACTTGTCTTAGCTGAGATCCAGGTCCAAATACATTATAACTATCTTAATGGCCAGAGTTATATCTTACGCTACTTTGTTTCCCTAAAGTTAACTAATATAGTCCAGTTAGAAATATCCTGGAGGTAATTATTAGATTGCAATGGATAAAGTACCAGGTCTAAAAACAGAAAGGCTAATTTTCCTGAGTTCAAATCTGATCTCAGACACTTATTAACACACTGGATAATTCACTTAACTCTGTCTCAGTTTCCTCTTCTGTAAAGGAAGTGAAGAAGGAAATAGCAAACTATTCCAAGATCTTTGCCAGGAAAAAACCCCAAATAAGGTCATGAACAGTTGGTCTTGCTCTTGTTACCCTTTTCTAGATATATACTTGAGTTTGAGAATGTTCTCCATAAAATGATATGCCTAGAGATCATCTCAATGTCCAGATTTGGGATGTCCTGATAGTCTATAACTGTACTTCTACTTCATTCCTTTGAGATACTAGAGTTCTACAAAGGCATCATAAAGTCACAATTTTCCTCTCCCCCTTCCCCCCAGCTATTACATCACTATAGACTCATCTTCAATTGGCAAGTCATCTAGAATTGGTAATAATCAAAGACTTTTTTAATGTAGAATTTCATGTAATTAAAATCCACATAAATTTTGGGGGGCAGGTGGATTTTTTGAATCCAATTTCAATTTTACATTAATTTTTACTAAACTTTGTCTTCTAGATTTGGTCCATTATTTAACCAATCAAGAACTTTTTGGATTAAAATATTGTTATTCTCCCACAGATATTTCCTCTAAAAAATCTACTAATATGTCAAGCTGCTTGCCTTCTCAGTGGGGGTTGGGGGTGCAGGCAGAGTTGGGAGGGAAGGAGAAAGTACATAGATGCATATATATATATATATATATATATATATATAATACACATATGTATGTATTTGTAAATATACTTCAAACACATACGTATATGTATATAATTCAAAAATACATATATGCATTCTCATATATATAAACATGGAATTCATTTTTGTTTGTGTATATACATATTAATTATTGAAAGGATAGTCAACATGTTAATTTAATATCCATATGTATTATCTAATGTGATTATTGCATCATATCTATTTCTGTTTTCAATCAGAAAGCCCCAAATGTCAATGTTTCAGAGTTGTGTTCATGAATTCTTACTTAGGAAATTAACTATTCCTAATCTATCATTTACTGTTAGAATCTACCACTCCCTTTGTATTTACTTCAGTGCATCAAGGACCCAAGATTTCATTGCTCTGTGCTTCTTCCACCAGAGAGATTACAGTCTTTTCATAACTTCATTGTCAGTCCTCATGAGTCTCCTTGAGTGAAAAAAAAAAGCAAACCCAAAAACCCTTTATCATTTGGTGTCCATTTTTTTATTGGTGATGAACCTTTCCAAAGTTTATTAGGTTAAATCATTTAATAATTGTTTTTATTTCCATTTAATTCATCTCCTCTCTCTCTCTCTCTCTCTCTCTCTCTCTCTTTTGCAAAGCAGTGGGGTAAAGTGGCTTGCCCAAGGCTAAACTGCTAGGTAATTATTAAGTGTTTGAGACCAGATTTGAACCCAGGTACTCCTGATTCCAGGGTCAGTGCTCTATCCACTGTGCCACCTAGCTGCCCCCCCCATCTCCTCCCTTTCCCAGACAAATTCCTTGAACAAGTCATGGACATCCTTTGCTTCTGTCTTCTTTCACACTTTTTTAATCTTTAGCAATCTGATTTCTGATCTTATCAATCGATACCAATCTTTTCATGGTTATCAGTGATCTCCTATCTACCAAATTTAATGGCTTTTCCTTTTTAGCTTCTCTGTAACATCTGACTTTGCTGACCATTTTTCCTCTTGAATCTTCTGTCCTCCCTGGATTTTGATAACTTAAGATTGTCTTTCTACCAAGACCATCTTGAATCCTTTTCTTTTTTCTTGCTGGATTCTCTCATTTGGTCCCCTGATCAGCAACCATGGATTCAATAATCATTTTTAATGAAGATGATTTTTAAATAAATATAGGCAACTTTAATGTCTCTGCTAGCCTCTACTACTGCATCTCTAAGAGTTTTCTCTAAGAGTTTGGCTCCCTATTACTTACATGATCAAATATAGCCTCTCATAGTGTTCAATATAGTATTTTAAAATCATAGATCTAGAAATGGAAGCCACTATCTTGAAATTATCTAGGCCAATCATCTCGCTTTACAATGAAGAAACAGAGTCTTAGAGATGTTAAATGATTTGTGTACAGTTAAATGGGTAATATATATCAGAGAGAAGATTTGAATTTATTTCCTCTAACTTTAATGCAGTGTGGTTAAATTTAAACCCTTCATAATTTGGCTCCTTCCTGCTTCTCTAGCCTCCTTACACATTTCTTCTTTTCACATATTCTATGATCTATATTGGTACATTTGCTGTTTCTCTTATAGCTAGGCTGTTTTTGCACAGGCTGTCCCTCATACCTGAAATACTCTCCCCCTCTCCCCACCATAGCTCATCTTTTGGAGTCCCGAAATTCCATCAAGATTCAATTTAGACACAACTTATACAAGAAGCTTCTACTAAGCTATTGGGACTTTTCCATGCAAAGTTATTTTTCCTCTGCTCTGTACATGTTAAGACAATTATGACATGGTAGGAAGGGAGTTGATCTTCATTTCAGAAAGCCTTAGCACCCATTGCTGCTTCAGACACAGAGTGGATGCTTGACCCTGGGCAGCTTGACCTCTCAGTTCTGTCTTAGTCAATATCTCTATGTATCTCTTGTTTTCTTTAATAAAATATAAAGTCCTTGAATGACAAAACATTTATTATTTGTTTTTGGAATTAGAATGCCTAGAAATGCACAATTAAAGAAGTAAGGAGGGAAGACACTAATCAAAGTTAGAATTTCTTAGTCATGCTACATAGCTCAGGTAACACAAATAAAGGGTTAGAAGATTTCAGATAAAGAGTAGTTTGAATGCTCAAATGTATTTTAGCTCAATGGAATTAGTATATCTCAGAATGAAGAAACCCACCTAATAGTGGAGATAGATATAGGAACTTTGGATTTGGATAGCAAAAATATTATTTAATGGTTATGATCAAAGTATACAGAAGACATTACCAAGACTTGGTATTAAGGGATTAAAATTTCTTTTTTATTGGTATTCACATCTTTTTAAAAAGTATCTTTGATCAAATTTGGAATTTTATAGTTTTCAATCAAATATATTCTAACCCAATTGCCTAATGTAAATCCCAGCAAAACCTGGATGTAGAGATGACTTCAGAAAAATTATGGAACTTTGTAAATACTAAATGCATCATCATTGACTGACTTATTGCAGGGCACTGTGCCAGGCTCTGAAGTTACAAAAACAAAAGCAAAACAACTTTTTCTCTCTCCCTTCCATAAAATATTGGTAGTACTGATTTGATTTCTGTTCCACAGCTGAAAAGTAGTGGAGAGGTAGGGAAACATATATATGCAAGACCCATGACAAAATGATGACTGAAGTATAATGTAAACCATGAATGGGGCTGTTTAGATACAGTGGACCAAGTAACATCATATTGATTTCTCTACCTATTGAATTAGGAAATTATTGTTAAAACAATTAAAATATAGTCTTTTTCAATGAGTCAAATACATTTTTAAGTATTTTTCTTCCAGAAATCTTGGCAGGTCTGGATGATTAAATCCCCATCATTATTGCATCATTTTTCCATATCAGGTTTATGATGTTTCCTGTACTAATTTATTCTTTGTTTTCTGATCAGGTGATTCATAATGTATTTCAGTTACAAAATTGTCTTTCTTTCTTCTTCCATTGATAAACATTTAAATATTCTTCACTATGCTTTCCCCTTCACTTGGGTATGGAATAGTCTACATTACCATTGAATTCCCTTCCAACTCAAAATTTTTTTATACTGATTGTTTATAAGACCATCATAGACTTTTTTACATGATGAAGACTTTCAGATGTTCCTATTTGTATAGATTCTTTTAATGTTATAGGAATTCTATATGAACCAAGATATTTTTTCTCTTTTTTGTTATAAAACATAAAAAGGGGGGTGAATTGAAGCATGGCATCATAAATATGGAGATGGCCTTGGAACCACAAAAATGTGGGTATAAGACTGATCTCTGAAACAATATCAGTTATTTGAATCTAGGCAAGTCACTTAACCACTGAATGTTCTCTAACATTCTAATGTTATAAATTCTGAAAAAGTTGCTAACTTGCATTAATTGAGGGAGGCAAATTATCAAGGGGATAACCAATATTACTGAAATCACAGAAAAATTCTTATCCTTAGGGATATAGCAGAAAACTGTTATGACTTAAGAAATGAAGATTTAGATGACTTGTAAGAATGTAGACTTGTCGAGCTCCAGTGAAGGTTGGAGAGGAAGTTAAATTAGAACTCCATGCAATGGTTTCAGTTATTTTAATCAATAAATAAGCATCTAGTATGTTTCTGTAATATGTTATACACTAACTCTCTCTCTCTCTCTCTCTCTCTCTCTCTCTCTCTCTCTCTCTCTCTCTCTCTCTCTCTCATCATTGCTTTGAAACAAAGCCCTAGTCATCTCACCCCCCCTAGTTTTGGATATGTTTATTATTATCTGAACAGTGACTAGTTCCATTCTCTGTAAAAAGTACAGATGCCCAATAAATGTTTTTGGATTGGGCTGATATCAGAGTATTCTTGATTTGTGTATTCTAGGATTACCATTCAAATTATTTCATCAGAATCAAACTTTCCTTTTCTGTTTGGGTAGGTAGTAATGTATATTTTAGGCAAGTCAAGCAGAATATCATCCATTCAAAAATGACTAACAAAAAGAAGAATTTCCTCCTTTATTATTGAGAGTTAAGGTTAAACTAACTCAACAAATTCTTGGGTCCAAGTCAGAGGATCCAAAGAGAAATCATTGACAAAAAACAGGAGCTCAGTTAAACATGTTTTAAATTATCTTCCCATTCTTAAAAAATGAAAAAAAATCCTAAACAAATGGGGGAAATGTCCTTCATGAAATTTAGTTTTATTAAGCAAAACTACTTTTAAATCAGTAGGAGCTAGCTTTCCCACATGTTCCTAAAGAATAGACATTGTCTAGATCTTATTAATAAGAGAATAATAATATGATTGCTGGTACTGATCAGAAATGAGTGCAATTGAGTTTGATTCAACTACAAACAGCGCATGTTTTATAAGGAATGTAAATAGAAGATTTATAAATTGCTGCAATTCTAGTATAGAGGCAGGTTTCCTTAGTGGATCTGGTACTTTTTTATCCCCCCAAATTTTATTCACATTCTCTCGATGAGAAAAGGCAAAAGGGGTTAATTAAAAGTCAACTAAAGAGTACTTAGGCATTTAAACATGTAATTTGTTCAGCTCACAACTTAAAGAGCTCAAGCTATAAAATATTTAATTATCAGCATTCATGCCATTTCCTTTTTCAATAACCATTTCTTCCCTCAGTCTGAAAGGAGGCGGGCCAAGCACCTGGTTGTGCAGATTTGGGGGATCCCAGATGCTCAGTAAATATTTGTTGAGCAAATGAATTAATTTCAGTACTTGGACAGAGAGGCAATTGGGTAATAAAGGGTTTCAGAAATGATTGTTAAATACTTTCAGATATTTGAACAAAAGCTTCTACTGCCATTGGAATTCTGTAGGCTCTGTAGCATGTTAAATAATAATTCTCACACTGATATAATATGCCTTAAGGTTTTGGCAGTGTTTTTTCAAGCAATTCATGAGACAGGAAAGGGGAATATTACTACCCCCATTTTAAAGAAGAGAAGATAAGAGAAGTAAAATGGTCATAGGTCATTGGAATTGCTCCCTTAGACCAACTACCAGGATTGTGCCAAACCCCTGAGTTCATTATCCAGGGAAGGAACCCTCCAGGGTATGAGACTGGTAACTTTCTGTTACCTTCTCATTTTCTTTTCCCTTCCCCCAGTTTCTTGAACTACTAAGACAGAAGATTCTGGTCACTAGTCTTCATGGAGTGCTAATGCTCAAAATGTGAAATTATATATAGTTTTATCAGTCGAAATGATATCAAAGTAGATACATTCATGAATGTTTTGTTTCTGCACTCTAAGGACTATGGTGCCGTTTTTTTGTGATTTAAAGTTGAAACTTCTTATTTATGATATCCCTCCTTGTATAATAGGAACCCCTTGAGAATAGAGATTGCCCTTCTTTTCTGTTAACATACCAAATGCTTGGCACAGGACTTTATACATATTAAATGCTTAAATGCTCTTTTCTTCTTTTGTTCTTTCATTGACTTTAGATCAGGAAAAGACCTTTGGGATTATCTAATTCATCCTTCTTCTCAACCTTCCCCAGTTGACAGGAAAGAAAACTGATGGTCAAAGAAGGAAAATAGCTTTGCTTAAGTTCACACAGTGAGTAAGTGTATGGCAGGGAGAGAACTCAACTCATGGTCTTCTGAGTTTAAATTAACATTTTCAGCATTCATTGTATACATATATTCAGCATTCACATATATACACAAACAACTACATCAATGTCTTTATCTACACCTTAACCTATACTAACACCTAAGCCCTCACCTACCTCAACACTTGACACGCACACATACATAGATAGATAGAAAAAGGTCCCTAGTTCCTTTGTATGAACTCAAAAAACAATATATTGAAGTTAAACCCTTTATGTAATCCTCTAGTCAAAGGACTTAAAATAGGCCATACTTTCTCTCTCCCTTCCTGTGGCTTCATCAAAGTAATTTACAAAACATATAAATGTTGATTAGGAGAGGAAATGGTACCTTTCATTTAAAAGGGAGAGATCAGTAGGGATTCCAAGAGAAAAGAGAAATTTAAGTTGACCATTAAAGAATAATTAGAAATAAGATGAGCAGAAGGAAAAAAAAAATCAAGAAAGGACAGCAAGTCTGAGAGAATTGTGGTAGGAAACATTAGGTCACATCCATAGAACAGCAAGTTGTTCAGTTTGGCTGTTGTTTGCAGTGTGTTAGCGGGAGTATTAAGAGATAAATTTAGAATTAATCATAACAGGACTCCAATGCCAGGCTGAGTTTAATAGATAATGGGGCACCATTGAAGGTTTTTGGATAAAAGTGGGGAAGATTGTCTTTAGAAAAAGCAGAACTTCTTGGAGCTATGATTTAACTTTTGACTTGGTTTTCTTTCCTCATTTGATTTAAAGGATGACTCAGGCTTGTCATTTTGAACCTATGGGTTAGGTAATAAATAATGGCAATGATTCTACATCAAATAAAAATGGTTTAATTTCAGAGAAAAAAATCTTGACAATGACTTGTTAACAGCCAAGCACAGGCCAGGATGAGACATATTTCACTAGATGAGACGTCTGCCACTGCTTTAACCATAACTTATCTCTTTGACAAGAACTTTTGTACTTCTGTCCCAGACATAATGAAGTAGCTCTCACTGTCAAGGTTTGAAGCTGAATTGTCAGAGGAAATTGAGTTTCTGAACCAGTAATATTTTGTAGTGTGTAGCATTTCACTGACATAAAAAAACAACAACAAAAGCATATGGAGGCTCAGGTACATGAATTCATGTCTTGGCCTACTGTTTACTAGAATCTATCTGAGAAACAAATGTGCTAGAGTGCAAAAAGAGACTTTGGGTTTGGAGCAGAGCACTGAGTTCAAGTTTTAACTTTGCCTTTTATTATCTGTATAAGTATGGGTCATCCACTCCCTCTCTCTGTATCTCAGCTTCCTTACCTATAAAATGAACAATTTTCATCAAATGATATTTTGACTCCCTTCTTGCTCTGGATCCGGTGAAACCTATGAATCTTCTACTTTATTGAAAAAGTTCCCTTTTATAGGGCAGGAATTCTTCCATAATCTTTCACTCTCTGAGAGGATGAATTCTTCTCCATACCCAACCCAGAGTCTGGACTTTGGTAGCTGGTTATATATTATATTATATAAATATTATATTTTATATAAAATTTATTTATTAACATGTTCAATATTATATTTATATTATATTTTTGTAATATGCTATGTGGGTAAACAGGTATCATCTATTTACACTGTAGCACATATAATATATTTTTATAATAATATACATAAACACACATGTGTAGATGTCCACACCTAAATCTAGCTATACATACATATACATGCATATATGTATGTATAAATATACATACACACAAACTAACACACCCATACCCAACAGTTCATATTTAGGAATAACTGTACAAGATTAAGACTTAGGGGAAGGAGACAAGGGGAGTCCAGGGTACATACTTTAAAAATGGTTCATTTATTCAGTCACTTAAATGAGACAATATGCACACAATACTTTATAAATTACAAAGTGTGATATAAATGTTAGCTATCATCATTCATGCTTTTATTTAATAAACATTGATTAGATATCTACTTTTTATACATTGCCACATCCAAGGTAGGGTGGGGAAATACAAAGCTCAGATAAGATACAGTCCCTGTTCTTTAGAACATTTTCATAGGGCACTAGGATGCAAATAGAAATAGCAATCATATGTGATGAGTATTTTGGAAAGGTGAAAAATTAAGTATTATGTGAGATCTAAGGGATATTACAACTAGTGAGAGCTGTTATTGTAACTGAAACCTACATCTTCTGCCTTCCAGGACAAATTAACAGGACTCAGATGTGTAGAATGTCTCTACATGCTCAGATGATCTAACTACTCCCTTCCAAAGAGCCTGCTTCTGGAAGAGGCAGGATTATGTAGAAGGGCAGCTTGGTGGCCCAGTGGATAGAGCATAGGCCCTAGAGTTAGGAGGGCCTGAGTTAAAATCCAACACTTAATAATGACTTGGCTGTGTAGCCTGGGGCAAGTCACTTAAACCCATTACCTTGTAAAAAAAATTGAAAAAAAAAGGAAAGAAGTACCTTGGAGAGACTATGAAGTATCTCTAGACAAGCTGTGAAGCATGTGAAGACATCTTGTAACTCTCTCATTTTCTTAATATAAGGTTGAGGATAAGGTATTTTTTATTGGCTACCTGGCCCAAATGAGGAAGAGGAGGATGAATGAATGAATACATGAGTGAACTGAGGATTTTATTAAGTGCTTACAATGTGTAACGCACTATATTTCAGTATAGAAGATACAAATAGATAAAGACCTGATTTGGCCTCAGTCCAGTATCTTTGGTCGTGTTCTTTTTTAAGTTACATTCTTCATGAATTTACTTACCTGGTAGTGATGTAGTATCTGGATAAGAACTTGATAAGGCTATTAATATATAATGACTGAACTAAATTTGAAGCTCCAGATTGCAAGGTGGGTTAGTCGGTAAATGTGAGGATGTTTATGGATGTGTGTGTGTGTGTGTGTGTGTGTGTGTGTGTGTGTGTGATAATTGTACTTTTGTACTTCTTAGATCTTCAAAATATCACTTTGTTAAAAAGCTAATTGATAAGTGGCCAAATGGAATTTGGATAGTTATCATTGACAACTAACAGAGTAACAAAATGGTAGTAGGGTTCAAACCCATTAGAAGAAAGAAATCAACTGAACTCATTAAGTTACTCCAGGACTCTGGAGATTATGTGTAGCACACTTTTTTCAGTGAGAGTGACACTAAAGCATACTCTCTACAATAGGAGAAAGGAAATAGAATGCAGAAGGACCTCTGAGTTCCAAATCCATCATTGGATAGATATAGAAACAGAGTAGTCCCCAAAACCAATAGCTCTTAAACTACATAATAGTAGCTCTCTGACACAAATAGTAATTCTTCCCATCACTGATGGTGCTCATGAGTCACTATGGACCACTCCATACACCATTATTATTTGTAGAACAACTTCTTAATGATTAAATTTAATAAGCATTTATTTAAGCTTTCTTACCCTAGCCAGACTCATACCTGAAGGACACTACTTAATTTATTTCCATTAATATGATTCACTATTTTCATTTCAAAAGCTTTGTCTGAACTTATGCCCCTCAAATATGACACCTTCAAGGTCGTTTCCACACCATTATCAGTAATACAGATGACTTTGGTGTATACTTGCAGAAAGTAGACATGTTCACATCCCCCTTCTATATCTCTCATGGTTACTGTGAGGATAAGATGAGGCAAAACATCTCAGAATTAACAGGATTTAATCAGCTGTGTGACCTAGCTGTATGATCCTGGGTCAAGGCACTTGCCTGCTCTCAGCCAGAGAAAGGAAGCAATGCTAATACCTATTTTAAAGCATTGTTGAAAAGATCAAAGGAGGTAATATTTATAACATGTTTTGATGATTTTAAAGTGTCATATAAATCAGAAATTATTACTATTAGTATTAATTATTAACCTGTTATATTCCAGGTATCTCTCGGCTAGATATTGGGGTTACAAAGATCAAAAGAAAAAAAAGACAGTCCCTGTCATAGCACAGTTTACATTCCACTAGGAAAAGCAACCAAAACATATGAGTAGACATTAAATATTCACAAGATAAACTCAAACATTGACATTATATATTATGTATAATATATAACATGTTATATATAAATACATTTTTGTAATATACATTGTATTATATATTTATGTTATATTGGGTATTTACCCAGTTCATTTATTTTACCCAATTTACCCAATATTACAATAGCCAAACATGTATATATTTATACTGTAACATATTATGTTATAATATATTAATAAATGTACCATACATATTCACAGTATATGAATTTATATAAACATACATGCCTATGTACACAAAAATCTAGCTATACACATGTATACACATATACACACAAACACAGCACATACCTCATACATGTGTATATACACATTTATGTGAGACAGACATTTCTTATTATTATTATCCATGTCATATAATTTGATATATCTTTACCTTGTCTTATAATTTTATGTCCAGATTTGTTTCCCCAACTAGATTTCTCCTCAAGGAGAAAACCAAAGGAAACAAGACTGATTTTTGGCTTCTTTGAAACCTCTCTCAGTACTGTTTTACACTCTATTAGGTGCTCATTAAATAAATACTTGTCAATCAAAGGGTTTTCAATTTAAATTAATTTTAAAGATCTTCTTTCTCCAGCCCTAGCTTTCAGGGAACATCAGCTGACAATATATAGCTTTAATTTCTAATAAAATTAAAAATGGGTACAACTTTAAACCCTGCCTTGTATGTCCAATGGTGATCATGCATAGGGAGCCAGAGACCAGAGAAAGTACTTTGTTTCTCTCTCTCTCTCAAAGAGACAGAATTCACACAACAGATCAGAACCTAGTGGCAGCCTTCATTTTTATAACCTAATGAATACCACATTGTGGATTTCTTGTTTTCTTTTATCCTGGGGTCAAAGAAATGATGCAATACATTATAACCAGAATCCTCTATTCAATATCTGTGCTCAAAGCATCTGTCTGAGGGAGGCGAAGACATTCATCTTGCTGCTATCTAGTCTCTTATGTCTAGGATACTTTGAATCGAGGTATATTTATTTTTGCCATTTCTGCCAAATAATGACAAGTTTATGGAGGAAATAGAAAAATATGCAATTTCTTTTATTCACCAACCATTTATTATGTTTCTACTGTATACAAAGTACTGTGATCGGACTGGATGAAGATTAGGGGTGAAGGTATGAGAAGAATTAAAATGAACTATAGTCCTTACTCTCAAGAAACTTACAGTTTAGTAGAGGAAAGGGATGCAGCAAAAGCAATTACTATACATAAGTGTCTAACAGAAATCAATAATATTATTTAACAACTAAGGAAAAGATAGTCCTTTCTAATTGGAAAAATAAAGGAAACCAAGGACACCTAACCCTTAGAAAGACCTAAATTAGTATTTATAACCAGAATGAAATTTAAAGATTACTTGGTTACCACTCCCTCACTGTGGGTATCTGGGATATGGCGTGATAGGTTTACAAACTCATTCCACTGCTACAGTTGGTTTTCTGCAAGTCT
The DNA here is from genome assembly GCF_037893015.1 of Macrotis lagotis. Classification (NCBI taxonomy): domain Eukaryota; kingdom Metazoa; phylum Chordata; class Mammalia; order Peramelemorphia; family Peramelidae; genus Macrotis; species Macrotis lagotis. The sequence continues at coordinate 209,721,106 of NC_133660.1, read as the reverse complement.
ACTGGAGCTCTGAGATTGAGTGATTTGCTTAGTTACATAGTGAGTAGGTGTGAGAAGCACTGCTTGAGCCTCCATTTTCCTAATATCAGAACTGACTTTCCAGCCATTTTGCCATTTTACCTCCTAATTTTTCAAGTAGAAAAACAGTGACACAGAGAGGTTAAGTATATTGCCCCAAACCAGATAGTTGTTTAGTAAGTAGAAGCCCTTGGATTCAGCTTAGCACCTCTGGCTTTAATTTCCATGTTCTTCCCATTGTAACATGCTACCTTTCAACTAAGATTACAAAATCATCTACTTTTGTTGTTATTGTTCAATATAATGCATTTATTAACTAAAGCTCTCCAAACATGGAATGACTTTCCTCATGAGGCACTAAGTTGCCTCTCAAGAAGATTATACTAGACTATCTTTAGGTTGCTTTAGACTCTAAGATTTCCATATTCTATGTATGTAAAATTCATATTAGCAAGCATCTATAAATCTTACTATTGCATTTATATCTATCTATTTTTTTGTTTGTTCAGTCATTTTTCAATTGTATTTAAGTCTTCATGATACCTTTCTGGGGTTTCTTGGAAAAAATACTGGAGTAGTTTGCCATTTCCTTCTCTAGTTCGTATTACAGATGAGTAAACTGAGGCAAGCAGGTTTGAGTGACTTGCCCAGAGTCACATAGCTAGTATATGAGATTGAATTTGACTCAGGAAGGGTCTCCGTGTGTGTGTGTGTGTGTGTGTGTGTGTGTGTGTGTGTGTGTGTGTGTATGTATGCATCCATCTATCTATCTATCATCTATCTATCTATTTGCTTGTACTCATATGTTAGCTATCACCAATATCATCATTATCATCAATATTTAGCTTCTTTAAATCACAAAGGTTTACAGAGATGGGAAGAATAGATTCATTTATATCAATACCCTGGTCCATGTAGTTTGAATTTTTCAACAAAAAAGATTAAAATATAAGTGAATTATTAGTGAAACTTGGAATTGAATGGCTTTATTAACCTGCAGAACTCTTTGGTGGTCCCAGAGCAGTATTTGCTACTTAATGAATCTTTCTTCATGGACATTCTGAAGAGGAACGTTTTTCTGATCCCAGGAGTGGGTGCTCAATATCTACAGTTGATTGCTCAGTACTCAGGATCCTGGGCCAATTTTTAGCTTTCTGAAAGTCACTAAATTCCTACCTACTATTTACCTTTGGGATATTATTTCAGAGAACTCAAGTCTACTGCTTATGAAAATCACAAAATAATAAATATCTGAGGAAGGTTATTTGTTATGGCAGCATATTTACCTAACTGATGTAATGTCTTAGCCTCACTATTGTTTGTTGATTTTATTTTAGGGGATTTGATTCATTCAATAATTCATTTGCATCCATTCAATGACCATTACTTAAGGACCTACTGCATGCAAAAAATACAAATGTTTCGTTGTGGATAGTGAAAATAAACTCAAGTTTAGAATCAGAGGACTGAAGGTTATCTGACATTAAATTGTGAGCTTTTTGAGGGCAGATATATATTGTCTTTTGCCTTTTTTGTACCCCTAGCACTCTGCACATTGTCTGGCAAATAATAGGTGCATCATAAATGTTTATTGACTAATTGATTAAATTTAGACCCTACCTGGTAAGATCAGAAAGTTGTCTCTTGCTATAATGACACAACTAAAAAGTATTAAAGCCAAGACTTTGAAACTAGTTTTTCCTTAATATAGGTCTGAAACTTATCTTGCCATACTGCCCACTAGCTTTATGGTTTCAGACAATTCAAATTCAAGACCTCAGTTTCGTCTTCTGCAAAATGAGAGAGTTGGAACAGATTGTGTCTAAGGTCCCATCGAGATTAATGAACTCTTTGATCTACTGAATTATATCAGGATCATACTGAATCATTGGTGGACAGAGTTCCCATAAAAGGAGTTTCTAGCACTAAGGACACCAAATATCCTCTTATTGGAATAAGCTCTTTGTATTGAATCAACTGTCATTTGACCCTGAACATAAGACTAGATCAATACTTTGGCTAAGCTGAAAATCAAAAATATAACAACAGAACTCATCAACCCACAAGCCTGCAAGTAATGATGCTTTCAGATCGAGCCTCTGAACTTGTTTTGTAATGAACAATTAAAAGCTGAGCTATCAATTACCATGTTTCTCAATAGCACAATGGATCAATGCTCTGAATTTTGTGATGTTCTTAATTACTTTGTACAAGGTTATTGCAAATAGAAAAAAAACAAAACAAAACAAAACACCATAACAGAATTCACAAGGGAACTTTTCCACATGGTACTTGTACATCCTGTTCATACTGCAATCAGATCTTGATTAATGTTGGCATTAAACTCATTGCCTTTCTAATCAGTTGATAAAATTCTGAGTTTGACTCCAGTAGTCTATTGCCTGTATATTTCTACTGTGAATGTTTGCTATGAAAAAGAAAGAAGAGGGGAAGGAGCAAGGGCAGGAAATGTACATGAATAATGCAGTGAATTGGTTCAGAAGCATTTGGGATGACACTCGAAAAGTCTCAACAGTCTTTTGAAAGATGCTTTAACAATGACCCATCACAACTGTTTTCAGTGATTGGGTATACATGTGTATGTGAATGTCTGCTTATGTATATGCCAATGAATATGTCTATAGGAGAAATAATGCAAAACAACTTTGAGAATGCCAGTTTTGGAAGGGTGGTGGTGGCTTAGAGGTATGTGGTTTGGGGGGGGGTGTTAACATTTTGAAGTCAAAGTATATGCAAATGCAGTAAGAATTTATTTTATTAAAAAATAATTTCAAAGGATACCAATGAAGAATTTACCTGTTGACTAGAAGCCTAATTGTTTATAGGTATGATTCTAATATTACCATTTTCTCAATTTCTTTATCTTGAGTACTCAAAATGAATCTTTCACATTAAAAAAAATTCAAATCCTGAAAAATTTACTCACACACTTTTCCAAATGTTTTTCAAATCATTCTATTCCCAGGGCAGCTAGGTGGTGCAGTGTATAGAGCACCAGCCCTGGAGTTAGGAGGACCTGAGTTCAAATATGACCTCAGACACTTAATAATTACCTAGCTGTGTGGCCTTGGGCAAGCTACTTAACCCCATTGCCTTGCAAAAAAAAAAACCTAAATAAAAAAAAAATCATTTTACTCCCACTAATATTACCCTTGTTTAGGAATTGATCAACTTTCATCAAAATATTTTAAAAACCTCCTGACTATTCACCATTCCTTCAGTTTCAACCTACTCCAACCCTGTCTTTATACTACTCCCTAAAAAATGTATTTTGTATCCACTTCAAATAATTTTAACTGAAATCCATTTGCCTAATACTAAACTCTTAAATCTAGCATTTAAGACCCTCTATACTCTGACTCTGATGTGCTCTTCTACCATTATTTCATATTCCTCATCATGAATTTTTTCTTCAATGCTGGCTTACTCTTTGTATATGCTCCCCTAGAATTTTATCCCTGCAATTTACTGTCTTGCTAAATTCAACTTCTTACATCCTTCCATTATTTCAAAGTCCCTTTTGGATTTAATTTCTTGAGTTAAATTGAATTGAAAATCATTCACTATTTGGTTTCATTTTTTCTTTTCTAAACAATTGTTTCTTTTCTTTTTCTAAAAACAAAATAAAACAAAAAATCAAATTTCATTAATGCCCTTTTCCTTGACATTATAGCTATTTGAACCCACTACTAAACCCTCCCTGGTAATATAGAATATGCTTAAGTACACATATCCTATACAGTGGTCACTTCTAATGAATTATAAATATTCTATCCAGGTAATTCTCCATTTTCTATGTGCTTGGAACAGATATAAATTTTATTATCTGTTCTCAAAGATGTTCATTGACTTTCCAATAACTTACATCTGGACTTTTACTGACTCTACCATTGACAGTCATAAGGGCCAGACATGCAGTGAGGAAGATCCAATTTTAAGTCCTACCTCTGAGAATCATATTAGTTACAAATTGACAAATCTATAAATCTTTCAAGGCAAGTCTAAAAGAGACAGGGTAGTGCACATTGTGATCTTCATTGATGGAGGGAATTACTTTATTGAGAATTCTCTATACCATGAAAATTATAGGAGTCTAGTCTCTAGCTATCATCTATTTACCTATCTATCCATTTGTATATGTGCATACACATACATGCATACATACTTGTACACCATATATTTTCAATGTAATTATTTCACTCTGCATCAATTCATAGAAATTGTTCCATGTTTCTCTGAATTTTTATGTTCAACATTTCTTACTATACAAAAATTCTATTATGTATGTATTTATTCACATTATATACAATTGCAAACATAATAGATAGATAGATGATAGATAGATAGATAGATAGATAGATAGATAGATAGATAGATAGATAGACAGATAGATGGTAGAATGGATGGATGAACAGAATATTATTTTTAAAGCTAGTCTCCATGTTCAATATTTTAGTGAAGCAGCAACCCCATTTATGGGATTAAGTATATTTACAGTCCAACACACCCAGTGACAGGTAGAGGATGAGTTGGGCTAGGGCATGACTAACCATGCAGAAGGGAAAGGCAAGAAGAAAGCTATTGCATGGATAGAGACTTCCTTATTTATTATTCATTGAGAAAAAATGCAGTGTCAAGAAGCTGTGGATTCTTGGCTGACTATAACACTTTGAATCAAATGAAACAGAGTTTGCTACAGGTAAGTTATAGCTAGAGACAACTGTCTGCCTTTGTCATCATGTCGTGTGAGTAAGTGCAGAATGAAGTAATGATAACAGATGGATGAGAGAGAAAGGGCTGAGATTTTTCCTACAACAGAACATTTGGTAGATATGGGTAAAGGCGGGGGGTGGGATGGGAAGAGTCAAAGCCCAAAGGGAAATTTGTCTGATCTATGTATCTAAATTTCTGTATCTCTAAAGATACATATCTATGTCAGTCTATCTTTTTATCTATCATTGTTGCTCAATCATTCTTCAGTCGTGTCTGACTCTTTGTGACCCCATTTCCCATTTCTAATTTTCTTGGCAGTAATACTGGAGTAGTTTGTCATTTCCTTTTCTTTTTACACATGAGGAAATTTAGGTAAACAGGGTTAAGTGACTTGCCCAGGATCATATAGCGAATAATTACCTGAGACCAGATTTGAAATCAGAAATATGTATCTTCCTAACTCCAGGCCAAACACTCTATAGAGTGTGCCAACTGCTTGCCAAGATAAACAGGTAGATCTATAGATCTAAATAAACATCTATATTAATATTGGAAACAAAATTTTATATTCTTATAATTCTCCAGGCAAAACTTCACTGCCACCAAATTCTGTACTGAAGAGGTGAGGCAGTCTCTGGCTTCTAAAGCCAGGTGTGTATTTAAAGCTGAATTTTGGAAAGTGTTTCAGGACCTACAATATTAATCTAATCCCCAAATTAAAATAGTAAAACCTCCTCAGTTACTGTCTTTGAACTATAAAAGTGATGTGACATTTAAAACTGGCAAAGAATCATTTTTCAGAGAAAGAACAAAATCCAGTATGCAAGTTGCCAATCTCCCCCAACCCTCTGATATCTTTTTATAATGCATCATTTCATGTGGATAACCTTGCATTTTCAAGGACCATACCAATCATGCATGAGTCTTGGCAGGGTCTGCCAAAGTTGAAAAGGCTTTCTATATGAATCCAAAGAGGCCCTGCCGACCTTCTCTACAAAGTTAGATCTGGCTATGTTCAGAAGAATTCATCTGCAGGGTGACCATAGAATGATGATTTTTTAAAACATGCAGTTTGTTATTGAGGTTGCAATTTGTGTTAGTGGAGAGTCATATAGGCTGAGTCCAGAGGAATATAGACTGAATTAGAAAAAGGGCTTTAAGGTCATGCTTTATGAGAATCAACTGAAAAGTTTAGGAATACACATGAAGTTGAGGTTGTGAACCTGGACCAGAGCTTTCCCAGCAACTTCTGAAGAGGCAAAATTCAACAAAGGACCCAGTGCTTTGAAATGATAAAATAGTCCCATTTTGGCCACAGATCAACCAAAGTCTATCATTCTACAGAATCTTAAAAAGGAACAAGCTCTTCTTAGAACTTCCTCCTCTCTTTTCTCTGACTGACCATGGCAAGACATTTATGACTGTCATCTGTAGGGTTGGAGACGTGGTCAATGTCACTGTCCCAACAGAATGGAGCTGCATTAGTCTGAATCTGAATTTGAAGTTGCCTCTTCAGACTTAAAGACTGAACAGTGTTTCTGTGATGGACAACCCCAGACTTAGAAACAATTGGTGACCTGAAAAGAGCCTGAGATACTAAGTCTCTTCATCAGATATGTCTGACATTTCTCCTGGGGTCTCAACTGTTCTAAGATTTCTTGAAGAAGACTGCTATCAATTGGATGGATGTAATTCATGACTTGGCTTGTCAGAAAACAATTCTGGAGGGAATTGTTTGGTGAAAGCTGAAAGGAGTTCTCAACTGCCACTTCAGCAATCCCATAAACTGTGTTCTACAAAGTATCCCAAATGAATTAGCACAATTTTTAGGTATTAAAGCTTATTACTGCACTAAGATTTTTGGGGCCATGCTATATTTTGGTGACTTGAAGTCTCAAAATATTGTAAAATAATTACATTGGTTACAAATCACTGATGTCTGTTTTGATTCTATTTTAATATAAATCCTTAGTCTTTTTTGCTTATCATGTCATTTATGTGAAGGAAATCAATAGCCATCCTATTGTTGATATATTTTGTGTAATTTTCTTCTTCAAACTTTTTGGGATCTCCTGGATATGAATCTAAAGTGTTACATAATTTTCCCTTGAGTTCCAGAATAGGGATGGATATCAAAAGTCCAAAGATTCAGGGGGAAAGGGTTTGATCCTTGACTTCTGAGGTCAGAATTCATTAGGATTGTACCTTGTCTATATTTATGGGTCCAGAATATAGAGGCTCCTTAATGGAGAAGGAGACAGTAAGCACAGTATCCTCCTGAGATCGCCACAATGCTGGCAGGAACATTCTTAGATCAATAGGAGTCACCAGAAATTTTTGCTAAAGATTAGAAAAGTTGAAGGTAGAAAAGAGATTTATTCTGTTTATCCCAGAGGATAGAACTAAGATCATTGGTTGAAAGTTTAAATGAAAAAAAAAATTGGTCTTGTTATTAGCAAAATCTTTCTAATAAGTTTGACCAAAACATGAATGTGCTGTTTCAGGAGAGAATGAGATCTCTTAAACTAGAGCTCTTCAAGAAAAGACTGGATGACCACTCTTAGGGCATATTGTTTTAGCTGAAGCACATTTAGAGTGGGTTCATAGTTATTTAATGCACTTGATAATCCCTCTGATCATTTATCTACACCCACTGTTGGTCACCAACCCACATGTGTCTCCAACTTTCTACAGAATTAAAACCTGCTCTGCAGGCAATAGGAATCTTGGCATTTATCATTCTGGAGGGCTGTGGCCCAGCAACTAGGGTGCCCTAGTCTAACTCAGGGTGGCCTGCCAAGTATAATTAGCACACAGTATGTTTGGGGATTGCAGAGCAATCCTGCTGTCCTGTTCCTATGGAGTACACCAGGGGGTCCAGCTCCCCTGTAGTCTACCCGATGGTATAGTCAGTGGGATATTCAGGCACCCAGGGGAAACAATAGCTTTCGAACAGGCAAGTACCATCTGGAAAGGGCTTGTAAGTGGGACAGAAAGAACCTTAAAGAGATAGTGCTAGAATGGAGGCTAGAAACATAATGCCAAAGAATGGGTAGTTATTGAGTGTCATTATAGAGGTTTGGGCTACAAAGGGCTTTCAAACATGTAATATTATATATGGGCACTAGAGGTGATTTAGAACATAGAATGTTATAGCAAGAAGGGACCTTAAAATGTAAAATATTAGAGATGGAAGGGAATGTAGAGATCATTCTTTTGCTGATTAGAAAATTGCAGCTTTTAGAAATGAATCAAGACCAGAAAATTGAATTGAAAAAAAATTATATAAGGGAGGTAGATACATACATTTATATGAAATATATATATATGCATATGTATAGTTATGAATGTAGATACACATATATACATTTAGTCACATTGTACATTTTAAACAGGATAATATGTCAAAATCAGTTCTTAACTAGTAGTAGTGGAGACTATTAGAGGATACCCAGGAGCACCAAACTTCAGCATGACCCCATTTTTCCAGTGGCCACCCCTTCTTATCACAGTCTATAGGAAGAAGACTACCTAAATAATAATTCTATTACTGGATTTTCATTTCTGTCTTAGCTTGGTTTTTATTGTCTGAGAGTCACTGGAAATATTTCCATAGAGAAGGATTAAACCCAGGTTTGATGGGCATTACTCTCTCTCATCACCGGCAATGAAAGTTTGTCAGAAAGAGTTTTACTTTAAGAAGGTCAGAAGATCAGGAGCTCTGGCATTAACTAGCTGCATGACCCTGAGCAAGTCACATCACTTCACCAGGCCTTGTAGCCCTTCTTTCCTGCTCTAAAACTCTGTATCCCTATTAGAGTTCAACCTTACAGTTCACTGTTCCTTCCTATTTGTGCTCCTGAATTGATACATTCACTAAAATCAATATGCAAGGCAGAACATGTTCATTCCATTTTCTAACTGCTGTTGGGTTGTAATTCTTATCTTTATGGCTGCTCCCATGAGTAAGAATAAATCATTATGTGGATTGTTGTTGTGTGTTTTTTTATTTTTATTTAAGTTTTTTTAGTTAAGCTCATTGCTTTAGTGTCTTTTTTTTGTAACTCTCCAAATACTTTTCATCACTAATTTGTCATCTCACCACATTTGTAAAGGGTATTTTTTGCTCACATGTCAGAACTTACACCAAATACACACTTAAGTGAAGTTAAGCACAGATCAATGTTTCCAAAATTTAATCACATCCTGTGGGTGCATGATCATGATAATGAAACACTCCTAGGGTGAACAAGTTCATACTCGCTCTGATGAACATAAAACTGTTTTCTTGGATTTTAATGTGTTTCCTTTGAATAATGAAAGAATTTTCCTTTGCTATGTAAGAGGAAAGGAGATTGGATAATCACACACTGCTGTAAGATTTGTTATAGGAAGATATGCATAAATACATATACATTTGTATGTATGTGTGTTTTCATGTGTGCATACATAGCAGAGGTTAGTTACTTGCCCAGACTAAAGTGTCTGAGGATGGATTTGAATCTGGGCCTTCCTGACTCCAGATCTATCTAACTACTATGACACTAGCTACTTCTGTGTAGGTCAGTGTTGCCATACATGTATGTGTGTGTGTGTATTTCTATCTCTATCTCTGTCTCTGTCTCTGTCTCTGTCTCTATCTCTATTGGTGTATTTGTATATACAAGTATATAGATTTATATAATATATTTATATAAGGTTTACAAAGTGCTTTTATCCTTCCGCCCTGTCAATTAACCCACAGTTCTGTGAAATATTTAATTCAAGCATAATTATTCCCATTTTAGAAATGATAAAAATTAGAAATAGAGAATTTAATGGATAAATGAAGTAGTGAAGGAAAACATTTATTAAATGATAGGCTAAGCTCTACAGATACAAATTCAAAAACAAGTAATCCTTGCTCTTAAGGAGCTTCTATTCTATTAAAAAGAGAAGACACCTATGGGAGAGAGGCACTGTATACCACATATGTACAGTATGCTAAATATTTTACAATTATTATGTTATTTTCTCTGCCCAACAACCATGCAAGATATTGGGAAAATGGAGGCAGAAGATAAGTGACTTGCCTAAGGTCACACAACTAGTAACAAACTAGACTGAATTTGAACACAGGCCTTCCTGATCCCAGGAAGTGAGAAGTTAGATAGCATAGTAGATAGAGTACTGAACCTGAAGTCTGGAAGACTGATATTTCAAAGTTCAAATTTGACCTCAGGTACTTACTAGCTGTGTGACTCCAAACAAGTCACATAACCTTGTTTGTCTCAGTTTTCTCAACTGCAAAATGCACTACAGAGGGAATAGGCAAATAAACTCCAATATTTTTGCCTAGAAACTGTCAGATGGGGTCATGAAGAGTCAGACATGACTGAAAAAGACTAAATAACAAAGAAGATTTTAGATGCTAGATTTGAAGTCAAAAATCATTCTTGACTCCAATTTCAATATTCTTTCTAATAAATTATTCTCTTCTTTAACTTAAAAGATTAATCTGATATTCTGAACCAATAGTCAACAAAATGGAGTTCAGCAATTTTTTTCTTTTTCTATGCTCTATGATACAAATATTTTCCAATTTTCTTTACTATAGCAGTAAGCATAAGGTGGCAGCTAGGTGGGGTAATGAATAGAGTACTGGGCCTAGAGTCAGGAAGACCTAAGTTCAGATCTGATCTTAGGAACTTACTATCTGTCATGGAGATGTCACTTAATCCTTTTTGTCTCAGTTTTCTTATCTGTAAAATGAGGGGAAGAAGGAAATGGCAAAGATCTACAGTATTTTTCCAAGAAAAAATGCCATTAGGGTAATGAATATTTGGACATGACTGAAACAACTGAACAACAACAAACCAAAGGGTGTTTTAAGAAATGGAAGGAATTAGAATGCCACAGATGGTAGAATGGTGGAGTATGGGGGGTTAAGAGAACATGTTGAACAACTGTAGCTTTTTTTTTTATTTTGACCTTTTTAATAATACTGATTGGTGGGGCAACTAGGTGGTGCAGTGGATAGAGCACCGGCCCTGGAATCAGGAGTCCCTGAGTTCAAATGCGATCTCAGTCACATAACAATTACCTAGCTGTGTGGCTTTGGGCAAGCCACTTAACCCCATTTGCCTTGCAAAAAAATAAAATAATAATAACTGGTTGGGTAACAACCTGTCCCCTGAGACTAGCTAGTATTGCAGGTACCCTTAGTCACTGGAAGCTAAGAAACATTTCTCCCTTTTGTAGATCTTTACATTGTCCTCATTTCATCCTTTTCTTTCCACCATAGTGGTTTTAAACTCTTTAACAAGCTCCCACCTAGCCACACAGGGTCTAGTAACCGACTTCCAAGCTCCTCTCTTAGTGATTTTCTTTTTTGAACATCTGGGAAGGACCCCAGGCATCAGAGTTTCAAACAGCTTACACAGCACATCTACCGCAATATCTCCCTTCCTATATTTTCAGGTCAAGTACTGATACTTTATTCGAAAATAAGCATTTTGTAAAATCCTTTCACAACCCTTATCATTTAAGTAAGTGAACTTTCTTCTACACAAAATTCAAGTGTCTTCTTTTAGCATGAGAATTTTCTCATCCAGATCTTCATAACCCAATATGCCCCTTCCCACATATTTTCCTTTTCAGGTGCATTTGATATGTTGTCTTCCTGCTTTAGAATGTAAGCTCCATGAGGGCAGGGACTGTCTTTATCTTTGCTTATATTTATTTACCTAAACTTGAACCTGATACACAGAATATACTTAATAAATTCTCATTACCTTTATGTCCTCCAACTGTTGTTATCCCCCTCAAAAAAAGCTTTATATCTAGATCTAACTATAATCTATATAATTATTTATGTATGTTTATGTTAACATACATACATATTCTGAATACATTTAGGCATTGCATATTATCTTCAGATTAGAATGTAAGCTCCTTGAGGATAGAGACTATATATTTAATGTTATTTTATTTTTTTCCAACTACATGCTAAGATAGTTTTCAATAATCATCTTTAGGTAAGCTCTTGAGTTCTACATTTTTCTACTTACTTCCTTCCTGTCCCCACTCCCAATGACAGTGAGTAATCTGATATGGATTATACATGTATAATCATGTTTAACATATTTCTGTATAAGTCACATGAAAAAAGAAACAGAACAAAAGGGGGAAAATAAGAAAAAGAAAACAAATAAAACAAATGTTTAAAAGAGAAAATAGTATGCTTTAGTCAGATTACCTATCTTATTTTCTAGATGTGTATGACATTTTTCATCACAACTCTTTTCAAATTTTCCTTGATCAGTGACTATGTCCTTCAAAGTTGGATCATCAAACAATGTTGCTCTTAATGCAGGACTATTTTTTTTATCCTTAATGCATAATATCATGCCTAACACTCATTGGTTGATTAAAAAAAATTGTGATCACCATAGGCCCTTTTAGCTTTGATTGGTACCTCTTCATTATTACTTTCCTTAAAGAATTCTTTCTGTTTAGAATACTAGAAAAAAAATGTAGTTTCCAAGTACCCACTGAGATTTTTTGGTAATCTAAGGGTGATAATATTGATCCTAATGTAAATTTACAGAAGCTCTACAGTGCTATAGAAAAAAAAAAGCACTGTATTTGATTCAAGAGACCCATGTTTGAATCTTGTATCTGTGTGATCTTTCCTTAAGCAAGATATTTGACTTCTCAGAACCTTAAACAGATATCTTCAAGTTCCAGGATCCCTAAAGTCTGTTTTAGCACTAAATCTATAATCCTCTGAGTATCTACTAAGTAACATTCTGTGAAAGGTCAAACAGATATGCATGGGTAACTCTCTAAGGAAAAATGATTGTGTCCTTGGGACAGACCATATACTTGCTTCCTATTCTATACTATTCTCAGAATCATAGCTTTTTAGTGCTATAAATGGCTAAAAAATAGTAACTTATTCTTCCTCCTATTTCCAACCCCACTGGCCATATCTCTAATAAAATAGTAGTCCAATCCCTTTATAGATAGTCTTCAAGATATTATTGTTGTTAATAAGTCATTTCATTCATACCCAAATCTTTAGGATCCTATTTGGAGTTTTCTTACTGATGTGATTTGCCATTTACTTTTCTATTCCATTTTACAGATGAGGAGAATGGGGTAAATAGGATGAAGTGACTTGCCTATCCACATAGTTAGTAAGGTTTTGAGGCCAGGTTTGAACTTAGGAAGCAGAGTCTTCCTGACTCCAGGCCCATCCCTCTATCTACTGTACAACCTAGACATCAAGGGTTATTATTATAATACCCATTTTACAGATGAAGAAACTTAGGTAAACAGGGTTAAATGACTAGTCTGGGAATCACATAGCTAGTAAGTGTCTGAGGTTGGATTTGAATTCAGAAAGATGAGTCTTCCTGATTCCAAGCCCTTAATTGTCCAATACTATGACAGAGAAATCACATTTCCCATAGAAACCATATAAAGAAATTGCTGTTTAAACATCAAAGTCAGAATTCCTTTTCAGACCTTCTAAGGCAAATATTTTTCCATCATTGTGTGCTATTTAATCAGTTGTTTCCTTGATGTCCTTACCTATAAGATGTAAGATTTGAATAAGATGATTTCCAAAACTGCTTCCACCTCTAAAACCTATTACTTGAATCCTCAAATAAAGGCATGGAAGGAATGCTTATTATATAAGGCCAAAAAGCTGGTAGAGGTGGATTTGATTATTGGAAAAGATTGACTGCATTTTGAAGGTCACCTTCAGTTCTGGGTCTCACATATTAGGAATGTCTCTTATAATTTAAAGAGTTTCCAAAAGGAGGACAACCAAGGTGATTAAAAGTCTTAAGTTAATGTCATTGACTGAAGGAATTTGGAATGTTTAGACTGAAAAAAAAGTTTTTTAATGTGACCTTATGGGTATGGGGAGGGGAGGAAGGGGTATGTGATTTGCAGGGGTGGAATTCATGACTGTCTACATAAATTTTGGAGGTTTCTAAAGGGGAAAGATATTAGGTTTCTTCTGATTGATCCCAGAGGGCAGAGTGGGTGGCTAGATGGCAGAATGGATATAGTACTGAACTTGGAACTAGAAATCTTCCTGAGTTCAATTCCAGGCTTGTTTAATTTCATTCATATTGATATGTGTTGCCTATTCCATGAGAATAAGCTTCTTAAGAATAGAGAATACATCATCTGATTCTTTGTACCTCCAACTCTTAGCATAGAGTGGCCACATATTGGATATTTAATATTTTTCAAGTTCATAGACTGACCTTGCCATTTCAGAAATATATCCTACCAATACTCTTAATTAGTTGTATATATCCAGCTGTGATCCTGTCTGTAATGTTTGGTGATTATTTTATACTCAAGATCATAGGGAGAACACAGTCCAGAGAGGTCATAGGTCTTTAAAAAGGCAATGTTAGACCTCAAAGAAACTTTGGGGATTGGAGAAAATCTTGGAGAGTGCTCACTTTAGATATTTAATTCCTATTGTCATCATGACCTATGAGGTCCAATTCAGGGAGTACCAACCCTTTTGAATTAGGAATTCCCTTATTTAGTCATTTGGGCAATAAAGACACAGAAGGATCATGGCATCATTGCATATAGGCAGAAGCACAGGATGTGCCCATATGGAACCAAAACTCAAACCTCTTAGAGATGAAATTATACCTTCAGTTTCAGAGGAGAGGCTTATTTAGTCATGAAGTAACAAACATTGGGAAATATCTAAGCAAAATCCAGCCCTGGCTGGGAAATCACAAGTCACTGTAAGAAGATATGATTTGATCAAAATCAAGTTTCTTGAACTCGGTAATTTAGAGGATTAGGTTTCCTTCATTCCTATCCTGGTGACTTAATTTACTATATGTAGGCACAAGGACACCCTGGGACATAAGATTGGGGATGTTCAACTGCTGTTCCAGGCAGTGGTAAACTACTATGTACTCAGTCTGTTTTAGGAGAAATACAAAGATAAATGAGACCCAGAAAAAGGAAGCAATTTGATATATGGTCTGTGAAGGAAAGCTATGACAAATCTAGATAGCATACTAAAAAAGCAGAGACTTCATCTTGTCTACAAATGCTCATATGGTTAAAACTAAGATTTTTCCAATAGCAATTTATGCCTGTGAGAGTTGGACTACAAAGAAAAGGAAATTTTGTAGAATCAACTCTTGAATTGTGGTGCTGGAGAAGACTTTTAAGAGTCCTTTGGACAGCAAGGAGATTCAATTAGTTTATATCTAAATAAAGTCATTCAGACTATTTATTGAAAGGTTAAATACTGAAGCTGCAGCTTAAATATTTGACCAAATTATGAGAAGACAGGACTAGTCTGATGTCAGGAGAGACTGAACGCAAAAAGAAGAGAATGGCAGAGGAAAGGATGGATATTTAGTGCCATGGACTCAACAAACATGAGTTTGAACACATTTACAAAGACATAGATAAAAAAGTCTTGTCGTGCTATCATCCATGGGGTCATAAAGAATAAGTCATAACAGAAAGATGAAAAAAACAACAAAACAACACTGAACTTGTGAATCTCAGAGCAGAGGCCAAAGTCAATTCATTTGATAAAATCAAGAAAATAAACAAAACCTCATAAAAGTAGGGTAAAGTGTGGTCAATTCTTTTGTTTGGAAAATTTCTGAGGATTTTAGTCATTACAATGGTCAACAATTGTGGTCAACAGTATGATAAAGCTAATGTCATTGTAGAAAGGATTTAGAAAGATAAAGTTTTTAAGAATAAAAATATAATAATCCCTAGGGGCAGCTAAGTGGTGCAGTGGGTAGAGCACTGGCCCTTGAATCGGGATGATCTGATTTCAAATCCAGACTCAGACATCTAATAATCATCCACCCACATGTGACCTTGGGCAAGTCACTTAACCCCACTACTTTACAGCCCCACCCTCAACCAAAAAAGATAAGGTACCCAGACCTGGACAAGATTGTATTTTGAGGGTCATCTTCAGTTCTTGGTCCCACATATTAGGAATGTCTTTTATAATTTAAAGAGTTTCCAAAAGGAAGACAGCCAAGATGGTGAAAAGTCTCAAATAAATACCATTGAGTGAAGGAATTTGGAATGTTTAGACTAAAAAAAAGTGTTTGAATCTGAGTGTAAGGGTGTGGGATGGGGAGGGAGAGGTGTGTGTTTTGGAGGGGTGGAGTTGATGACTGTCTTCAACAATTCTGGAGTATTCTAATAAGAAAAGGTATTTGGCTTGCTCTACTTGACCCCAGAAGGCAGAACTGGTAATAGAAAAGACAAAGAATTAAAAATGTAGACTATGTCAGAAAAATAGTCTTAAATATTATAGTTATACAAAAATCATCTTTAATGAGTGTTAGATGCCTAGTCAGTGGAGGCCTTCAAGAAAGGTTAGATGAGCACTTATTAGTTATTAAGTCAATGTGGGAAGGTATCATTTAGGTCTAGGTTGAACCAGATGATCTCCGAAATGCTTTCCAACTTTGAACTTCTGTGATTCTGTGACTCTTCATACAGTCATCCTGATATGACACTAGAGTAACTAAAAGCTTAGTCTGTATTGTATCTGATGTTATGTTCCTAACCCTGGCTTACATGCTTCTTTCTTTAAATCTTACCTTATGATTCTTCTCTGCTATGTACTCTGATACCCAGCTAAGTTAGTCCTTTATTTTTTTCTGACAATTGGATTCCCTTGGAAGCGAAGAAATGCCTTTCTAGGAAAACTGGATTACAACTGAAAAATGTCTAAGAACCACTGGTGGGTGAGTTTCATTGTAATCTGAGGGAAGAGGAAAACAAAGATAAAGGGAGATATTGTAGGGGAAGGAATGGATTTTCATTAAGTTCAGTTTTAGTGATGAAATAATGAGTTGTTAAAATGTGGTCTCCAAAGACTCCTGAACCCTCCTCATAGTTGTCATGTGGAGATTAGAAGAGATCTGTTGACAGATTGGGTTAGGTTCCATATGTGGGAAGAGGGTTGGTATCTATTTTAATCAGGCTTTTATCTAAAACAGACTGACCACAATGCCTTTTTGTTCAGTGACTCATGGATGGTTTAATCTCATATTTTGAAATTGTTCACCAAGTCACTATTATTTAAATGAATCAAGGAAATGAGGGCATGGGATCTCACTGATATCCTGAAATTGCTATGTTCCTTTCACCCATTCCTCAGTTCCTCGAAGTAAAACACTTTTCCCTTCTTCGAGAGAGGTAACTTTAAAATCATAGAGGGCAGTGATGGAGTAGTAGAATCTAGAGTTTGAAGGAATCTAAAAGATAAGTCAACTAGTGCAATCTATATCTGAACAGAAAACCACTATATTCTTGATAGTCCATGCCTCTTTGTGGCAGCTCTATTTTTTAGGAAGTTTTCTCATACATTTTGCTGAAACTTTCACCAATTGTGTAGCTATCCCCAGCAGCTTTTTAAAGTCTCTTCTCCAGATAAACATCTTAATTCCTATAACCCATTGTCCAATATCATGATTCCCTTACATCCTTCATGAGTTCTAGTTTGTCAATGTCTTACCAAAAATATGACATTCATAATTCATTACAGTTATCCATATTTGGTCTCATTAGGGTAGAAAGCAAAGGATTCTCACCTGAATCAATCTAGGCCATCTCTCTATTAAAGCAGTATAAATTCATATTAGAAGTTTTAGCTGCCATATTAATTATCCATAAGATCATAAATTTAGATCTAAGAAACCTTAGAAGTCTTCAAAAATAATTTTCTCTGTACAGATGAGGAAACTGAGGAAAAGAATAAATGGCTTAATCAGTTAAATTAGTTGTTAATGTTAACAATAAGATTTGAAACCTAATCCTCTGATTTCAAATCTAATGCTCTTTTTTCTTTTTTTTAAAGATTTTATTTATTTTGAGTTTTACAATTTTCCCCCTAATCTTGCTTCCCTCCCCCACCCCCCACAGAACACAATTTGCCAGTCTTTACATTGTTTCCATGGTATACATTGAACCAAATTGAATGTGATGAGAGAGAAATCATATCCTTAAGCAAGAAACATAAAGTATAAGAAACAGCAACATCAGATAATAAGATATCAGTTTTTTTCCAAAATTAAAGTTAATATTCCTTGGTCTTTGTTCAAACTCCACAGTTGTTTCTCTGGCTACAAATGGTATTCTCCATTGCAGACAGCCCCAAATTATCCCTGATTATTGCACTGATGGAATGAGCAAGTCCATCAAGGTTGATCATTGCCCCCATGTTGTTGTTAGGGTATACAGTGTTTTTCTGGTTCTACTCATCTCACTCAACATCAGTTCATGCAAATCCCTCCAGGCTTCCCTGAATACCCATCCCTTCTGGTTTCTAATAGAAAAATAGTGTTCCATGACATACATATACCACAGTTTGCTAAGCCATTCCCTAATTGAAGGACATTTACTTGATTTCCAATTCTTTGCCACCACAAACAGGGCTGCTATGAATATTTTTGTACAAGTGATGCTTTTACCCTTTTTTATCATCTCTTCAGGGTATAGATCCAGTAGTGGTATTGCTGGAACATAGGGTATTCACATTTTTGTTTCCCTTTGGGCATGGTTCCGAATTGTTCTCCAGAAAGGTTGGATGGGTTCACAGCTATGCCAGCAATGTAATAGTGACCCAGATTTCCCACAACCCTTCCAACAATGATCATTATCCTTTGTGGTCATATTGGCCAGTATGAGAGGTGTGAGGTGGTACCTCAGAGAAGCTTTAATTTGCATTTCTCTAATATAAGTAATGATTTAGAGCAATTTTTCATATGAATAGGGATTGCTTTGATCTCCTCATCTGTAAATTGCCTTTGCATATTCTTTGACCATTTGTCAATTGGGGAATGGATTTTTTTTAAATATTGGCTCAGTTCTCTGTATATTTTAGAAATGAGTCTTTTTTCAGAAACATTAGTTGTAAAGATTGTTCCCCAGTTTACTGCATTTCTTTTGATCTTGGTTACAGTGGTTTTGTCTGTACAAAAGCTTTTTAATTAATGTAAATGAAATAATCTAGTTTGTTTTTAGTGATGTTCTCCATCTCTTCCTTAGTCTTAAATTGCTTCCCTTTCCATAGAACTGACAGGTAAACTAGTCCTTGATCTTGTAGTTTGCTTAGAGTATTGTTTTTTATGTCTAAAACTTTTATCCATTTGGATCTTATCTTGGTATAAGGTGTGAGGTGTTGGTCTAATCTAAGTTTCTTCCATAATAACTTCCAATTTTCCCAGCAGTTTTTATAAAAGAGAGAGTTTTTATCCCAATAGCTGGACTCTTTGGGTTTATCAAACAACAGATTATTATTATTGTTTCCTGCTATTGCACCTAGTCTATTCCACTGGTCCACCACTCTATTTCTTAGCCAATACCAGATAGTTTTGATGATTGATGCTTTATAATATAGTTTTAGTTCAGGGAGGGCTAAGCCACCTTCTTTTGCAATTTTTTTTCATTAAATCCCTGGGAATTCTTGACATTTTATCCTCCATATGAATTCACTTGCAACTTTTTCTAACTAATTAAAGTAATTTTTTTGGAATTTTGTTTTTTAGGGCATCAAACAGATAATTTAGTTTTGGTAGAATTGTCATTGAGCTGTTGATGTTTGCCCAGTTATTTCAATCTGATTTAATTTATGTGAGGAGTGTTTTGTAATTATTTTCAAAAAATTTCTGAGTCTGCCTTGGCAAATAGACTCTCAGGTATTTATATTGTCTAAGGTTACTTTGAATGGGATTTCTCTTTCTAGCTCTTCCTGCTGTATCTTGCTAGTCATATATAGAAAAGTTGAGGATTTATGAACATTTATTTTATATCCTGCAACTTTGCTAAAATTGATAATTTTTTCCAGAAGTTTTTTTGGATGATTTCTTGGGATTCTCTAGTTATGCCATCATGTCATGTGCAAAGAGTGAGAATTTAGTCTCTTCCTTCCCAATTCTAATTCCTTCAATTTCTTTTTCTTCTCTAATTGCTGAAGCTAACATTTCTATTACAATATTGAATAGTAGTGGTGAGAATTATCATCCTTGTTTCACCCCTGATCTTTTATTGGGAATGCCTCTAGCCTCTCCCTATTGCATATAATGCTTCTTGATGTTTCAGATAGATACTGCTAATTATTCTAAGGAACAGTTCATTTATTCCTACAATCTCTAGTGTTTTAAATAGGAATGGGTGCTGTATTTTGTCAAAAACTTTTTCATCATCTATTGATATAATCATATAATTTCTTATAGGTTTGTTGTTGATATAATTAATTATACTAACAGTTTTCTGAATATTGAACCAACCCTGCATTCCTGGGATGAATTCTACTTGATCAAAATGTATTATCCTAGTGATAACTTGTTGTAATCTTTTTCCTAATATTTTATTTAAGATTTTTGCATCTATATTCATCAGGGAGATAAGTGTATAATTTTCTTTCTCTGTTTTAACTCTTCCTGGTTTAGGTAACAGCACCATATTGGTGTCATAGAAAGAGTTAGGTAGAGTTCTGTCTACCCCTATTTTTCCAATGAGTTTATATAAAATTAGAACCAATCGTTCCTAAAATGTTTGGTAGAACTCACTTGTGAATCCATCAGGTCCTGGAAATTTTTTCTCAGGGAGTTCAATGATGGTTTGTTGAATTTCTTTTTTCTGAGATAGGGTTGTTTAGATATTTAATCTCCTCTTCATTTAACCCAGGAAACTTATATTTTTGTAAATATTCATCCATTCCACTTAGATTGTCAAATTTATTGGCATAGAGTTGGGCAAAACTATTCCCGAATTATTACTTTAATTTCCTCCTCAGGTGAGTTCACCTTTTTTCATTTATGATACTAGCAATTTGGTTTTCTTCTTCCTTTTTTTTTAAAACAAATTGACCAGAGGTTTATCAATTTTATTGATTTTTTTCACAAAACCAACTCTTGGTTTTATTTATTATTTCAATAGATTATTTGCTTTTGATTTTATTAATTTCTTCTTTAATTTTTAGAATTTATAATTTGGTATTTAATTGGAGGTTTTTATTTGTTCTTTCTCTAATTTTTCTAGTTGCATATTTAGCTCATTGATTTCCTCTTTCTCTAATTTATTCATGTAATCATTTAAAGATATAATATATCCCCTGACAGCTGCTTTGAGTGAATCCCATAGGTTTTGGTATGTTGTTTCATTATTGTCTTTATCTAGGATAAAATAATTCTGTCTATCATTTGTCGTTTGATACTCTCATTCTTTAAAATGAGGTTATTCAGTTTCCAATTAGTTCTGGGTCTATATTTGCTCGACCCAATATTGCATATGCTTTTTATTGTATTGTGATCTGAGAAAGATGTATTCACTATTTCTGTCTTTCATCAGTTGATCATTAGGTTTTTATGCCCTAGTACATGATCAATGTTTGTATAAGTTCCATGTACTGCAGAGAAGAAGGTATATTCCTTTCTATCCCAATTCAATTTACTCTGTAAGTCTATCATATCTAGTTTTTCTAACAATTTATTTACTTCCTTAATTTCTTTCTTGTTTATTTTATGATTTGATTTATCTAAATTTGAGAGATTGGGAGGTTGAGGGCTCCCACTAGTAGAGTTTTGCTATCTATGTCTTCCTGTACTTCTTTCAGCTTTCAGAATTTGGATGCTATCTCATTTGGAGCACATATTCAGTACTGAAATTACTTTATTGTCTATGGTACCTTTTAGGAGGATATAGCTTCCTTCCTTATCTCTTTTAATGCTCTCTATTTTTGCAACTGTTTTATCTGAGATAAGGATTGCTACCCCTGCTTTTTTTTCACATCAGCTGAAACAAAATGTATTTTGCCCCAACCTTTTACCTTTATTCTCTCTATATATATCTCTTTGCTTCAAATGAGTTTCTTGTAAGCAGCATATTATAGGATTCTGGATTTTAATCCACTTTGCTATTTGCTTACATTTTAAGGGAGAGTTCATCCCATTCACATTCAAAGTTATAATTTCCTAACTCTTTATTGCCCTCTATGCTATCTTCCCTCTGTTTGTATTTTTCCCCTTTCCCCCCTTTAACCATATTCCCCAGTATTTTGTTTCTGAATACTACCCCTTCAGTGTTTTTGCCCTCCTATATCCAACCCCTCCCCTTTCTTTCCCCTTTCCCATTTTCCCCTTTTCCCTTCCCTTCCTTCTGTCAGTTCCCCTTTTTCTTCCCTCCCTGTCACTGCCCCCCTCCCCTTTCCCCTTTCTAATACTTGAAAGGGAAGATGTTTTTTAAGTTAACTGAGTATGTGTATAAGTTAACTTTAAGCCAAGTATGATGACAGGAATATTCAGGTGGTTCTCATCCCCTCCCTTCTTTCCCTCTATTACCATAGGTCTTTTGTACCTCTTACTGTAATGAGATTTACCCCATTCAAATCTCCTCCCTCCTCCCATCTCCATCCTGTCCCCCCTTTTAAGGAGGAGGTGTTTTTTAAATCATTCTATCTGAATCATAGAAAATTCTGAGTATCCATCACTTCTAACTAATTGTAATTCTCTAATAGAGTTACAATTCTTGAGAGTTATTAGAGTCTTTCTCCCAAGTGGGGTTATAGCGAGTTTCATCCCATTGGATAGCAGTCTCATGGATAAATCATGAGTGTCCATCACTTCTGGCCAGGTATATTCTCTCTGTTAGAGTTACAATTCTCAAGAGTTATGACAATCTTTTCTCCATGCTGGGATATACCCAGTTTCATCTTATTGGATAGCAGTTTTTTTTTCCTTTACCCCCTCTTTTTTTTTTTACCATTTTATGTGTCTCTTGAACCTCGGTTTTGATGTCTAAATTTTCTATTTAGCTCTGGTCTTTTAATCAGGAATTTTTGGAATTCTTCCATTTAGTTAAATTTCCATCTTTTCCCCTGAAAAAGAAAGCTCAGCTTTGCCAGATAGTGAATTCTTGACTGCATTCCAAGCTCCCTTACTCTTTGGAATCTTGTTTCAGGCCCTTAGATCCCTTAATGTTGATGCAGCCAGGTCCTGCATATTCCTTACTGTGGTTCCTTGGTATTTAAATTGTTTCTGTTTGGCTGTTTGCAGGATTTTATCTTTTATCTGATAGTTCTGGAATTTGGCCACAACATTCCTTGGTGTTTTTATTTTAGGATTTCCTTCTGGAGGAGATCAATGTATTCTTTAAATAACTATTTTGCCCTTCATTCCATGATATCAGGGCAATTTTCCATCACTAGATCCTGTAATATTAAGTCCAGGCTGTTTTTCCTCTTCAATGTTTTCAGGAAGACCAATAATTCTCAACTTGTTCCTCTTCAATCTATTCTTGAAGTCAGTAGTTTTACTGATTAGGTATTTTATATTTTCTTCCATTTTTTTCTATTTTATGGTTTTGTTTAACAGACACTTGCTGTCTCATGAAGTCATTAGTTTCCATAGACTCCATTCTTTTTTATTTAGAGAGGAGTTTTCTTCATTTACCTTTTGCAACTCCTTTTACAATTGGTCAGTTCTATTTTTGAAGGAGCTTTCCATTTGACCGATTGAGGTTTTGAGAGAATTATTCTCATTTTGTATTTGTCCAATTGAGGATCTGAGAGAATTATTCTTATTTTGTATTTATCCAATTGTATTTTCCAATGATTAGTTTTCTTGTTGCAAGATATTAATGTTCTCTTGGGTTTCTTTCCCCAAATTTTTGAATTGATTTTTTAAACTCTTTCCTTATTTCTTCAGGGAAGTCTTTCTGTGCTGGAGACCAGATCATATTCTCCTGAGAGGTTCTGTATCTCTCTGAGTTAGGGTCTTTTCCTTCCAAGAATTTTTCTATGGATCTACCTTTCCACTGACATATCTTTCATTTTGGGGAGGGGCTGGTTCTCAGAGGTTTGGTGTTGGGATCCCTAGAGGGGGGTACTCACTGAGTGTAATATCTCCAGATGGCCAGTAGGGGGTGCTGGTTGCTTTCTCTGGAGTATCTGTGACCTTGATTGAGGCCTTCTCCCTTGGCCTGGAGGGAGTGATTGAAGCTGTTAAATACTTTTGTTTTCAATCAGTGGTGGACTATATCCTGGGGTGAGGTCATCACTCTCCCTGTCAGCTCAGGTGGTTCTTCTGCTCCCACACTTATGCCTGGGGCAGAAGGCCTGAAATTGTGTTTGTTCTGGGAAGATGCTTCAGCAGAAATGGAAGCAAGGATTCAGAGTTCCTCAGACTAGAGGAGCCCAGGAATGATGTCTGCAGCTCTCCTGTTCCAGGACTCTCCTCCCAGCCCCACTGGCAAGATCCAGAGGGTCAACACCAACACCAATGCCTCTGCTCCCTAGTTGACCCAGGCCCCCAGGGTTGACTAGGCTCTAGCCCCACAGCTGATCAAGGAGGTCTGGTTTTCAAGCCCTAAGGCTCCCAGGCTCCAACCCTGCTGCTAATCAGGTTGATCCAAGGCTGATCCATCCTCTGTGCCTGGACTTGCCCAAATAAAGTTTAACTATTTGGAGTTGCCAAAGGTGGGAAAAAATTTGATATAACTATTTTACAAGTATGATGAGCAAGGGAATCTTCCCGATGGTTGTTAAGAAACATAGGGGAATTCATCTTCCTGCATCTTTCTCAGTAATATAGATGATTTAGTTGTGCAAGAAGACTTTTGTATTTGTATAAGAAGACACAGCTATTTGAATAAATTCTTAAGTCAGAATTTGAATTCAGGTCTTAATTCTAAGTCTAGATTCCTATGGGCTCTGTGTGAGGTCTTTCGTTTTGGTACTATCAGATTTATTTAAGCTTATTATTCATTTACAATAATAGATAATTATTGGATAATTTTGTGAATAACAAAATTATGTAGCACTTTTGTTGTTCTTCAGGAGCTTATAATCTAATTGAAATACTGAGATATATTGATTAAAATATATAACAATCTAGTAATTCAAGCATCTTTGATTGCAGTGGTATGAATATTCCTTTCATTTATTTATCAAGGGTGTGAATTTTAAGCTTTAATTGTTAATGGACCAAAAATACTCTATCTAGGTGATCTATGGAAAGGGGATAAATTGATGACCAAACAAGAATTAGAGCACATTATAAATTGTAAAATGAATGATTTTGACTATATTAAATTAAAAGGGTTTTGCACTGATAAAATCAATGCTGCCAAAATTAGAAGGAAAATAGAAAGTTGGGAAACAATCTTCACAACCAAGATTTCTGATAAAGGTCTCATTTCTAAAATATATAGAGAATTGCATCAAATTTATAAGATCGCAAGTCATTCCCCAATTGATAAATGGTCAAAGGATATGAACAGACTGTTTTCAAATGAAGAAATTAAAGCTACATATAATCACATGAAAAAATGCTCCAAATAATTATAATCTCATACCTATTAGATTAGCCAAGATGAGAAAAAGGGAAGATGATCAATGTTGGAGAGGTTGTGTGAGGCTTGGGACATTGATGCATTGCTGGTGGAGTTGCAATCAGATACAACATTTCTGGAGAGTAATATGTAACTATGCCCAAAGACCAATAAAATTCTTCATACCCTTTGACCCAGAAATTCCAATTCTAGATCTATATCCAGAAGAAATGATAAAAAATGGGAAAACCTACATGTTCCAAAATATTCATAGCATCTCTTTTTGTAGTGATAAAGAACTGGAAATTGAGGGGATACACATCAATTGGGGAATGACTAAACAAGTTATGTGTGGTATATGAATATTATGGAATACTATTGTTCTATAAGAAACTCTAAATTCTCAGACTCTAGAGAAACATGGAATGACTTACAGAATCTGATATTGAGCACATGGAGTAGAATCAAGAGAACAATGTACACCTCAACTAAAGCATTATGAGATGAACAACCTTGATGGAAGCAATTATTCTCAGCAGTCCAGAAAGCTAGGAAAATTGTATGTGACCAGCTATGGACTATATTATCCCTATTCAGAGAAGGAAAAAAAACCTGACACAAACACACAAAAACAACCCTTCCAAATCTGATGAATACTTTATAAAAATTATGCCTTATGTATCTCTTTCCCTCATGCCGAAAATTATTCATTTATAAACATGTTTATCAAAATATGTATGTAAAAATGCTAACCTGACTATTCCCTACTGAAAGGAAGGGAGTGGTTAAGGGAGGGTGGAGGGAAATTTTGTAACTTGGAAATATGCATGTGCATATGGATGAAAATAAATAAATTAAAAAAAAAATAAAACAATTAAATAAAAAAGAACCTAAGTTGTGAACTTTGTAGTAGCTGGTAAACTTTTGTGCAACTTGTTAGCTAAAGCCTTAGCCTCCCTAAATCAGAGAGGTCTGTGATTTCATCACCCAAAAGAACCACAGCTGTCCCTTTCTACAGCCATCCTCCTCCTCATCTTCCTCTTCATTTTCCTCCTCCTCCTCTTCCTCCTGCTCCTGCTCCTCTTCCACGCAACTACAAATCATAAATAAAAGAGTTTTTCAACTAATATATACAGAGTTTAATTACTTTATTAATTTTAATGACAGCAACAAACATAACCAACTGGCTATTGGAAGAGACAAATATTCATATAAAGAGAAAGGTCACTCACTGTCTCAGAATCTTAAAGGTTAGAAGGGTCCACAGGTCTTTCTTTCCCAACTACACCTGATCAAGAACCCCCCCCCCCCCCCCCCGCGCCTACCACATATCAATAAATGATCATCCCTATTCTGTTTGAGGACAAAGACCTTGCTACCTTTTAACAAAATCCACTTCATTTTGTTCTAATTGTTAGGAAACTATTTGATTAAATAAATATTTATTAAATAATACATTGCTGCAATTTGCTGTTCTGTGATCTAGTCTCAAAGATGAAAAAAAGTTAATAGCTATTTAATAGTTATTTAATAGCTAAAAGGCAGTTCGGTGATGCAGGGTAGAGAGCCCTGGGAAAGGAGTGAGGAAGACCTAACCTCAAATCCAGCCTTAGACACCTATTATATGTGTGACCCTGGACAAGTCACTAAACATCTGTTTGCCTTAATCTTCTGGAGAAAGAAATGGAAAACCACCTCGGTATTTTTGCCAAGAAATCGTCATGGAAATCACTGGTTATCTACAATCTCACTACAGAACTCACAAAGAATTAGACATGACTGAATAGTGATAATAACTTCAAGTCATCAAAGATTAAAAATGTACTAAGACTTTTGGAATGTTCTGCATTGTTACCCCTTGACACCTTAATTGACAGTCATTATAAATTTATGTGGTTGCAAAAAAGCAAAAAAAGAAAATTTTCACCAGGTAGCTACCCTTTAAATAAGGATTCTTTTTTCTAGACTTAGCCACACTGATCCTTTGTTGACATTCACTTTCTCAGTAGGCTCAAATTCTAAGCTTAGAAAGACTGACCACATCTGGTGTTAAAGTTGCTTAGCCTTCAATAATTATGAAATGCCTAACATTCATGGTGGAGTCTCAGAGGAAGACTTAGGTGTAGGGAAGGGGAAAGGAACAATTTTTTTTTATTAAGTGATGATTATGTGATAGGTAATGTGCACTTTACAAATATTAACTTCGGGAAGTAGGTGCTCTGATCTTTTCTCATTTTATGGTTGAGGAAACTGAGTTTAAGTGACTTGCCCCAGGTCAAACAGCTAGTAAGTATTTAGAACTCAGGTTCCTCTCTCTAGGATCAGCATTCTATCCACTGAGTCACCTAACTACAACTGTTTAGGATCTTGCTAGGAAAAGTATCCTAATACTAGGCTCTTTCCCCTTCTACCATGCTGTTAAGCTTATTTAATTTCATAATATTTTTAAGTTTTCTATAGAGTATGTAGCTAAATAAATATATTTCTAATCTGAGGTTTGACATAGCCATGTTTATGATGCTTCTTACTATCTACACTCATATACTCAACAAAGAGCTTACACAAGGGTGATGTTAGGATATACTTTCTTTTATTTTATTAAAAAATATATTAAAATTATTTTTTGATGTTTCCCATCAGCATAAATTCTCAAAGTTAGGACAATAGAGTTCCAGGTTTGGCAGGAGTCACCAAACTAGAAAAACTTCAAGTATGAGAATGGTCACAGGCAGCTTATGTCTTGATGGACAATACTTGGATCATAAACACTCCAGAAGAGTGCTTCCTAAATTGTAGAGTGATCCCAATTAGTCACAAAATGACCTTATCTACATTATGGCCTCATCCATAAAGGTGCTGAAAGTCATTGTTTATATTGTATTCTTGGAGTCAGAAAGTGTATGCCAGAAATCATTATTTTCCAAATAGAATATCCCCTTCCTCAAATGCAAATGAAACAAGAGAAAAGTCTATACTTTGGAGATCCTATGGTGAATATTTTAGACATCAGGGCTTCATTTCTGGGAAGGTTTACATTTGTAAAGTCAGTTCTATTCCTTTATGTTTCCATTTCCTTTGAAGTCCTCATGAGAAGAAATTCCCCCAGAGAATAAAAAGTTTCTGAAATAAATCTCCAGAAAGCACTTCAAGACCACATGAGCAAAATTAATAGTAGTGTAAATTAACACAAAGTACACATAATATGCCATAGGTATTCATCAAAGTCCTATACAGTGTCTTTTATATCAGTTGGTTTAAAAAAATATGCCTGAAAGACCAGAAACTTGTTTTTTTCTCTCTTGTTAAGTATAAAGTAAGTTCCCTGAGGAAGTTTGAGAAATTATTGCATGACATTCTGCAATCCCACAACTTCTTAAGGAAGCTGAGGCCATATCACGTTTCTTCTAGCTTCCCACTCTCTAGTTATCTCACTGAAGGGATCATGATAATATGTGACTTATTAATTGAAAGACAAATATATTGCTCTTATACATTGCACTTAAAAAGTTACTTCTTGAGCTTTAATTGCTAAAATTGGTTGTTTTTTTATTTCCCAGGTTTCTTTGCAAAGCTTTTTATATTTTCTAAGTAGTTCAACAGTTTAGCTTAAGTTATTTGCTTATTTCCCTCAAGTATATAAACCTATCCCTAGCACCTTCATTACACACACATACGCGCACACACACACACACACACACACACACACACAAAGAATAATATGACTAAGGCACTAATTAAGTTGGGACACAAACAAAAAGACTTATTAAACTCTGATATTATTTATGCTCTTGATGACTTTCTTTTGGTGAACCTCCTTTAGAAGCAAACTGTCACTGAAGTTCTCTGATTAAAGTTTTATGGATGACCTTCATTTCTTCCACATTATAAAACAGAAGGTATAAACCCTGGGAGAGCCTACTATGCTGGGAAAACAGGCCTAGAGAAGGTCCTTTCCAGTTTGATCACAGAGGAATGGATAATAGAGTCATATTGACTCTAGAACTCTATTTCACTTGACCTGAAAGGTCATGAATTTCTTTGATTTCATAATGAAAGAGACATTAGGACACTAGCTCTGATAAATGAATGGATGAATGAATGATTAAATACTTACACCTATGGTAAAGACTGGTAATGATATAAAAATCTAGATAGTCTCCACATTTATACAGTGACAGAGCTAAAAAAAAGGGAACTTACATTCGAATTGGGAATCAATGCATAAGGGGAGTCAGAGGAGGAAGTTTTGATTTCGTATTCATTGGTATAACCTGTTGACCCATAAGGAAGTCAATTGACATATGCTTTCTAAAAATAATGATATTTTAGGTGTGAATAGGAAGGTGAAGAGAGAGAACCAAAACAGAATAAGAAAAATATCCTAAAAGCTCTCTGGTGAAATTTAAAAAGAAGAACCAATCACAATAATAAATTGTAGATTGAGGAATATCTAGATTTGAGAGGTCACATCATTCTCTCCTCCTTATTTGTATAATTAGAAAACAGAATTAGAGCAGCTAATTTTTGAGCTGATCATTGAGCTCCTTTTATGAATTAATGATGCTGGAAAAACTGAATCACATAGTAGAGATCATTTAGCAGTTATCAAACACTTACTGGGCATTGTCTGGAAGAGACCAATAATATTTGTTTGCCTTTTATTGGCAGTTATATCACTCTGGAGTTTTAGGGATTTTTCCTGGAGGAAGGTTTCTTACTCATTCATTATCTGTTATAGGTTCTTCTGATGAAGGAAAATCATTCCACCTCAGTGACCTGTCCAAGTAATAAATAAATACTAATATTCTATCCTTCTGATTATTAAGGATTTAGGTCATTGTGGGTGCTTTCTATTATGCCAAAAGTTAATCAAAGATAAATAAAATAAACCCACAAATTAACCTCTGATGTAATATACATATGCACACTCATGCATATGGTGCCTAGTTCTATGCAAGTCTCTTCATAAAATAGCACCAAATATCGTGACATGCTCTTAATAGACACTCATAAATATTAATTGATAATAAAGGAAATGAGTATGGAATGCTATCAAGACCATATACAATGGCGACCTGTGCCATGGAGAGCTCTTAAAAGTCCACTTCAGTTATAGTCATAATCTAACTAAAGTTGGAAGCAAATGCAAGGCCTTGAGCCACATTCAGATCTGAGGTGCTTCTGAATGTTTTTTATTATCAGTAATAGGCACTCAGACTATGTTATGAGCTGTGGTGTTTAACAGCAAAATTCAATTTGTTAATTGATTAGGGAACCACTTATTTCATATGATGATACCTATATGTGATCATATAGCTCAGTTTTTATTCATTTCCTTTATTTCTTTTTCTTTTACTGAGATGGTTTAGAGACAGAAGGTGATACTTTATTCTCTGTGCTGTGCCTAAAGTTCCTTTCCCCAATTTCTAACTTTTCATATCTTACTCATCTTTTCAAGACCAAAAATAAATGTTACCTTCTCAGACACTTAATTATTACCTAGTTGTGTGATCTTGGGCAAGTCACTTAATCTCATTGCCTTGCCCCCCCCCCAAAAAAAGATACAATGGTTTTATAAGAAGTAGTTCCATGGGTGTAGCTTTAGATCCATTCATGAGTAATATAGGGAAGGTGAGGAATTTCAAGTGGCATGGTTCTGCTCTGGTGTGTTAGATTGATTTACATATGTATATATGGTTATGCATATATGTATGTGCAGATTTGTATTATATATACACACATATATATATATATTATATATACCTACACATACATATACACATATACATATTCAAAAGAAGGGGGTACCAAATAGCTAGGAAATCAGATATTTCTAACCTGGAGGGATCCAAAAAAAAAGGGAAGAATGAGTATAATCAAAAGGCAGAGGAACTGATTTTAAAGTAAAGATTCTTATTTGGTTCTCTTGTGAGGCCTATAGACTCTTTCTTCAAATAATGTTTCTGAATAGCTAAAAGAAGAGAAAATACATATGATTGAAATGGAAACTATGGAAATGAAAATGGCATTGTAATTTTTTTTAAAAAAAATAAGTTCATGAACACAAATCTACAGTAAAGACAGCTTGCTTTCAGAAAGACTGATATGAAAAACAGTAGCAAAAACCAAGCCCCTCAGTCTACAGTGGTATTCTTCTTCACTTGTCACATTCTAATTTGACCAAATATCTGTTTATTATCCATTCAAATTATCTATTTAAATACTCCATCCCCTCTTTTTTCTTCCCTGTCAACTACATGAACCCATTCACTGAATATAAAGCCAATATAAATTCAACCTGGATCTCAAGATCCTTGTGGGTGGGAGTCATTTCTTTCTTTTTATATCTTCTCCAGTATCAAGATTATTGCTTAATAAATCTATTTAATTACTGAATTGTGAAGTCAACTGCACTTTCCCTATAACTAATCATCAAGGCTTAATGTGACCTTCAGTGCCAACTTTGACCCAGCCTCTATATTTAAGCATGTGGTTTAATAAAGGTCAAAATATCATCCACTCAATATTACATGGTTTGAATTTAGCTTTTAAAAATCCACTTAAATTCAAAAGTACAATTCTACTACCTGGTTTCTTCCTGCCATTTCAGGTTTCTTGCACTTTATTCCCCTTTACTTGGTCAACCATACAGCAATACTGTCCTTTGGGCTGCCTTAAACTCCATCTCCTGGCTCCCTTCCTCTATGATGGTTATAGATTCATCTTCACTCCATTCCTAGAATAGTTTAGGGAAGCTGAAGAGCTTCAAGTGCCATGGTTCTATTCTGGTGTGTATGTATGTGTGTATATGTATATATATATATATATATATATATATATATATATATATATATATATATATATACATATATATATATGTGTGTGTGTGTGTGTGTGTGTGTGTGTGTGTGTGTGTGTGTGTGTGTGTAAATCCCATTCTGAAAAAGAGATATGTTCTGACCACAACACTCTCCTCCCTCCTGCTAGTGTCTTCTAGGGCAACTAGATGGAACAGTGGTAGAGTTTCAGACGTGAAGTCAAGAGGTCCAGAGTTCTCATCCAACCTTATTAACTGTGTGACCTTGGGCAAGTCACTTAACCCTGATTGCCTTGCATTGAAGTCCATCTTCAGTCATCCTGATTCATATCTGGCCACTGGACCAGGATGGTTCTGAAGGAGAAAGTGAGGCTGATGACTTAGCACAGCCCTTCCTCACTGAAATCCAATTCATGTGCTTGTCATGGCATCACCTCCTTGATGGTATGTTCTTCTTCAAAGTGTCTTCCCAGTGAAATGACTTCCAATTAATATTATATATGTCTTTTTAAAAAATTTATGTATTTTCATCCATATGCACAGTTATATTTTTAATTTACAAAATTTCCTTCCACTCTACCTTCCCACCCACCTCCCCCAGTGGTGGGTGAACAATCAGGTTAGCATTGTACAAACACATTTTCATAAACGTTACTTTCTTATCTATGACATGCTATCATATTTGAAGACTACTCTTTGGGTCTGATCCCTCAATCAGTTCCAAACCCAACTAGCTATACATATCATCATTTCCCCACAAAATTTACATAAAAGACTGTGTCAAATACTTTGATGAAAATTAGGGAGACCTTATAATAATAATTTCTTTCCCTCCAAGGGAAGGAAATACTTGAGATGATTTTTTAAAGTGTTCATCAGATTCTGAAGGGTTCGGTTCTTTTGTGTGTTTTGTTTTTGTTTTGTTTTGTTTTTTTCTTCCTGTGATTGAGGATAACATGGTCCATAACCAGTCAAATACAGTTTTCCTAGCTCTCTGAACTGCTGAGGGGAGCTGCTTCCATCTAGGTTGTTCATCTCACAACGTTGTTGTTAATGTGTACCTTGTTTCCTTGATTCTACTCCCTTTGCTAAGCATCAGATCCCCTAAGTCATTCCATGCTTCTCTAGAGTTTGACAATTTATGGTTTTTATAGAACAATAGCATTCATAGT
This sequence comes from Macrotis lagotis, assembly GCF_037893015.1. NCBI lineage: Eukaryota > Metazoa > Chordata > Mammalia > Peramelemorphia > Peramelidae > Macrotis > Macrotis lagotis. The sequence goes on along the minus strand of NC_133660.1, from coordinate 209,688,010 downwards.
ATTCATGTACCATAACTTGTTTAGCCATTCCCTAATTGATGGGCATCCCCTCAATTTCCAATTCTTTGTCACTACAAAAAGGGATACTATGAATATTTTTGAACATATAGGACTTTTCCTTTTTTTATAATTTCTCCTGGATTTTACCTAGAATTGGAATTTCTGGGTCAAAGGGCATGAACAGCTTTATTGCTCTTTGGGCATAGTTCTATATTACTTTCCGTAAGGTTGGATCTGTTCACAACTCCATCAGCAATACATCAATGTCCCAATCCTCCCACAACCTCTCCAACATTAATCATCTTCCCTTTTTCTCACCTTGGCCAATCTGATAAGTGTGTTTTAATTTGCATTATTGTTTTAATTTGCATTTCTCTAATCAGTAATGATTTGGAGCATTTTTTCATATGATTATATATATATACATATATATATATATTTAATTTCTTTATTTGAAAACTGTTTATATCCTTTGACCATTTATCAATTGGGGAATGGCTTGTCACCTTATAAATCTGATGTAATTATCTATATATTTTATTAATGAGACCTTCATCAGAACTCCTAGTTGTCAAGATTGTTTCCCAGCTTTCTGCTTTCCTTCTAATTTTCAAAGTATTGATTTTATTAGTGAATATTGTATATGTCTTGAAGGTATCTGACTGTTTTCATGTTGCTTCTCCAGAGGTAGTTGGTTGGAGTCAAAGAGAAGTGTGTTCAGTCCAGCTTTTGATAAGGGAGCCTGGATATCAAGAAAGGTCACATTTCTTTATGGTATGCATCTCCTTATGAAAATTAACATAGAATTGTATGGTAGTAGTTGCTGTTACAAAATTTCAATGTCATTTCATTTGAAGTTTATCATCCTAAGAAGTTATTGCATTCTGTATTTTTTCAGTTTATATATGTGAAGTTGATTTTTTAAAATCAAAATGCAAGATTTTACTTTCTTATCTATGACATGCTATCATATTTGAATTTGCCCAGTGTTTCAGACTGTGAAGATCTTTCTGAATCTTATCTTTGCTGGGTATAATGCTAATTTTGCATATATGAAAATTATACAGAACCAAGCACAGCTTTTTGAAATACTCTACTGGAAGTCTTCCAAGTTAACATCAAATCATTGACGAATACTCTTTGGTTCTGATCCCTCAGTCAGTTCCAAACCCAACTAGCTATACATCTAACCATTTTCCCCTCAAAATTTCCATAAAAGTCTGTATCAAATACTTGGATGAAAATTAGGGAGACCATATAATATTCTCTAATCTATTTGCTTTGTTGTTGTTCAATTTTGACTGAGTCTCCATGACCTTATTTGGGTTTTACTTGGCAAAGATTCTGGAGTGATTTGCAATTTCCTTCTTTAGCTCATTTTACAGAGGAGGAAATTGAACAGGGTGAAATGACTTACCCAGGGTCATGTGGCTAACAGGTGTCTGAGGCCAGATTTAAATACATGAAAATGAATCTTCCCAACTCCAGGGTCAACATTCTCTGCTGTGTCACATAGTTGTCCCACTTATTCTATAATCCTGCCAAAAAAGCAAATTACTGTATAATATTTCAGGGATAAATTAGCCATTGACTGCCTTGAAATCATCATTGGCACATTGTAGGGTCTTTCTTAAATGTCTGTTAATTGAGGGATAGTAATAGTCTTAAATAAAAATAAATATAACACATTTTTGAACTTTAATGTATGTTTTTTATTTGAAATTATTACTTTCCCTCAATTAACAGGCATTTAAAAGCCCACTATATGCCAAATAATGACTCCAAAGCAGTTAATTGTTAATTTCTCCATGAAATCTTATACACTTTTATATATATGTTCAGTTAAGTGAGGGGATCATGTCTTATTCAAAAGTAATTATACTTCATGAATTCTGAAGAACTAAAATGTTAATATTGTGTTGAACAATGATACCCAGTATCCAAGTTAGGTATTAAAATACACTAGATAAATACATGTTGAATTGAACTGAATTTAGAGAAGATGAATTTAGAGATGTTGAAAGAGTTGTTCCTTTTTCTGCTTTGGTAGGACATTATAATAATCTTGGCAGGAACACTTAACAAATCTATGCTCTAAAATGTGTGTTGGTTTAGCTTTTTTTCAGGCATCAGTAAAACTCATTCTTAAATAATTGCAAAACATCCTGTTTGCCTTTAATTTCATCCCTAATGTCTTTTTAATAAGTATATGGTGAAATCATGACCTTTTTTGTGTATGTGTGTGTGTGTGTGTGTTTATGTGTGTGTGTGTATCTTTCTCCCTCAAAAGGACAAAAGAGAAAAATCCTATTCTGCATAACTAACTTCTGCTTTTCCCCTCTTTCCCTATTCTGCTATGTGTGAAATAGAGGAATTTAGGCCACCTAAAGACATCTATCTTGTGGCAGAAGAGCACCATTCTCATAGAGAGAGAGATTATTTCATGTAAGCATTTGCCTCCACTGCTTCAATGGCTCTCTCTTGAAACTTATTGATCAGGTATAAACTCTGTTTCATCTAGGAAAGGGATTAGAATTTTTTCCCTTTTGCCATCAGGAAGGGCGTGTCTTCTTATACTCAGTCATTATTTGGAATACCTATGTCTCCAGTTGTCTTCTTGGGGCTAGAGAAACATAATGGAATTCAGGAAAACTTAGATTATTCTCACTTTTACCACATACTAACTCAAAGGTCCTTCCCCTCCACCCCTTATGACATAGCCTTCTTTACTTGGAACTGTGGTACATTGAATGTTGAAGTTGGTATCAGTATGGGAACACAGAAAGACTCACACATGCAATTTCCCTGCAGTTAGAATAATTGTTCTACAATTCTCGAGAGCAATATGAAACTATGCCCAAACTGTGCTTATCCTTTGATTCAACAAAACCATTTATAGCTCTGTATCCCAGAGATAATAAAAAATGGAAAGAAGATACATATACAAAAATATTTATAACAACTCTTTTTGTGGTAGCAAAGAATTGGAAATTAAGGAAATGTCCACCAATTGGGGAATGGCTGAATAAGTCGTGATATTTTATTGTAATGGAATACTATTGTGATATAAGAAATGATGAGTACTTAGAGAAGGAAAATATGAACTGATGTTGAATGAAGTGAACAGTACCAGGACAACATTGTAAAGAGAAACAGCAACATTATGTGTGATGATCAACTCTGATTCACTTAGTTCTTCTCACAATTCAATGATTTAGGATAATTTAAAAAAATTCATAATGGAAAATGCTGAATGTAGATAGAAGAATACTATTTTTGTGCTTTGGGTATTTTTTTTCTTTTTTTTCTTCTCCTTCTTTCACAATATGAGTAATGTGAAAATAAGTTTAGCTTGATTGCACAAATATAACCTTTATCAGAATGTTTTCCTCTTTAGAAGAGGAGATGAGAGAAAGGGAGGGAGAAAAATTTGGAACTCAATATTTTATAAAAATAATATTTAAAAATGTCTGTATATATTATTACAAAAAATAAAATGATTTTCACACCAATAATAACAAGGAACAATTATTCTTATGTAGTTCTTTCTAAATTCAAGGTCTGACATGTTTTGAAATTAGAATCTTATTTGTTTTTCTTTTTCTTTTATTTTTTTGCAATGCAATAGGGTTAAGTGACTTGCCAAGGTTACACAGCTAGGTAATTATTAAGTGTCTGAATTCATATTTGAACTCAGTTCCTCCTGACTTTGGGACTGGTGCTCTATCCACTGCAGCAGCCAGCTGTCCCTTGGTGTCTATTTGGAATAGGTACTTGTTCATTTTGTAAATGTTATACTTACATATTGCATAAATGTGGTAAGCAATAACTATATCTCTATATCTCTAGTGATATAGATAAATGAAAGTGTTTACATACATGCACATATCTATATAAATGAAGAAAAGATATTTCCAAATTTGATTTTACTTGCAATAACATGACATATAAAACATTGCTACAGTCCTTAGAAACTCCATAATGTACTAGTGATCAATGGAGCCAACTTTGAGAGTTACTGGGCCAAATTTCAGTAATACATATACATCCAATTAAAACTCTGATGTAAAGCAGAGATATTTTGCATTTAGTAAATTATGTGAAATGATTAGGTGAAATTATAATTCAACACACAACTAAAAGCCCATCCCAGAAGACTATCTATAGATTCAGAAAATGTTGTTTTTCAAGTGTCTGTTGAATTCCTTTGGAATGAACCTTGAAGAGGCAACTTCATCTACTCATACAACAAGTCTGGAATTAGATTGCTTAGATTCAATGAGCTATATGATTATCAGGAAGATAAATATGGAGAGCTAACATCCAAGAAGCCCCCTTTCTCCCTTCTCCATTTCCAAAGGGAGAAGAAAGGAAAAATCCTAGCTTGCTTCAAATCCTATTCTGGTAATTGACCAATAACAGAAAAGAAGAAGTGCTAGTCTGGGTTTGCCACATATTTTCCCCATTACTTCTGTTCCCATTAGAAGTTCAAAATAGAACCCCCCCCCCAAATTCAATTTCCATTTTATTTGCTTTTCTTTAACCTGCTCTAACTTTGGAGGCCAAGTTAAGAAAAGGCTATTATCTATGATAATATGAGGTATTCATTTAAAATACAACTGAATATTGGTCTGCTCTCCAAAAAGTTATATGTAAGTCTTAAAGATATCTCTTTATGAATTCCAGAAATTCATCATTCTGATGATTTCCTTTGAAGTCCTTTCTTCCTCAATTTATGATTATGGCTAGATAATAAAGATCAATGGGTATTAATTATCAAAAGGTAGTCTAAATTAAACCATGCCTATTATTAGAGATTCTTGGAAGTAGGATGACTGTCGGTTTTGGAAACAAGTTAGCCCAGTGAATGATATTTGATGGAAACTTAATAAATTCTTGTTAACTTGACCTAATATTAGTTATTCCTTACATAAGTTCGATTGAATTATTGTTTCTCAGAGATATTTATTTAAGAATCGTTTGGAAGAAATGACCTCTGAAGTAACTCTGGACTCATCAATAAGGACAATATTGTCTTGGATGATTTTTTTTGATGTTTTGTTCACAAAGAACATGACATCAGGGAGGTGATGCTATAAGAAAGACATGAATTGGATTTGAGTGAGGGGAGGGGCTATGCTAAGTCACCAGTCTCTCTTTCTCCTATAGAGTCATCTGGGTCCAATGGTCAGATATGACTCAAGACCACTGGAGATGACTCTGGATGCATGGTAATGGGTTAAGTGACCTGCCCAAGGTCACACAGGTAGTAAGTGCCAAGTGTCTGAGACTAGATTCAAATTCCCATCCTCTTGACTCTAAAGGCAGTGATCTATCCACTGTGCCACATAGATGCCCTTGTCATTTATATAGTTAAGAAGGCAAACTCCCTACTTTTTCTAAATAAGGAAACTGGGACTCAAATGGGTTAAATGACTCTCCCTGAATAATAAAGTTAATAATCTTGAGTCAGGATTGGAAACTAACTCTTTTGACATCTAAGCCCTATGTGCTTTCTTAATCTATATCATGCTACAGGTCAAACTGATTTCATATTTCAGCTAGAGAAAACTGTATTGGCAGAGATAGGGTGGGGTGGTAGTAATTCTTTGGTTATTGCTGATTCCATTGACTTTCTAATTAGTGACTCAGAAGCTTCTCTGAAAGCAGTTTCACAGCAAAGTCTTTGATAGTCACATTAATAATAAGGATGTATAAAGGTGAACATGACTCATCTTTACTTAGGCAGTACAGCAAGTAATCTATTAACTTGGAATCCAGTTTTAAGCCCTAGAGGGAAAAATACCAAACCATCGTCATAAACTGATCTTTCTTAAAAGACAAAGTCAGTAAAATAAAATTCAGTATTTCCTAGTACTGAAATTGTATGAATCTTATTAGTGTAACACCTTGTATAGGTGACTTGAAATTATCTTCCAGGGAGTTATCTGCTAAGTAGTTCAGTTAATGTGACTGAGAAATCTTTAAGATTAAGACATGCTCACCTTTACATTCATCTTTTGTCAGTATGGTATTGGATAAGTGATTGATTAACTTTTTGGTAGTTGCGCATTTCAGGCACTGGGGACACCAGTTTTTGCAAGCAGTTTGATGAATGAAAAAACTGATATAAGGTGTAGATCCTCAGATTTTAGCTTTAGTTCTTTTTTGCCGTCTCATTCTATTTCCTTCCTTCTCAACTTTTCTTCTCAATGGCTAGAGAGAATATTTACTTAGTCTTTCCAGAATTGGAAACAATGCCTTATCCATTATTATTTCCTCCATTAGCACCTAATGCTATGCTGCAATAAACAGCAGATAGTCAAGAAACTCTTCCTGCATTCAACTAAATTTTAAGATAGAAATATATACTGCATGTTCCCATATATAAGATGCACCTTAATTTCAGGGCCTAATATATGGAAAAAATGTATTACATAAGGTTATTGAATTCATTTTATTTGTCATGAAGTTCAAGGACCTTCTGCTTATAGCTTTCTATCATCTTTTTGGGTAAGGCTGGTGCGTGGATGCATGCTTAGTTTATTCCATTTCATGAACCTGAAGCACCAGTTGTGTCCTTTAAAATCAGTCACTTCTTATTCACCACCAATTCTTAACCACCTTGGTGGACACAGGAATTCCACTTGCCCTTTGCTCTTCAATCCATCTCTTCAATCCCCTCTCTAAATCAGGACATTTTGCTGACTTGCCTCTCATGGCCTTTTTCTGCTGTGGTATTTTCAGTAGAGTTTCTTCTTCCTGCAGCCAGTCTTGGATTGTTTTCTCAGTTGGAAGAGGACCAAACTTATCTTCAGTAGCACAATTTCCATTGATTTTTGCAAACTAGATTACTTGGAACTTGAATTCAGCACTGTATGAAAGTCTTTTCTGAGCCGTTTCTGGTCAGAACATGGCAAAATGTAACCTAATATGCTGGTAACAAATGTGAAATAATGAGCTCAAAAGACAAGCATAAAAAAATGGGGAATACAATTAAAAATGTCTACAACCATTGTATAAGATGCTCCCAGTTTTTAGACCCCAATTTTTTGAAAAAGTATGTATGTCTTATACATGGGGAAATACAGTACATATTGTTATAGGATCTGTGAATGGATGATGGTGTATCCATCTTGTTAATTTTGAGGAAGAAAAATAAATAAAGGTCATGGTTTTGCCTTAGGGATTGGAAGATCATTAAGCAAAGGAAGACAAACGTTTATTAAAGAGAGTTATTAATTTGAAATGATATATTGAACACAAATGTTGGAATCTCAGAAAAACTGATCCTGATTCAAATTCCTTTGACCTTTTGTTGCTAAATTACAACTTATAAATACTCACCAATGTATTAACACTGAACAATAAATCAACCAGTCAACCAGAGGATATTTGTTCAAAGTAAAGATAAGAATTTCTGAAGTGTAGGACCAACTATGCCCATCCCAAACCAAGTCAGTTCCTCCCCCCCTACTCAAAGAGTCTATTGCCTGGGGTGGCTAAGTGGTGTAGTGGATAAAGCACTGGTCCTGGAGTCAGGAGTACCTGGGTTCAAATCCAGTTTCAGACACTTAATAATTACCTAGCTATGTGGCCTTGGGCAAGCCACTTAACCCCTTTGCCTTGCAAAAACCTAAAAACAAAACAAACACACACAAAAAATGTATTGCCTCTAGGATGAATTACAAAACCAGGAAACAAACAAAACAAAACAAAACAAAGCAAATCAAAAACCTGCCCACCCATGTCTGTCATTTAAATCTTTTTAGGACAGGTGCTAGTCTATTTTTCCCTATGGATTATACAATACTTCCTGCCAAATATTCTGTAACCACAGTACTGCTACCAAATTTAATATTTCCCATATATAACATTTTATTTTCTGCTTCCATGTCTTTGAAAAGACAGCCCATGTCTAGAAAACTCTGCCTTCATTTTGGAACTCCTAATTTCCTTAAAGGATCATCTAACATGCTGCTAGATTAACTTGCATGAGAAGTCTTCCTAGAATCTCCAAGTGTTAGTATTCCCTTCCCTCAAGTTCCTTTGAATTTATTATATTTATTCAGATATATTTATATAATATATGATGTTTTTATTTATTGCTGTTCACTCATTTCAGTCATGTTTGACTCTTTGTGATCCTTTTTTGGGGTTTTCTTGGCAAAGTTAGAGGAATGGCTTGCCATTTTCTCCTCCAGATCATGGTGTAGTATCATAGTAATAACTTGTAGTCTCACTGCTAAAATTTTATTTAAGACTTTTGCATTAAGTATTCATTAGGGAGGTTGGTGTGTAATTTTCTTTGTTTTGGTTCTTCCTGGTATAGGTATCAGCACCATATCATAAAAAGAATTTGGTAGAACTCCTATTTTTTTTAAAAGACTTTATGTAGAATAGTAATTAATCGTTCCTTAAATGTTTGGTAAAATTTGCTTGTAAATCCATCTGGACTGGAGAGTTTTTCTTAGGGAGTTTATTGATGGGTTCTTCAATTTCTTTTTCTGAAATGGGGTTATTTAAGTATTTTATTTCCTCATCTGTTAGTCTGGGCAGTTTGTATTTTTGTAAATATTCATCCATTTTACTCAGGTTATCCAATTTGTTGGCATACAGTTTGGCAAAGTAGCTCTGAATTATCTCTTTAATTTCCTCCTCATTGGTTGTTAGTTCACCTTTTTTTATTTTAATACTGGTAATTTGATTATCTATTTTCTTTTGTAATCAGATTAACCAAATATTTGTCTATTTTATTGACTTTTTCATAAACTAAAACTTAGCTTTATTTATGAGATCAATGGTTTTCTTGCTTTCAGTTTAATTAATCTCTCCCTTGATTTTCAGAATTTTTAATTTGGTATTTAACTGGGAATCTTTAATGTCCTTTTCCTATCTTTTTTAAAATTGCATACCCAATTCATTGATCTTCTCTTTCTCATTTTATTTATATAGCGACTTAGAGATATAAAGTTCCCCCTCAAAACTGCCTTGGCTGCAGCCCATAAATTTTGGTTTGATGTCTCATTAGTATCATTTTGTTGGATATAATTATTTATTATTTCTATTACTTACCATTTGATCCACCCATTATTTAAGATTATGTTATTTAGTTTCCAATAGTTGTTTATCTTTCCATGATGCTTTATTACATCTAATTTTTATTGCATCATGATCTGAGAAGTGTGTATTTATTATTTCTGCTTTTCTCCACTTGATTATAAAGTCTTCGTGCCCTAATACATGGTCAATTTTGCTATAGGTGCCATGTATTGCTGAGAAAATGCATACTATTTTCTCCAGAGGTATATGTTTTCTCCAGATGTCTTTTATATCTAAGATTTTAATAACCTTCTTAACTTTCTTCTTGTTTATTTTGTGGTTAGATTTGTGAAGTTCTGAGAGAGGGAGGTTGAAGTCCCATTATTAAAGTTTTGCTGTCTGTATCTCCTTCACTTAGCTTTTCTTCTAGGAATTTGAATGCTATACTATCTTCATTACAAAGAGTGCCTTTTTAGAAGATGTAGTTTCCTTCCTTATCCCTCTTAATGAGATTGATTTTTTTGCTTTTATTTTATCTGAGATGATGATTGGTACCCCTGATTTTTTTTACTTCACCTGAGCATAATATATTTTGCTCCATTCTTTTAACTTTACCTTGTGTATGTATCTCTCTGCTTCAAATGTATTTCTTGTAATCAACATATTGTAGGATTCTGGTTTTAATCCTTTCTGCTGAGTGCATTTTATGGGACAGTTTATCCCATTCACATTTACAGTTAACAATACTAATTCTATATTTCCCTTCAAGCTATCTTTCTCCATTTATATTTTTCTTTTATCTTTCCTCTTATTCCTCTTCAACAAAATTTTACTCCATTTCTCTTTAACTTTCCTTTTATAATTTAACTTTCTTTCATTTGTTTCTACTTATACCTTTGCCTTCACTTTTATCAGTTCCTTCTTTCCTTATCCTTTCCTTCCCCCATCGCCCCCCTTCACCGGCATTAGTATAGATTTTTCAACCCAAGTGGGAATGTATCTTATTCCCTCTCTTGGTCAAATCTGTTGAATAAGGTGGCTAGGTGGCATAGTGGATAAAGCACCAGCCCTAGAATCAGTAGTATCTGGGTTCAAATTCTGTCTCAGACACTTAATAATTACCTAGCTGTGTGGCCTTGGGCAAGCCACTTAACCCCATTTGCTTTACAAAAACCTAAAAAAAAAATCTGTTGAATATAATTTACTCAGTGTTCATACTCTCCCTTTTTCCTTTCTAAAACTATAAATCTTTATGACTCTTCATCTGGTGTTATTTATCACTCAAGTGCTATTAATCAGTTATAAATCACAGTTTGACTATTTGATTGCTTGATAAGCTCAGATTTTTCTCAAAATATCTTCACCAAATGATTGCTTGAATAATTTAATAAGCACCATTGTCTCAAAATTTCATCAAATAATAATAATCATTTTTTACCTTACCCTCTATTCAAGTACCCTCTGTGGACACACAATCCTCTTCATGAGTCAAAGTATCATCCAAAGCAAAACCATTTATTGAACTCTCCCCCAAGTCTATTTTCTCCCACACTTTACCCCCCCCCCCACTTAACTGCTTGTTAAGTGAAGCAAGGATTAAGTCATTCCATGATTTAAGAATCTTATAGGAAACTTCAAGGGTTCTAAATACTGGGAGACTCAGAAGTTCTCACTTGAGAACTTTAAAAATGATTGTTATTGGAGACACGGACTCAGAACAGTCCAGTTTATGATGTCCTCATCTGAGAAAGTGCTAAACTTTGTCAGTACAGCAGAATTAAAATGAGTCCAAGGATAATGAGATACTTAAGTTTAGAGTTAACACCCCTACTTTTCATCAAGACTTTTTTTTTTCTCAACCATAGTGATGTTATCTTGGACTTTTTCAGTGGAGAGACAAAACCCAACTATACCCATATCCTTTAAGCCCAGTCTCTTCAATTATATTTGGCACCTTAATTATCCTAAGAGAAGTGAAGTTCTCAAGAATCAGAATTATTATATCTTTCCTTTTAGGGTTGTATACAATTTGATGGTCTTTGACCAACATTTGTTTTATTTTTTTTTTCCTTTAACTTTTCATTTACCCTTTCATGCACCTCTTGAGTTGTGTATTTGATGATTTAATTCTCTGTTAGTTCTGGTCTTTGTGTTAGGAAATTTTGGAAGTCCTCTACTTTGTTGACCATCTGTTTTTTTCCCTTGACAATACATGTTGAACTTTGAAGGGTATTATATTTTGAGTTGCAATCCCAGGTCCTTTGCCCTCCATTAAATCATATTCCAGATCTTCTGAGGCTGATAAGTCCTGTGTGAGTCTGTTGTGTTTCCTTTGTATTTAAATTGTTTTCTTTTTTCTGCTTGCAGTATTTTCTCCTTTATTTGAGTGTTCTGGAATTTGGCTATAACAGCCTTGGAGTTTTTATGCTGGGGTCTCTTTCTGGAGGGCTTCTGTGCATTCTTTCAGTGCTTATATTGCTTTCTTGTTCTAGAAGATTTTAACAATTTTCCCTAATGATTTCCTGCATGATATTTTCCAAGTTCTTTTTTTTTTGATTTAAGCTTTTTAGCAGTCAGATCATTTGTAGATTATCTCTCCTGAATTTATTTTCTAGTTCATTTGTTTTTTTTTTTTTTCTAAAAGGTACTTTATGTTTTCTTCAAGTTTTTCAGCCTTTTAATTTTGTTTGATGGAATCTTGTAGTCTTATAGATTCATTGATTTCTGTTTGTTCAATTCTAACTTTTAGGGTTTTATTTTCTTCACTTACCTTTTGTGTTTCCTTTTGAAAAGTGTTGAATTCTCTGGTCAATTTTTCATAATTTTCCTACATGGCTCTCATTTCTTTTTTCCATTTCTATTCCTCTTCTCTTTTTTGGATTTTAAATTATTTTTTAAATTCTGTGAACTTTTGGATTTGAGTCCAACTCATAAATTCTTTTGAGACTTCCCCTGTGAGTGATTTTTTCACTGATTTCTTTTTCTGACATAGCATTGTAAGGATCTTTTTTCTGTAAAGTAGCTTTCTGTAGTGAACACTAAGTTTTTTTGCTCATCTTTGTGTTTTAGCTCTGTTCTTGGAGTATAGGGAATATAGATCCATAGATAGATATATCTATAAATAAATTTTATGCTTGGGATGGGGTCTGATGCCTATCTTGTCATTGGCTAAGATGTTACCTATATAGTCCAGGTCTTGCCTTGCAAAAGTTTGTTTCCTCCTTTGTGTCCAGGTTCTGAGTTAACAGTGGTTTGTTCCCAACCCAGCCCTTTCTTTTGCCCAGGTGTTCACAGTGTTTAGACTTTGTTTGGGGTTGGGATCTTGCCATATAGCTTCCAGGACCTCTGCTGTTGTCAAGCTGTTGGGACCTGGATTGCACTGTGCCTAAAAGGCTCCAGTTGACTTTCCCACTCTCCTGTCTCCTGGGCTTTACTTCCCCTTTCTCCCCATCAAAAATAGACCTTCATTGAAGATCCTTCATGATATCTACCACTGAACAATTCTTTGAATCTTCTCTTTTTCTTGGTGGGATCTGTAGCTTGAATGGCAGAGCAGAGGCTTTATTTATCTTTGATAGGGAAAAGCTCTGATAGCATTTGGTTTCATGCCTCCATTTTGGCTCTGCCCCAGAAGCAGCAGCCCTTTCAATTATTTTCAATCTTTACTTCTTTATTGGCTTATTCCCTTCTGCCTATAAACATACCAACCTCTCCCCTATCTTGAAAAAAACAAAACAAAACAAAACAAAGAAACCTCTCACTGGATTCTTCCATTCCTGTAATTATCATCTTTTATCTTTTCTAACCTTTGTAGCCAAACTATTTGAAAAGGCCATTTCCACTTTCCTCTTAACCCTTTGCAATCTGGCTTCCAACCTTATCATTTCACTGAATCTCCTCTCTCCATTACTATTGATCTGCTGGTAGCCAAATTCAGTTACCTTTTTACAGTCTTCATTCTCCTTGATTTCTCTGTAACATTTGGCATTTTTGATCACTCTCATCTCCTTGATTCCTTTTTCCTACTACCTTTTCCTTCTATAAAGTTGATCTATCTCTCTTCTACATATCTCCCATCTTCTTTAATGGATCCTTCTCCACATCATGCACTCTATGGGTTTCCCTCAGTTTTCTGTCCTAGACCCACTTCTCCCTCTCTACTACTTCACTTCATCTTATCAACTTTCATGGATTTAACTATCTTTTCTCTGCTGATGGATCTAAGATCTACCTTTCCTCCTCTAATCCCTCTGCTGACCTCCAGTCTTATTTCTTAAACTATCATTCAGACATTTCAAACTAGATGTTTAGTAGACATCTGAAACTCAACAACCCCCAAATAGAACTCATTATATTCTCCCTAAACCTTCCCTCCTTTCTTTAATTTTAACTGTAGAGGGCAAAACCATCCCTTAGTCCCTTAGGTTCACAACCTAATTCATCCTGAATTTTTCACTATGTCTCATTCCCTATCCTATATCTAATCATCTGCCAAGGTCTGGGGCTTTCATTTTTGCAACATCTCTTTCCATATGTTCTTTCTGTTGACACTGTCAATACTTTAGTGAAAGTCCCCATCACCCACAACTAGCTTTATTATAATAGCTTGCTGGTGGACTGCCACTGCCACTCCACTGCCATTATCCACTCCAATATATCCAGCCACTAAAGTGATTTTCCTAAAATCCAGATCACATCATGTCACTCTCTGCTCACTAACTTCTAGTGACTTTTTCTTTTCTTTTTTTAGTATTTAATCAATTAAGTAATTAATTTTTGTTTTTGTACAAATGATTTTTTTATAGTTACTAAAATATTCTTTTTTAAGAGTAAACATAAGGCAAATAGTTTTTCCTGCATCTCTCTCATTTCTTTTCCCAACTTTTCTTCCACTTCCCTTACTTGATTTTCAAAATTTTTTTTTGAGCTCTATCATAGCCTGAGCCCAATTTCCATTTTTCTTGCAGGAGCTTGTACTTCCTCATCCTCAAATTGAGTATTTTGTTCCTTCTTGGGATCATAGACAATGTATTTCTCAATGGTGTTCTTTTTTTCTCTGTTTGCTCATTTCTCCAGTCTATGCCTGGTTTTTGGGTGCTCCCTAAGCTTTTGAGTATTATTGGGACACCACCCCCCAATTCTCTTAATTACAGAGACTTCCCTCTGGTAATTATTTTCTATTTATCCTTGTGCTTGCCTTGCATACATTTCTTTTCATATTATCTCCTCCATTAGATTGTAAGCTGCTTAGAGGGAAAGCTGTTTTTTTTTTCTTTTTGTATCCCCTAGTACATAGCACAGTGACTGGCATATAGTAGCCATTCAATCAATGTTTATTGGTTGATATAATTCACATACATTTAACATGTATTATATATATGCACATATATGTATATAGTTATATATAATATATATATATATATATGTATGTATGTATGTATACACACATATACAGTAATGGAATTCAAATAAATTAACAACTGGCTTCCCAAACAGCATAGCATTAGGTATGGGTTCTGCTGAAGTGGTGCAAACTGGTTAAATCCCACCACTGGCTAGTGAAAACCTTTATTATATGTGCCACACACAAATACATTGGTCTGAGTATGTATTATATCTCATCATCTACCATATTTTCTTAAGGGTAGAAACTGTTTCATTTTTGTCATTATGGGAACACTGCTTTGAACAATGGCACTCTGTGGGTACTTAAATTCTTGATTATTTATTGGTTAATTGACTGAGATATATACTTGGAAAGATCTCATGTATAAAGAGTGACACTAGTACTTAAAAACATTTTTGCCCAGTAATATTCATGATAGTGTCAAATACTTTTGGTGAATCTATCTCTTTGGTTTAGGCCTTGCTAAATATCAATAATTAGATAGGAATAGTGAAAAGACTAGTAATGCCTTTCAATGGGATCTATTCTGTCTGCAAAGACATAGTCATCTACGGAAGATGTT
This sequence comes from Macrotis lagotis, assembly GCF_037893015.1. Classification (NCBI taxonomy): domain Eukaryota; kingdom Metazoa; phylum Chordata; class Mammalia; order Peramelemorphia; family Peramelidae; genus Macrotis; species Macrotis lagotis. Next base: position 209,672,999 of record NC_133660.1, on the reverse strand, counting down.
TACTTTCTGATATTATTATTATTTGGCACCATATGAATCCATCTGCATAAATGCTTGATTCTATTTAAAATTTTTCTCTTGGTTAGACATTGCCTGTGACTACATGAACCAATGTTACAGAGTTGCAAACCACAATCTCACATAAGGAGAAGTAATATGGTAGAGTGAATAGAGAGCGAATTTTGTAGGAGGACACTTGAGTTCATCTCTTCCCTTTGAGCATTACAATGGATCACTTTTCGCATTTCAGTGCTTAAGACCACCAAGACAGGGTTCTTAACTTTTGTTTAAATGTGTGTGTGTATGTGTGTGTGTGTGTGTTTGATGGATTCCTTTGACAGTCAAATGAATCCTACAGATTCCCTTTTCAGAATAATGCTTTTAAATGATAGAAAGAAATGTTATATTTCAGTTAGAAGTTAATGAAAATATATTTACGCATCCAAGTTGAAGGACAATCTAAAATTTATTTATGGTTTTCCTTGGGGATTCACAAATCCCTGGGGAGGAAGAATGAAAAAAAGATAATTTATATTCCTTAATTTATGCTGTCATATTATATTGATCTATATACACAAACACATACACACATAATACATATATGAAACACTTATAATCAATATTTATATATTTTATATTAGAATAATTATACATCATATGCATGCATATTATATATGTATGCTCTTGTATATGGCTACATATAAATAGAAGTATAATATAGTACAGAGAGATCTGGTCTCAAAACCAGAAATAACCTGGGCTCAAGTCCTTTTCTGACATATACTTGACTCTATAGCTGTGGATTAGTTTCTTGTCTCTTGACTTGTATTATTTAACAAGTCATTTTTAGCCTCTAGGCAGTTCTGTAGGGATATAAATTGAGAAAGTGTCAACATGCTTTGAGAAAAGAACTGATGAAATAAGTTCTAGTACCTAATTCTATAATAGATGTAAATAGATTTTATATATAATATTTGTATACACATATACACATAATGCATAATATATCCACATATCCACATATTACATGTGTGTAGTTGTAAAGTGACTGAAGTACAATAAATAAATAAATAATAGTTCAAGAGTAATCTACAATGCACTTGATAACTTGTATTCATTGTGGACAAAATGAATTATGACAAATGCTGACAAATTATCTTCTATTCATAGAATATTGATCAAGATATAAAGAGACCTAAATTGTCATATGAAGAAAAATTGAAGGAAAAATGGAAGTCACAAGGGGATGGTCTTTACTTCATTATAAGGAAACTATTTCTAATAACTAGAGATGTCCACAAATGGAATAGGCTGTATCATAACCACAGTGAGCTCCAAGTCATTGGAAGAATTCAAGCTGAGCCAACTATGAGTGTCCCAGATGGTATTCCTACACGGGGTGGAATGGCAGACTAGTTGGAGTTCCCTCTAGTTTTAAGATGCTATGATTCTTTTTTTTTTTTTTAGGTTTTTTTCCAAGGCAAATGGGGTTAAATGGCTTACCCAAGGCCACACAGCTAGGTAATTATTAAGTGTCTGAGACCGGATTGGAACCCAGGTACTCCTGACTCCAGGGCCAGTGCTTTATCTACTGTGCCACCTAGCCGCCTCTGAGTCTATGATTCTTAATGTTAAAATTAGTGAAAGTGCAATTAAACATCAGAGTAGTTACATATCAAGTAAATCAGGTGAGAAGTTGATTATTTTTATTTAGGAAAATCTAAACATAATGTTTATGGGACAAAACCTTTTGAGTAATGAATCATCAAAGTAAAGACTGTTGAAATGTTTCCTGACATTGTGTGTGTGTCCTACAGCAAGAATTTATTAGGATACAGAGGATTGATTATTATAAAGTTCCTGCTGTGATCTTAGTCAATGTGAAGTGTAAATTATTTACAAAGTGTGTTCTTTCCCCAAGCAGTATAAAACAACCATATTTTCCCTTTCAGATTATAAAAAGAAAAGACTTTCAGATCAAACACTGGAATCTCAATTGTACTTGTTTTAAGGTCTTTTATTCAATGACTATGTCTAGAAATACAGAACAAATGTAGAATTGATAGAAAGATATCTAGCTAATTCAAGGAGAACATTTCAAGTAGCATGATAGTTAAGGTGAACAGTCTTGATTATATATAGCAATTCATATAATTCCTTTTTTTACTTAGAATGTGTAGAGTCAGATATTTTGCTGGGTTCAGATTATTTTATTTTTTTGGGGGGGTTCAAATTATTTAGCTTTCTTATTGCTTTATTTAAAAATTACATTGACCCTAAATACAACCTAAAGCTTTTTAAAATTATTCATTATTAATTTCATTTCAACACATGGAAAAAATTATTATTAGTATTCAGACACACTCTCTGGTCCATATCAGGATCCTATATTTTTCTACTTATGGTAATTCATTTTTTCTCTTTTATGGTTGAAGTTAGTATAGACTCAGTTCTTTTGGTATGATTTGTCTTATTTCATTTTTGGCTTTAGGCTTATGTCATAAAGCCTGGACAACTTGGGATAATGCTTGAACCTATTTTAATCCATTAAATGCATCTATCATTTAGTCATTTTTCTTTTGACAAATGTTTTCTTCAAGTATTTCTTCTTGTTTCTTTTTCAATATTCTATTTTCTTTTATTTTATTCTAGTATCACCTCTTATCTTAGCATACAATATCACCTATGTCATATTATATTACTTTATATTTTATTGCAATATATATATATATATATATTACAGTTGTTTTTCTTTATTTTTCTTTTGTTTTTCTTGAAACTTCCATGTATATTCCCAACTATGGAATGATTAGGTCAAAGAATATTAAGGGATGTAATATGTCTAACTAAAAACCCTTTAAAATTTATTTTTATTGTCATGCCAGATAACCAAAATCACCTCAAAAAATAATAAAAAATGGAGGAAAGCTATTTATGTATATCTCTCAAGTTAAATATTATAGACAGTAACTTTGATGAAGGAAGAAAAATAACATTTGAGATTATCCAGAAATTCCTAGGAGACAAAATTGAAGATAATATCTAATATTAAGGTTATTTGCCTCAATCATCTATACACTAAGGTCCAATGTTTGGGCAATAAAATGAGGTATTAGAGGTCCTCCACAGTGAGGTAATTTGATCTCATATGTGTCACTGAGACTTTGTGTGCCAACATTTATATGTAACTTAATTAACAAGAAAAGAAGTCTTTTATTTTAATTTCTACATGAAGAACATTTAATCCCTTTCTTTACTCATTTGATGTCTTTTCACACATATGAAGACATAACCAGAAATGTTTTCACACTTAGAATGAAGGGAATGTTTTAAAAATTATTTTTGTATAAACACATTTAGATGTTATAGACTTTAACATGAGCAATCAGATGATGATGATTTCTATGCTATGTAACAGAAGCATAAATAAAAAATGATTTATCTCTCCAAAAGGTCTTCTTTTCTTTATTATATAGGAACAATAAATCTCTTTCAAGCTTTTTTGCTAATTAAAATCAAAATTCAACAAATATTTATTAAGTGCCTATTCTTTGTACAGTCTATGGAATAGAAATGGATCAACAGAGTCCCTGTTTGCAAGTAACTTATTATTACTGTTGTTATAAATATAATTATGATTACACATTTCTATAGCACTTGAAGGTTTTAAAACAATTTTCCCATACCATTGCTATGATGTAGGCAATGCATCATTCCTCTCACAATGATAATGATGAAGGAACAGTCCTTTTGACCATAATTTTACAGGTAGAATTAGAGTTGAGACTTGGACATGAGTTTCTGCACTATAAGTCCAGTGGTTTTGTTTTTGTTTTGTTTTTTCCCATTCTTCTAAACTTCCACATGTGTGTGTTTATATATGTGTTTGTGAAGGAAACAGGCACATAACTAGATATATTATATAGAATGTGACTGGGGAAATGAGTGAATTTGGACCTTTCAGCTTGGAGAGGTGGGGATGGGACATGGAGGGTAGTCATCGACTATTCAGAAAGTAACATTTGAACTGGTCTTTGATTCATATTTTTTAATAGATGAGGAAGAAATGTTCAAGGTATCCACAAATCCTCAGAGGCAGAAAAATTTAAATTGAGATGTGAAATTTAGCAACTGCTAGTTGACCAGATTTTATGGAATATAATATGTGTGAAATTGAGTAAAGTGAAATTGTGCCAAAAGGTAGGGAAGAGGAAGAAAATTGATATATTTAATGGAGAAGCACTGGTCATATTCAAAATAAGACTGGAACTTGGAAGAGAGTAACAAAAATAGAGGATGGAGAAGAATATCAATAGATTATTCATATCGTGTTCTCTATGAGTGACCAATGTGCTCTTTTGCTCTGGACCTCCACCCTTCTTACTCTATAAACTTTCTTTAGTGATATATAAATTCAGTTATTTCATCTATGATATTTATTCCCATATCTTTATATGAATGAATGGATGGATGCATGAATGGATGATAAAACACTTATCAGTGCTTAATTATGTTTTATATCCCGTGTTAGACCTTGGGGATCCAAAGAGAAAATCTCTGATATAGGGCGAGAGAATAATAAAATAAAGTTCAGCTGTAGAACAAAGAGAACTTATTTGAAATCTTAAGGACACAGCATAGGGCTGGATAGTTATGTCCAGGGATTCAGTCCTAATTTCTCTCTTGAAATTCAGTCCAGTATCTATAACTGCCTTCTGAATATCCCCATGGATATTTTTCCATGGGTCTTCCAAACTCAACTTGTTCAAAGCAGATCCTGGGATCTTTGCCCTTCCCATCCTTTTCCATCTCCTTAGGGCATAAATCTCTCTAAAATCTTCCAGGTATGTATCCTCTGAATCATCCTTAACTTCTCATTCTCTTTTCCCCCAGATATCCAATCAGTTGCCAAAGTTTTACATTTCTAACTCCAAAACAACCTTAAATCAAATCATGTTATCTCTTACTTTGATTATTAAAAAAAATCCTACATATTCTCTTTAAAAACCTCTTTTTCATCTTCTATCTGTTCTCCACCCTTCAGTTAAAGAAATATTTTTAAAATACATGTCTGGTTATATCAGTACCTTGCTCAAAAAGTGTCAATGGCTCCCTATTGTCTGCAAAGATAAAATATGAATTCCCTTGGCATATAAATTCCTTCTTAATCTGCCTATTTATCTTATTTTAGGGGTGTTTTTAGAAGACAATGGGGTTAAGTGGCTTGCCCAAGGCCACACAGCTAGGTAATTATTAAGTGTCTGAGACCTCATTTGAATTCAGGTACTCCTGACTCCAGGGCCGGTGCTCTATCCAATGCACCACCTAGCCCCCCCCCCCAATTATCTTTTAAGATGACTATATTTTACTATTTTTTATATACTTCACACCAACTACCCACTTATAGTCTATGATCATTAAGGACAAATAAGACTCCATCCCCCCCCCAACACACACACTCCTTTTGTCTGAAAGAATAGTGTGGCAGTTGACATTTGGAATGCTGACCTTAAGCCACTAAGAACAGGATAAATGTTGTTTCAAAAGATCAATTGTGAAAGCCAGACAAGTTCATATCACATTGGAAAAATAATAATTTTGTTTAAAAATAGTTGAAACATTGTTTCTAAAAACATTTAGAGAAATGTTTCAGTTATCTGGAAAAATCCATACATGTGGCTATTCTCTCATAATAGATGATGCCATCATTTGATGGCATCATGTATCAATTTTACAGAGAACACAAATTTAATTAGGTTGAGGATACAGAGGTTCTAATTTTCAGTAATGAATTTAATTTGGAGCTTCATAATGGTAGCCTCCAATTGTATGCTACAAAATGCTAAAAGTCCTATGATCTTATTTAGACACTTCTTTTCCTTTGGTTTAAATCACAGCCTGCCTGTGAATTTTCTTCTGTTCAATTCTTATCCACATTTTTCTGTAAATCTTCCATGGATTATTTACTGCATATATGAAGTTGGCCTTCATCAAATTCTTTTACCAATCCATGAATGCAGTACATGGCTTGCTTTTTCTATGAGTGCCTCATCTTTTTCAGTCGTATTTCTGTCTTCAATATTCTGGAGACAATGTTTCACTGTTCATAGGCAATCCATAATTGGCTATGTGACCCAACCTTCTTACATTGATGATGTTCTTTGGGTCAATTACAATTTTCATTTTCCCATTATGAGCATGCTCCAGAAATTTCAATCACATAGCTTTGCCCAGAGAATATTTGTATTATAAATATGGGCTTCTCAGGTAGCAAGTCTCTGTATCAAGCAATAAATTATACCCTTAAATCTTTAATCCTCAAGTGTTCCCTTTGCCTCCCTTCAATAAACAGAAAGAATAAGAGACTAAATGCATTTTCTATTCACATTTACATTCTCGAAATGATCCACTCTTGAACTACCTCTGTAGTTTATAAATGCCAGGAACATATCTCCACTAAACCAGAAGCTCTATTGACCAGAATATTGGTCAACAAATCAGAATGTATTTTTGAAATGTTCATTATGTATCCATCATTGTACCAGAAAGAATATACTTTAAAATTACAAGCACTTCTAGTTTGGTTGCCATAGATACTTGTTTAACCACTTCGAAGATAGTCTGTGATCTACTCTGTCCCCTATGCACCCCTACCAAAAGAAAGAAACGAAAATCACCTCATTGTCTTTTGACCTCTGTGGTGAAGAGCCTAACTCAACATGGATGGTTTCATGCTACCTCAGACTTTAGATATGAAGTCCATGACTGAGTTTATATATACCTAAAGCCTTTCTAATTCTAAGAATCTTCTAGAGATTTAGCTTTTGAGAATCAGAATCATTGAGAATCTCAATGTTACAATGAAGCATTGAATGTGACCTTTAGAGGAGAATTTTTGAGTAGTGAAAATAGGAACATTTGACATGATTCCTGATCTAAATGATGTTTCCAACTGATTAGGGAAAATATACTCATGTATATAGTTATAAAATATTGAATATAGGAAAAAGAGAATGATCAAGAGATTCTAGTCCCTCCAATTTTAATTGTACAACTGAAGAAATGACAGATCTAGTACGTAAAGTAAATTGTCCAAGGTTACAGAACCAGTTATTGTCAAAACATATTCTAGAATAAATCTCATGACTTTCAGGCTTGGACTAATACTATACCACATAAAAAAATAAGACAGGGCAAGACTCTATATAATCTATTCTAATATATTCATAGCAGCTCTTTTTGTAGTGATAAAGAATTGGAATTTAAGGGGATGCCCATAATTTGGGGATTGACTGGACAAGTTCTGGTGTATGAATGTTATGGAGTAGTGTTGCTCTATAAGAAACTATGAGTGGTCAGACCCTAGAGAAGCATGGGACAGATAGAACACATTGTCAACAGCACTGTGAGCTGATCAACCTTGATGCATGCAGCTTCTCTCAGTAGTTCAGAGAGCTAGGACAACCTTAGGAACCCTGATATGGACAGTGTTATCACCATCCAGAGGAAGAAAAACAAAACAAAACAAAAAAACCTTACAGAACCTGAATGAACACCACATTCACTTTTTAAAAATATCCCTTATGTTTTTCTTTTCTATTTTATGATTTTCTTTTTTTTCTCTTAACCCTAAATCCTCACAGAGAAATTGACAAATAGGTAAACATGTTTAACACATATGTGTATGTACAATATTCACTGCTGCTGAGGAGAACAGGGTGGGGAGGGAAGGTGGAAAGAAATTATGTAATTTAAAAATATGCATATGCATGTGGATGAATGTTGAAAAACTTTCATAAAATAATTGGAAAAAATAAAGTAAAATATCAAAAGGGGAAAAGTGATATATTCACGAGCTTGATTTTTGAGTATTCAAGTTCAGAAGAAGAAAGGAAATCTTATATTTCTTGCCTTAAAAAACCCTGTAATTAAGGAGAATTCTTTTTAGAGGACATGAAATAGCAGAAGAGATAATGTTTTGAGGTCATGGCTGTTCCCCCCCCTACCCCAACCTCTTTGCCCACCTTGCATCTAGGTTCAAAGCAATTTTATCTATCTATCTATCTATCTATCTATCTATCTATCTATCTATCTATCTATTCATTCATTTATTTATTTATTCATTCATTCATTCCTTTCTTCATTCATTCATTCATTCATTCATTCATTTATTTTAACTCTTAAGTGTGTTACATTAAGATGAATGTTAGTAGCAGTTAGACCCCATGCCAATCCTAGGTAAAAATATCTCAGACACCAAATTTGGGTTACTTTCTAATCTCAGAGACTATGAGATCATCTACCTAAAAACATCCAAACTCTTTAGCCTGTTATTCATTCATGGCTAATCAACTCAAATGTTACCCATCACCATGAAACTTTCTTTGATTCTACCTTTCTTCATTGTTGAAAATTGCATCCCCTTTCCTGAAATTTTATTATTAAAAAATTATCTTATATCAAAATAAATCTTTCTCTACTATAATTTTATTTTTAGCTTCTTGAAAGCAAGGTCTATATTGTATCTCTCTTTGTATCTTTGTAGCATTGACATAATATGTGAATAATAATGTTTGTTGAATTAGTGTTTCAAATGCATATAGCAATCTATTTTTTCTCTTTCTTTGTCAAGTACTCTAAATAATTCTAATTGAAATTAAACACTTATAGTATATTATTTTATATCATAGTCATTCATGTAGGTCCTTCAAGAAAATAATATAAATTTCACCATCTTATAAATCATAGTGCCTTGTAATCTTTGCTCATGATAGTTACTTAATACCTACTTGTTGAATTGAATTGAATACTATTCTCGTTTCCTTTTAATTTATTCTGTTCTGAGGCTTCATCATGTTATGCTTATAATCTTGAGTTCTCACAAGTTACAATAGAACACATAACATATATTGGGGAGGTTGTGCTTTACTGAAAAACTAACCAAAACATTAAGTTAAAGACCTGGACAAAGACTGCATATATGCTGTCCAAGGACCATTTGGGAGAGACTAATCAACAAAAAGTTGACTAATAGGTGAATGCCATACTTGGCCATAGACATCACAAAGAATTGTATATGAAAGCAAATTTTGTAGACCTCATAATCTATTTCAGTGGTGGGAGTGTACACACTATAAAATAAGAGACTCATTTTGTTTATTTTTTTATTTTTAGGTTTTTTTGCAAGGCAATGATGTTAAGTGGCTTGCCCAAAGCCACACAGCTAGGTAATTATTAAGTGTCTGAGGCTGGATTTGAACTCAGGTACTCCTGACTCCAGGGCCAGTGCTCTATCCACTGCACCACCTAGCTGCCCCCAAGAGACTCATTTTGAAGAAGTTTTTGGTATAGGGAAGCTAGAATAAGCTATTTTTTATTTTTTTCATTTTTTAAAAGAGCTATTCAACATATCTTTACAATAGTGACAGGCACCAGTTAACAGATTTGCAGACTGTGTATGGCAAGCGCCAATGTTTTCCATACAACTTCCCACAGATTTCTTCATCTGGCCGAATCAGTAAATGGCTTGCCAGCTGATTGTGTTTCCCCCCCCAACATTGTGCAATAACACTTTTTATATGTATTTTTTTGCACTTCCTTAGGGATATTTCAATGTTAGATTGTTTTTTCTCTGGGAGAACAAAGAACAGAATTCTTTCCAATTTGGGTTCAGCATTCAAAGGAGTAAGATCAAGTGGGAAAAGCAAAAGAACTAAAATCAGGACCAAAACCAAAGACTATCAGTGGTGAGAGTGCTGAATTTATAGTCAATAAATCTGAATTCAAGTTTCAACAGTGACATTAGCTATGAGATTGAGGGCAAATATTTTAATTTCTATGAGCCTCAATTCTCTCACTTTCAAATGCTGCTATGGGCTTTATCATTTCTAAGATCATCTGAATCTTTGCTTCTAGCAAAAACTACACTACCTGACTGGGTGACCAAGATCAAGTTATGTTCCCCTTCTGAACCTTGATCTTTGCATTTGTGAATTGAAAGTAATGATATTTTCACTTCCTAAATCACAAGATCGATTTGAGGAAAGTATGTGATATCCTAAAGAGTGAAAGTTTTATTTATTTCTTTGTTTGTTTTTGGAAGTAATCAGGATTAAGTGTCTTGCCTAGGATCACACAGCTAATAAGTATCAAGTGTTTGAGATTAAATTTGAACCTAGGTCCTCCTGATTCCAGGGCTAGTGCTGTTGTGTAGAGCATTATCTAGCCTGTATCCTTTCCCTCCTTTTTAAGAGGAAGCAACTATCTGCTTTCTGTAGTAGTTTTGAATGAGAGAACAGATATTTTCAGAAGTCTTTCTTTGTCCAAAAAAAAAAAGAACACTGCCCAGTATCAACAAAATCATGTTTTATTCATTTAATAGGGGTCATTTTTCTTTGGATTCCAACCTATCTTGAAATTAAACTGAAATAAGCTTTGTTAGAAAAAGCAAATATACCCTTTCTAATCTCTCTAGAAAGATCCTCCATAGTAACTCACATTCACATAGTTCTGTACAGTTTATAAAATCCTTTCTCCCTAACTTCTCCATGTAGGAAGTAGGTCATGGACCAGTATCCCCCCTTTGTAGATGAAGAAACTGAAGGCTACAGAAATTATAGGATGTCTAAAGGCCAAAAAAGATAGAAAATGGCAGAAGACAAAATTGTGTCCCAGTCAAGTAATTTCAAGTTCAGTATACTTGCTATTGTATTCTGCTGTAATATATAATTATATCTGGTTTGGATATATTGTAGATAAGTTAGATGATAAAGGATTAGGCGAAAAGCTGGTAGAATTGATAGGAGACTATTATCAAATCAATCAAGCCATCAACAACCATTTACTACTTCCACACACTGTGTTATTAAGTGCAACAGATACAAAGCAAAAGCAAAAACTTTCCTTTCCCTCAAGAAGCTTACATTATAATGTAATTATATATATATATATATATATATATATATATATATATATATACAACATAAATAGAATGAGGCTGATGACTTTACATAATTCTGCCTTACTTGAATCTGATTTACTGGAAAGTTTAAGCTATTATCCTTGTGATATCATTGGTCCTCTTTAAGAATAATCTTTGGATGAAGTCATTAAGTAATGATGTTTCTGGGCTTCAATTTTATCATCCATATATTGAAATTGTTGGATTAGAATCTAGATAATGACATCTCTTCCTACACTAATTTTATAATTCTTTGATTAAATATAATTCTCCTAAGTCAGCACAGATGATCCCTAGTATTATAAAATGTTTTCTCCTCTTTTGGGGTATTTCAAACCTGTTCTGAACCCTTAAAATGATTAGATACTATTGTTGTTCAGTTGTTTTAACTTTAACTTCATGACCCCATTTGATATTTTCTTGACAAAATTACTGGAGTGGCTCACTATTTCCTTCTGTAGATCATTTTACAAATAAAGCAAACAGGGCTGAGAGACTTGATCAGAGTCACACAGGTATTAAGTGTCTATGGTCACATTTGAACAACTCAGGTCTTCCTGACTTGAGACCCTGGACTATAGCCACCATGCCAGCTAGCAGTCAATTAAATACCACTCTTTCTTAAACATTCTATGTCCACTCCAAATCCATCTTTTCCATTCCCCTTCTAAATATTCTCTCTCCCACTTTCAAAAATTTGCATCGACTATCTTTAATAGCCTGGACTCCTTTCCCCACCCCCTCTGTTTTCTGTCTCTTGGCATCTCTGAATTCCCTTCAAAGCCCTGTTTAAATTCCATTTTTTCACCACAATTTTTGTCTTGCTTATCTGGTTATTTTATATTTACTTAGATGTATGTATGTTACATTTTCCCCCTCTCCTCTCTTCCCATTAGCTCCAAAAGAGAGCTTTATTTTTATCTTTATTTCTTCATTTTTATCTTTTTCCCCTCCATTTTTATTTTATTTCTCCATTGCCTGGCTTAATGCCTAGCCCCAGAGTAAGTGCTTTAAACATGGGCACTGAATTGAATTTCTAGTTTATATCCATATCATTGTGTCACCTCCATTGAGGAAGCTTCAAACTCCTTAAGGACTTTGACTGTTTCTTCCTTATTTTTCTATTTCCTGAATACAGCATCTAATGCTCTGTATAGAGAAGTCACATACATATTTGAGAAATGAATGAATGTAATACCTTAATAACATTACACACAAGTATAAACACCAAGAAATAGACATTCATAGGATAAGTTTTTACTGCTCAGAGGATTATAAGAATATGAAATATTGTGAGATGGTTCATAAATTATTTGACCAAATTGTCTTGATAAATTTTCATTTAGAAATTAGCACATGGGCTAGCAATTTCCTTTTGGTAAGTACAACCATGCTCTTCCTTAATCCTTATTTGTTGATAAATAACAACATAATCCACTAAAGTCCATAAATCTGATAAAGACTGATGAAGTGAAAACCTAGAATGCTGAGGGATGCAACTTTGGGCAGCTTGGAATTTGAATCTCTGCCTTCTTTCACAGATAAGTCTCTCTATCTCTTTCTTCCTCTGCCAAGCTTTCTCTCCCTCTCTTCACATTTTGTTTACCATAATGAAAAAGAAACAGTTTTATTTCCATAGAGAAAATTGCCTATCTCTTGCAGGAATGAAGAGAACTTAGGTTTGCCATTCCAAGCTCAGTGATGTCTTTTTCAAAACTGGGACACCCATCAAATCACCCTTCCATTCTGGCCTCCAGAGAATTCTATGTGTCAGTCAGCACACTCTCTAATTGGACACCTTCAATCTCTAGGGTTGCCCATACAGCTTGGTCCCCCACCCAATTAACTCAGTATTTATATTTTTAAATCTCAGATTTGTTTCCCCCTTTATAAACACCCTGGGGTCTGCCTTAAGCATGTTAACAAAGGTGAAGGAAGCTATGAGTAGAAGTATTGATACCTAGGGAATGCTTAACTAAAGTAGAAACTGAGTGAATGAAAAATACCAAGTTTATACAGTTCTCTTCAAGTTTTATCTCTCTCTCTACTCTATTTCTCATTTCCTTCCTCTGTTTCTCTCCTTCTGTTTTCTGTTCCATCTCTATCTCTATCTCTGCCTCTGTCTCTGTCTTTCTGTCTTCTCTTTTTTTAACCTCTGTCATTTAATATATCTTTGCCTGTTCATCCTTCCACCATTTGTATATCTCTTTTTTGAATCTTTCTATTTCAGTTTACACTTTCTCTTCTTTTTCTTCCTCCCTCCCTCCTTTCCTCCCTTCCTTCCTTCCTCCCTCCCTTCCTTCCTCCCTCCCTTCCTTCCTTCCTTCCTTCCTTCCTTCCTTCCTTCCTGCCTTCCTGCCTTCCTGCCTTCCTGCCTTCCTGCCTTCCTGCCTTCCTGCCTTCCTGCCTTCCTGCCTTCCTTCCTTATTTTCTATCCTTCTTTCCTTCCTTCCATCCTTCTTTCCTTTCTTCCATCCTTCCTTCCATTTGGCTAAACTTTCTTAGTCTCTGTCCCTTTCTTCTTTCTTGTCTTTTCCCCTCTCCCTCTCTACATTTCCTTCTATTTTATTATTTACTGACATAACCTAAAAATGACATGAGAAACACCATTCATTTGTATATTCATTCATTCAATAAACATTTAATGAGGGGGAAATGGCTTGTAATATTTAAAAGAATGTTGAAACTATTGCCAAAAGACCATGGTTTATATCCTAATTTTGATATATTCAAATGACAGGTCACAATGTATTACTTAACTACTGTGAACCCTAAAATTGGGGAACCTTAAAAAACAAAAAGTTAAAACAAACATGACAGAAAACTATAGATTAGACATAACTTTTTGTTCTCTGGGATTTACCAAACAAAATCTACAGGTAATGGAGACCATCCCAAGGTGATCACCAAGCTCATTTGGGAAATGGGAAAAAAATCATTAACCTCCTTAGTGGCTTGTACATAGGAATTTTCACAATATCTCTAACTGAAACTAATCTATAAAGTTTATCATCTTTGTAATTCTTTCTGAATTCTTCTCTTGTCTCTTCCTGGGAGGATGGTCTCCTTACATCCTGAGCATTGTTCTCCTAAATTTGTAATTAACAGAGAGCTTAATTTCTAACTAGCAAGGCAAGGTGAACTGATACAAGCCTAGTATTCTCTAAAGGGAATTACTCTTCTATCTCATTATAGTTATGAGAAATTATTATTGCTTTCACATTACTTAACTATGAACCTTGTTGTTATCCTGACTTTGGGCTCACACACAAAAAAAAGAAGTTGCTAGACATTCTAGCAACCCTAGTTCTCTGGAATAATTAAGAGTATGTATATAGGGCAAGGAACTTTTATTGTCTTCTTTTTCTAGATAATTGTTTTACTTTTATTATTTCTATATGTTTTTGCTTTTGTATTTTTTTTTGTTCTGGAGATGGAGGCAGACCTTTAGAAATACAAGAGAGGAATCAACCTAGAGGAGCTCTGCACAATTGCATTATGGAGTAAGCATCTCCCAATATTGAGAGATCCAGGGTAGCAGGAAGAACTGATAATTGCAGAAACATATAAGAATTTAAGAGCTGTGCTCCAAAGACAGACTCCTTTGTGAATGGAAAGAATTAGGTAAGGATTTCAGGAAAGAGTACAACTGATGGTTTAGTTGTTTCAGACTGTGGTGGGTCAGTCTTTGCCATAGGTCTAGAACAAAGGAAAAACTTGAAGTCCCAGACCAAGTGCCACTTTGGGTCCAGAGTAACTTAGAGTGAATGTAAAAAGCAAGTGTTTCTGTTTTGGTCAGGAACCATGTATATCTTTCCTTTCCATCTGGATTTTTTTAACTAGGTAAAAGAGGCCTTTCTCTGCCTCATTTCTCACTGAGCCTTAATCACTGAATGGTTATTTTCTCAGACCTTAAATTATAAAGGTCAAGGTCTCCCACTGCATCCAGGGCAAGGCAATCTACACTCTAGTTTTGTGATCCATATCTAACCACTGGACCTGGATGGCTCTGGAGGAGAAAGTGAGGCTGGTGACTTTGCATTCCCTCCCCCCACTTAAATCCAATTCATTTGCTTGTCATGGCATCACCTCCCTTATGTCGTGGTCCTCTTCTAAAATGAAGGAAAAGCAACAACATCAAAACAAAGGTCAGCTTTCTGACAGAGAACTGTTTTTTATAGCATTTTAGCTGTTTCTACCCTTTTCTGCTTCCTTGTGGGAGAGAACTGAGATTAGAATAGTGGGCAGTCGATGTAAGAGTAGACTTAGATCCCAGGTGGGCAAAGCTTAATCTTACAGACTCCCCCAATCCCAGGAAGCATTGATGGTGGGCTTAGAGCAGAGGCTCATTGCAGCTTTACCTATTCTTCTCCCTATGTTCTAGACTCTCAGTTATTGACATCAGCCACAAAGACTCAGCAGAGACATGCTGTATTTTCAGATGCTCCATACCCTGGCCTCAGGAAAGGAGAATCAAGTGGTTAAATGGTGAGAGTTCCTGAACTCATCTGGCTTCTATCCAGAAAAGGTCTGGTTATTCTAGTTACTGTTGAATTCCTGGGAAGTTACTGTCTAGACTGAGAAGCAGCCAAATAAGCAAAAGTAGCAATAATTCTTGGCAATTGAATGGTGCTTTTAAATTTTCAAACACCTTATTATCCATCACCTCACTTGACTTTCATAATCAACCTGGGAAACAAATGAAACAAAATTATTCTCATTTGGCAGAAAACAAAACTAAACCTGAAACATTTACGTACCTTATGCAAGGTCACTCAGCTAGCAAACTGTGATGCTCTTCTATTTATTATACTTCCCACAATCTCATGGTATAAGAATTAAATGATTACCAAGAGATTTTAGAAATCAGTGCATATTTCTTATCAAAATAGGTGTGGAGATAGTAGTTAGGAAGAGACAATTGACCAAGGGTCATCTAAATAATGTGTGTGTGTGTGTGTGTGTGTGTGTGTGTGTGTGTGTGTGTGTGTGTAATATAATACTGGAGTAAAAATAAAGAGCACTGTGTGTAAGTCTGAGTTTCCTCTACAGGAACACTGACAAGTTTATCCCCCTCTCTCTGAGCCTTGCTTTTTCTTATCTTTAGGAGGGAGATGAGAAACAAAGTGGCATGATGGATAGAGAATCAGCTTTATCATCAAAAAAGCGTGAGTCTGAATTTTTTCTTTGACAATGGACAAATTACTTAACCTCTCATTACCCAGACAGCTCTTTAAGATTATGAGTTACAGAGAAGTCAAATTGTCAATATGTGGAAAGATTTTGTATACCAGGAATCTCCAACACCAGGCATGTCAAACTTGTGGTCTTCTAAATTCCCAAATACTGCTGAGCCATATTAAAAGCTAATGAGGAAATGTTTAACAAAATAAACATACAATACAACATAGATGATGTTAACTTGATATTTTCTAAATCAATATGTGGATTGCAAGGATCCATTTCTATTTGAGTTTGACACTATTGACCTACCTAATGAAATCAATGTCTGCTTTCTCATTCTTCCCTTTCTTCTCCCCCCAAAAAATGAGTTAACATATTTTATACATTGTTTAAAATTTTTCAAACTCTTTCACAGTGTCTGAAATATAGTAAGCATTTAATAAATCCTTGTTGACTTGAATTTATGTATTATCTCATTTGAGCTTCACAACTATTCATTTTGCACATGGATCAACTGAGGCTAGTATCAGACTTAGAGTCAGATTCATGTTTCTGAGTTCAGATTTGGCTTTAGACACTAGCCTTGTGATCTTGTACATGTCATTTAATCTCACTTGCTTTGGTTTACTCATCTGTAAAATGAACTGGAAAAGGAAATGGCTAATCATTCTAGTATCTTTGCCAATAAAACCCCAAATAAGGTCATGAAGAGTAAGATATAAAATGACTGAACATCGACAGGTTAAATAATTTGACCTCATTAAGCAGTTTTAGAGTTGGGACTAGAACCCACATCTCCTGATTTGCATTATTCTATTTCATACACCAAGGTTTGATGCCAAATATTATTGTAGTCCACAGGGCCCATTCTGCTACAGAGGAGAAGGAATATACTATTAGGAAACACTATAACAAATCTAGAGTACTCAAGTGTGTGTGTGTGTGTGTGTGTGTGTGTGTGTGTGTGTGTGTGTGTGTGTGTGTGAGAGAGAGAGAGAGAGAGAGAGAGAGAGAGAGAGAGAGAGAGGAAAGAGAGATTCATGCTACCTTTCCCAGTAAATCATGAACATCTTCAGACACAGGCAGAAGCTCTGAGTGATGCAGACAGCATCATTAAGTCAGTAAGGGAGTAATGATAGGGACGCACTTTATTCCTGTGAAGGGCTATATAAATGCTAAATAATAATGGTGCTCAAGGCTGGTTGTCCTATTAAGAGCAGTTAGACACTCCTTCTATTTCTTTGCAATTTTCTTTACTCCCATGAAAAATAGTACATTCACTATCCACTGAGGAACATGGTCTATGGAGCACTCATTGACCAGACTGAATGCTTTTAGGGCAGAAGGGATCTGACCCACTCAAGTGTAGGTATTCAATTACTCATTTGGCTTCTGTCAGGTTACACAGATTCTACTCCTACAATTTCTGAAAACTTTCCATGACCAACCATTTTTCAGGGTTTTTCTGAAAAAAAAGTTCCTGTGAGCTCATTGTATACCTGAAGAAGGTCATTTCTGTTTTGTTATTTAATAATGAACAAACTTAAAAAACAACATTTATGAAGTATTCAAGCATCTCCTAACTCTATTCATGATGGATAATCAACTGTGGTTTTGATAGGAAGGTGTCTTATTTCTCTGCTATGCTACAGTTGAAGTGCATTGTTCAAGGCAAAAATGAGGTTAAAATGTCAAAGCTGTGGGAGAAATTGGTTTGAATTGGGTGCAGTAAAATTATGGAGCAAGCAACAAATGGAGTCCTATATGTGTAGTATGTAGTCTGATGGGAAAAAGTGATTAACTTGAAGGTTAGAGACGTGGGTTAAACATTTAAATCAGACACTTATTAACTAAGTAAACCACTTTCCCTCAGTGGGTCTCACTTCCCACACCAGGAAAAATAAAGAATTTAGATGATCTAGTCCCCTCTAGGTTTAATAATATATAATGCTTTGAATATTGAATTGATCCACATTGTGATTATTTCAATAATTAAAGGACTTTAATTATTTATTAGCACTTATTACAAGCATTTATTCTATTCCAGACATACATTCTTGGTATAAAAATACAAAAGTGAGATAGCCTCTGCACTCAAGGAGTTTAGGACATGAACTAATAGAGGTAAATGAGTCCTTGTAACATAAAACATAGAATGGCAGATGCAGAGAAGATGTTAGCTTTAGTCCTAAACCCTCATTTTATAATAAGGAGAAAGATTCCATAAAGGGGAATGGGCTTCTCCAATGATGCTACTCAGTTATTAGTGGAAGAACTTGAATTCATATGTATGTTTCTCGAGACCAGTTCAAAATACATCCCACTGTATCATCTTTTGTAGAGAGAAATTTGTAAATAAATTCATCATATCACATTGAGTCTATGACTCCTACTTTCTGAACGTAGCTTATCTTTCTGAAGATATCTTATCTTTTATTTACTATTACCCAGGAAAGGGGATTTGAAAGGGTTTGGGGAATATCAGGTCTTTCTGGCTGCAGTCTCTATAAATGTTCACTCAATTGTAGGGGAAGGTCCCCTATACCCCAATTCCATTTACCCATTAACAGTAAGTTATAAAGAGTTAGTTACTGAAAATAAAGCAGGTTTAACAGTTTACTTTCCAACATGTATGCTTAATCCTCCTCCTCCTTGCTTCCCCTGAGGAGGGGAAGGGCAATAGTTTCACAATTTAGCTCAATTCCATTAGAACAGAATCCCAAGTTCAAAGACCAAAACTCATCTTGGGCTTGAGTCCTATGCATTCTGACTTCTCGAGACTTCCTTGGCAAGGTGGCTGGTCACAACATACTGTGGAAAATCTGACCTACAAAGTCATCATGACTTGAACTCTAAAGTTCAGGGATAGTCTGTACCTGGAACTGAAAGGACAAAAAGAAATGGAAACATAAATACCTCCAAATCATGGGGACTAACAGGAGACATGAGAGAAAGTCATTTAGCTCATGGTTCCCTCTCTTTGGGTGAACTGTGTTCTATCTTCATTATCAGGACATGACAGAAAGGAGCTCAAAGGAAAAAGAAATACTGTATCCTAGTATGGTAGTTTTAAAGATATTGTTTGGGCAATGCAACTGATTGAAGGAGGCTGCTCTTATCCATGAAGAAACTAGCTTGTAGAGTGGTTGGAGAGTTGGATCTGAAGTCAGTGAGACCTGAATTCAAATATGACTTCAGACACTTATAAGTTGTGTTACCTTAGGCAAATCACTTATCCCTATTTGCCTCAGTTTCTTTATAAAATACACTGTAGAAGGACATAGCAAACCACTTTGGTATCTTTGCCAAGAAAACCCAAAATGGGGTCATGAGGAGTTTGATTCTAAACAACAATGACAAAGGGAGATGCAAGTGCATGCTACAAAGTTTCATCATAATATCAGAGGAAGATAAACTGGAAAAGAGGAACAGAGAATATTTAACCAGAAGAAAATAGTTGGAAACTAAGAGGGGAGAATAGATATCTGAGAGGTTGTCATGTGAGAGTAATGGCTCAGACACAGCCCAATAAGGCAGACTTCACAGTGATTGGATGGAATTTCCAGAGATAGATTTAAGCTTGATATAAAATAATGCTTTTTAAGGATCAGATATATCCAAATATAGAATAGACTGCCTCCAATGATAATGAATTCATCCTCATTGCCTAGCCTCCATCAGAGACTGTATTGATTATTTGGTGGGGATGTTCTAGAGAGAATTCTTGGTCAGCCACGAATTGTAGTAAATAGCCTTTGGACTTCCTTTGAATTCTGAGATTTGATGATCTTATGAGCTTTCTAATTCTGTATACACAGTCTTTTCTAAAACCCATCATTATAAAATGTTGTACTTTTGTTTTCAGATGGCATATTTGCATACTTTAGCTGTCGATAATCTTGTTCCTGATTAAAGGGCTGATCACTGCCAACTCACCAAGAAAACTGATGTCACCCTCGCCTACAACAAGAGCTGGATAATCATTTTTTCTTATGCATTAAAGAAGGCACAAGAGGTTTCAACTCGTGATCATTTATATAAACATATACAAGCTGTAAATTTTGACTGATATAAATTGAACTGTGTTTTCCAAGTAATTATACTTAAAAATTCTGCAATACAACCCCAAATAAAATTCTTGACTCAAAGAAAAAGATGATTTCATGTTTTGTGTCTATCACCCTGCATGTGTATTTATTTCAAGAAATTTTACTTTCTTGTCATGATCAAATGCTCATTAATAATGCTGGTTCATTTTTCTATAGGACTTTAGAGCATACAAAATACTTTCTCAGAATAACCTCATAAAATTGATAGAAAAAATATTTTTATTTCCATTTTATTTTATTTTGCTTTTGCAAGACAAATGGGGTTAAGTGGCTTGGCCAAGGCCACACAGCTTGGTAATTATTAAGTGTCTGGGGCTAGATTTGAACTGGAGTCCTCCTGACTGCAGGACTGGTATGATATCTAGTGCACCACCAAGCTGCCCCCTTTTATTTTCATTTTAAAGATAAAGGAGGATCAGAGGTAATGTGCTTTACCTAAGCTCATTTAATGAGAAAGCATGAGATGTACTTGGATTCCACTATAAACTAAATGTCCTTTCTATGGCATCAAGATATTTCCTTTGGGTCACTTGGAAATAAATTATTTTGCTATTCTTAAAAAAAAGCCATTCATGTCCTTCCTGACACATAATGGACACATAATAAAGGCTTGGTGACTTTTGCTTTTTTCCCAGAAAAAAAAATCAGTGATTAAGGATTTTGTGTCTCTCCAGATCCTTGCTCATGATCTTGGATCATACTTTAGTTTAGTCCAAAAGAGACCTGCATGATGTATCTACCTCTGACCATGGGAATGATTTGGTTTCTTGTATCTTTTGTGGATATGCAGTGGGGGAATTGAAGTTGGAATACAGTATTTACTCCAGATTTATAGAAAGAAGACACTGCTTTTAGTGTCTTCTCTTTTAAGGTTACCTTTCATCTATTCTATGTGCACCATTTATTTTAAAAGTTGGCTCTCATTAGAATATAAGGTCCTTGAAAGAGCAGGATTTATGTTTTTCCCTAGCTTTGTATCCCCAACAATTAGCACAGTGCTTAGCCTGTCAAAGAACTTAATACATATTTGTTGATAGCTATATGTATATAACCTAAAGCAGATTATTCACTGTCAAGGGGAAGGGGGAAGGGATAGAGGAATAATGCAGAATTCAGAATCTTCCAGAAAAATGAATGTTGAAAATTTTTTGCATGTTGTTGGAAAAATATATAAGCAAATTTATTGAAATTAAAAGAAATAAATGCTTATTGATTGCTTGACTGATGCCAAAGGGAAGGAGTCAGGAAACTAAGTTATAAAATGGAAACCAGAGAGTAGGAGTACAAACTGGGTCATTTAAATGGGACTCAGTGCAGTTTCCAGGATTGAAATAATGGCAGAAACATTGAGAAAAGTTGAGAGGTTAGGAGTCAGATAAAGCTTTAATGATTCCAGGAACTTTGCCTAGTGGGCTCTCTGGAACAGTATCCTCACAGCATCTCAAAGAAGGAAAGCACCTTAGAGGTCATCTAATCCAGAATATAATAACCTATATAATAGTAACACCAAAAACCTATTGCATGAATAGTCAGTTAAGTGAGCTGGTATATTCCTAGGTTTGCTAACTAAATGGGTTCAAGGATCTTAGGATCAGATATTTCAGGCTGGAAAGGAACTTAGAGATCCTTTAGTCCAGCAGAATCAAGCTCAAATAGAAAAACTTGGAGGCAGCTAGGTGGCAGACTGAGCAGAACACCCACCCTGGAGTCAGGAGGATCTGAGTTCAAATGTGAACACAGAATACCACGTATAAACATTATCTATGTTCTATTGCATTTTTATTACTTTTGCTAAATATTTCCCAATTTTATATATATATATATATATATATATATATATATATATATATATATATATATATTTTTTTTTTTTTTTTTAAGGCAATGGGGTTAAGAGTGACTTGCCCACCCAATTACTTTTTAATCTGGCTTAGGTTGCAGTGTTACTACATGTTTAATTCCTCTAATCTAGTCCAGGAATGTTCAACTTTTCTCTTTTTTTTTTTTGATTTTTCATTTTAATGAGAGCTCTATCCTACCCCCTCATTTTCTAAAGGAGGAAACTGCAGCTGATAAAATATATGTGACTTGCCTAGCATTTAAAATACGAGGTGAAGTTTCAACCCAAATCCTCTGATTTTAGTGACCTCTCTTTCCCCTGTACTATAGTGCTTCCTAGAGGGTCTTTCCACTCTCACAATCTACCTGATAAAAACAAGACAGTAATAACATTAACAGTGTATGATGTGCAGGTTAAATTATGTAGTAGTCTCAAGGCAGGGACCAGCTAGACAACTATAACAAGACAGGGTTGAGCTGATAAGGAGCTATTGGTGACTGTGGAGCTAAAATGAGGATGGATTCAAATAGACAACATGAATGAGAAAGAGAGCCTTAAATCTGATAACAATGACAGTAACAATGCAGACCCCTTGATTTCATCTCTGGGAAATCTCTGTTTCTCTAGTCTGGGTCTTAGTAGCTTAGAGACTTTCATTGTACTCTTCCTTGGTTCTGGCATCAAACAGAGCAGCAGCCGAAGGGCCCTTTTCGGTAACACTGGCAATTTGGAGAAACACAGGGGATTCACAAGACAACAGGCAAAGGCCTCCTGGAGCCAGTACAGACTGCGAGGCCGTTAGCAATGTTGGCACGCTTCGGAGAACAGATGAGCTCTTCAAAGATTCAAGTTTGGTTCAAAATTCACAACTCGTGAGCTCCAAATAGTTCTAAATTTGGCTGAGCACGCCTTCCCAGAGCTGTGTTGCTGCAGAATAAGGCTGAGTGACTTCATCAAGTTAGAAAAACAAAGGGCCATTATTGTCTCCATGCAGAAATAAACATGATGAGGATGGAGGAAAAGCACTGCAAATACTCAGGCACTGGACTCTTATTTTTATGTGTTTTCTGTTCAAACTACTTCCTCTGGCACCAAATGACAAAGCCATTCATTGACAGAGCTATGCCTGTTACTGAGATACATGGAAACAAAGAGGCAGTAAGTGAGTTATCTTTCAGCTTTGTTGAACAAGCAAATTATACAGTAAATTAAATCGCATTTTACTGTTCAGTTAGTACCATACAAATTAAAAAGAGTACGTTGGTGCAACCTTGCAACTCTTAAATATTTTATTGTCTCAACATTCCAGTGTCAATATGGGGCAATTTACCAAAAGCCTTTGTATCTTTTTTTTTTTTTTGGCAGTATTTACAAACTCATTGCCATCGTCCTTTTTGGAATTTAGTTAATTCAATATCAAAATGGCATGTTTATAGACTTCCATTTATGGTTAATTATAACTTGCCCTGTGTGGGTATAGGCTTCCATTTCTGGTTAATTATTCAACCATAATGGAAAAGTACCTCTGTCCTTCAAAGCGTTTTAGGAAAAGAATTGAGATAAGAGGTGCTTCAGAGTATCTCTTCTGGGTTTTACTCAGATATGCCCACTGGGCCTAAGATGAAACCAAGTCTCTTACTCAGACCCATTGCCCAGTTTTCATCTGTTGCTAAGATAGATATGAGGATTCTTCTAAAAGATCCCCAATGGAGTGACTTTAACTGCCAGATTCTTTCAACCCCTGACAAAGGAACTGAAGAAAGAATGAGCAGGGACACAGAATATGTTGTCAGGGGCCTAAAATTGTAATTCATGAGTCTTTTGATAGTGTCAACACAGTTTCACCTTTTAGTATGTATTGTGTCTGAAGGTCTTCATTATTTATAGCAGGATCCACTTTTTCCTAATGTACCAACCTTTCCCTAAGGGGACACACACACACACACACACACACACACACACACACACACACACACACAGACACACAAACACGTACAAATCTCAAAACAGAACTGCTTACCATAGAATTCCCACATAGCCATGGCTACCTGGTTCTACCCCAAAAAGAACAATCATCTCTACAACATGAGGACCACTTTAGAAAAACTAGGCCAGGAACTTGGTCTTTTGTTTTTGTACCTCTATTGACAAAGCTCTTTGGGTTAGAAGAGAAACTATTGACCTTTTCAAGGTTATTAAAAAAAGCAACTGCTTTCCAATATCATAGATGAATTTTTCTTGCCTCCCTAATGGTGTTAAAATCCTCCTTTCCCCAGGAATAGAGAAAAAAAATCGTTCTCTTGAATGAAATGTTAGGTCAATAATTATGGAATTTTAGAACTGGAAGGAATCCCAAATAACATCTAGTCCTATCCATACATACATAAATGGAATGTTCATTATAACAAATCTGATGAGCGCACATTTAGTTTTTGTTTAATGGAAGGGAGAAGGGGCAGCTAGGTGGCATAGTGTATAGAGTACTAACCCTGGAGTCAGGAGGATCTGAGTTCAAATGTGAACTCAGATATTTAATAATTGCCTAGCTGTGCAACCTTGTCTAAGTCACTCAACCCCATTGCCTTGCTAAAACAACAACAACAAAAAGCCACCCACAAAGGAAGGGAGACTCCACCAATCTTGAAGCAGCCCATTCCACTTTTGGATGCCTCAGACCTTTAGAAAGACAAAGATGAGAGGGTTCCAAGCAGAAAAACTGGCAAAATAGGAGGGGGTTTCTCAAAGCAATGAGGAAATCCTTTAGTCATTGAAGTATTTCATTTATCACACACACACACAACACACACACACACACACACACACACAGCTGTTCTGTAATAACCTGTCCAGTTCATGTTGGATCAAGTAACTAATATTAATAGTGTTAACACTAGGATTTTCCCATAACTAATTGTATACTAGCCAGTAGAATGCAAGTTCCTTGAAGGCAGAGTCTCTGTTATTTTTGTCTTTCTATCAGAGACTAGCAGTAGATTCTGACACTTAAGTAAGTACTTAAAATTTGTTTTTTTCATGTATTGGTTAATTGGCTGAATTGGGAAAGGTGTTAGCTTCTGGCATCCTTTAGGCATAGATCTGTGGCTGCTTTTCTTTACTGACTCATTTCTTGAAGATTTATACTTTCTTTATTCGTTTTTGGTATCCCTCTATTGTGTGGGTAGGAGAGCTATGCCAATGTACAGTGCTGATGTAAACAATTCTCAATATATTTTTAGAGTCTTTAAAGACAAAGAGAGTTTCTTTGAGAGCAAATTTATTTCTACTAAGCAAATGTTCATATGAACTCTGTGATAGAATTGTTTGAGCTCATATTGGCCTGAGCAGCCCTATTCAGCTACACTGTACTTTAACCCCAAGATAGGGATGGAATTTTAGTCTTCTTCAAGAATGAAGGACAACACCCACCAACTAAATATGCAAACACATAAAAGTATGGATGCATTTTTAATCAAAAGTTAAAAAAAATAAATGTAAGGAGGTAATCTTTACATTTCTCTGCAAATATGTTGTACACTAAAGAGTTGAAGTTAGCATACTGAACCTTATTGGGAGCATATTTAAAGGAGCTATAGTGTTCACTAAGGTCATTCTTATCATCAATGAATAATAATAATAATAATAATAATAATAATAATAATAATGATAATAATGATAATATTTTTTGGAACCGAGGAATTAATTCCCTAGCACTTTGCAATTTCTTTAGTTAAGTATCATTTGAGGCACTGTTTTGTTTTGTTTGAAACATGCCTCAATTCCTCTGTGTGATTGTAACCACCTTAATTGCAGACCTTAACTATATCTTATCTTTGTGGCCTCCATAGCTAAACACAGGACCCTGTAAACAATAGTTATAACAGATACTGTTAAGCTGAAAAGACTTAAGTTCAAGCTCAATGTTTGCCTATCTATTCACCAAGAACCAATCTTGCTAAGTTAACAAAGGATCCATGGTCAAAAAATGTGTCATAGAATGATGAATTTTTCAACCATTGTGATTAGGAAATAAAAAATTCAAAATTATTTTCAATCTTATATAAACTCATCCACTTTCCAATAAAGGTGATATCACCCAATAATGTTGGAAAATGCTGGCAGTGAGGAATTAGAGTCATACTTTTTAGGTTATGTACAAATGTCATTTACTATCAGCTTTGTCCAATACACTGAATGGGTTCCTTTTGGAGCAGTAATTACAAAAAAAATTGTTTTTAATCCAATAAGATATTGTGACTTTGAATGCTCATACACAGGAGATCACAGAACCACTGCTTATCACCAGGAAATGATTTTGAAAATAAAAGACCTGCTTTTAAATTAAGACCACCATTTACTGGTTTGGTTTCACTATTTGTAAAAAAAGAGCAGGGTGGATTCAATGACTGAGAACTTTTCTAGATCTAAATTTATGATTCTATGATGGTAATAACTTATTAAGTATGAGGATATAAGTTTTAACATAGTGTTTAGGAATTGTTTTTAATCATTATCAGTGCATTTGTGTGAAGTTACACCTCATATATTGGCACAAATATTTATATCATAGGTTAGTTTGTTTTACAATTCATTGGAAATTCAGTATCACTTGAAAAAAACACAGATTTATAGTAGTAATCTCTTGCTTAGGACACAATCTTTCCCATCTTACAGAGAATTTTACACTTCTTGAGTGAACTTACCAGGAAATACAATGAAGTATAGTTGATGACATATCTAGCTCCCTGCTCTACTTTAAGAGAAGAAATGATATCTTAACTAAACACTAGATTTCTCCCACATCACTTCTCAGAACCTTGGTTTCCTTATTTATGAAAGGAATACCAAGGCACCTGCCCCTCCTACCTCCCAGAGCTGAGGTGACAAGGAAATGATGTAATGTATACAAAGAGCTTATTAACCTTTGCAAATAAAAGCGTTATTTGAAGGTAGCCACAACTTGTTACTAGCAAGAACAAGGAAACCAAACCCAGGGGACAAAATCAAAGACAGGAGGGGGAAGTGGTATGTTTTCCCAGCAATCATGTGATGTGTTGGTTTTCACTGGGATTGGTTTCTTTTTCTGTTTTTGATTCCTGAGAGGCAACACAGAACTGCCCAGCAGGAATGGGAGACAAACTCTTAACAAGTTCAACTGTGCCACAGAAAACTGCTCTGAATTGTTTGGAAAATATGTTTCTACTATCAACATTATCAACAGATCCCACTTCTAGATGTTTTTGAATCTTTATTTCCTTGATCCAGGGTCCCAACATGGTGCCAGGGAGGGTCAGTCTGGTGGGTTTCAGGGTCCTCATCAATAGTTATGTCTGCTCTTTGACTCCAGAGAAATAAAATACCATCAGGAGTGACAGGAAACCTCTGAAGTCCAAAGGAAAGTTTGTTTTTTTCCAAAACAGCTTTTGGAAATAAGTGTAATTGAATAAGGAGAGGGTGGATAATAAATTTTATGTTTTAAAAATTTTGATGATCTCTTGGAAATTTATGAAAGACCTTTCAAAGTCCCTAATGGGGGGTGGTTAGGTGGCACAATCAATAGAGCACCAACCCTGAGTCAGGAAGACCAGAATTCAAATCCAGCCTCTGAAACTTAATAATTTACCTGGCCATGTGACCTTGGGCAAGTCACTTAACCTCATTACTTTGTAAAAAACCAGTGATGAGGATAACAGGAAGAAGTTCTGCTGTGATTAACTTTCCTTGACTGAAAAATAGTGATGTTCTCATTCAGTGACACCTTTAATGGGGGGGGGGGAGTTAAAAAAGAGACTCAGGAAAAGAAGATCTAGAAAAAAGGAATAATTGGCTCCATCAGCCAACACCACAACACCCATATATGGACCCATCGATTACAGCAAATGGAGAAGTTTTGAATACTGTGAACAAGTTCACTTACCTTGGCAATATCCTTTCCAGGGAGATAAACATTGACAATTAGGTTGACACATGCTTTGACAGAGCTAGCTCAGTATTTGGGAGGCTCAGAAAGAAAGTGTGGGAGAGAAGAGGTATCAGACTGACTATCAAACTGAAGGTCTACAGAGTCATTATGCTGACCTAACTGCTATACTTATGCCTGTGAAATCTGGACAGTCTACCAGCGCCATGTCAGGAAACTGAATAGCTTCTGTTTAAATTGTCTTAGAAAGAGTCTGAAGATCACCTGACAGGAAAAGAAACTGGCTACTGAGGACCTTTCTTGAGGTAAGCTGCCTAGCATTCCAACATTATTACAGAGAGGTCAACTATGATGGACTGGACACAATGTTAGAATGCCAGATGTATGCTTGCCAAAAAAACTGTTTTATGGAGAACTCACACAAGGCAAGCTCTCACAAGGGAGTCAGAAGTGATACTGAGATACTCTGAAGTTCTCATTGATGAATTTTAGAATTGATTGTACTGTTTGGGAGACACTGGCACAGGACCACCCAGCATGGTGCGCCTTCATCATGAGGGGCCTGCACTTTATGAGGAAGGCAGAATTGAAGCAGAATTGACATCCAAAAGTTTAATGTAAGAACTCCAGGCTTTCACATGGACTATTTGCGCCCAGCCTATGGTAGAGCATTCGTAGCTCATATTGGTCTGATCAGACCAATTTGCAATTTGTCTCAAACATAGTGATGTCTTTTTGATCTTCTTGGATAATTAAGGACAAGACCCAACAAACCAGCTAATCCTCTAATAGTAATAGTAATCAAACTCCAACACCATAGATGAATTAAAAGACCAAGAAATACTCTATTTCTCAGATCTATGGAAATTTATGACTAAACAAGAAATAGAGTACATTATAAACTGCAAAAATGAATGATTTTGACTATGTTAAATTAAAAAGGGTTTGCACTAATAAAATTAATGCTACCAAAATAGGAAGGAAAGCAGAAAGTTGGGAAACAATCTTTATAACTAGGAGTTCAAATAAAGGTCTCATTTCTAAAATATATAGAGAATTGCATCAAATTTATAAGATTCAAGTCATTTCCCAATTGATAAGTGGTCAAAGGATATGAATAGATAGTTTTCAAATGAAGTTATTAAAACTATATACAGTCATATGAAAAATGTTCCAAATCATTATTGATTAGAGAAATGCAAATTAAAACAACTGTGAAGTATTACCTATCAGATTGACTAGGACAAGAATAAGGGAAAAGGATCAATGTTGGAGAGGTTGTGGGAGGATTGGGACATTGATGCATTGCTGGTGGAGTTGTGACTGGATCCAACCATTCTGGAAAGCAATATGGAACTATGCCCAAAGAACAATAAAACTGTTCATATCTTTTGACCCAGTAATTCCAATTCTAGGTTTATATCCAGAAGAAATCAGGAAAAAAATGAGAAAAGTCCCACATAGTCCAAAATATTCATAGCAACTCTTTTTGTAGTGTCAAAGAATTGGAAATTGACGGAATCGGTAATGGCTAAACAAGTTATGGTACATGAATACTTTGGCATATTATTGTTCTATAAAATAAAATAAATGGTTGAACTCTAGAGAATCATGGAATGAACTACAGGTTCTGATACTGAGT
The DNA here is from genome assembly GCF_037893015.1 of Macrotis lagotis. Taxonomy (NCBI): domain Eukaryota; kingdom Metazoa; phylum Chordata; class Mammalia; order Peramelemorphia; family Peramelidae; genus Macrotis; species Macrotis lagotis. Next base: position 209,643,347 of record NC_133660.1, on the reverse strand, counting down.
GAAGATAGCAGAACCAAGAGAACAATGTGCACATCAACAATAACACTGTGAGAAGATCAATCTTTTTTAAATATATTTAAGGCAAATGGAGTTAAATGACTTTCCCAAGGTCACACAGCTAGGCAATCTGAAATCAGATTTGAAATCAGGTACTACTGACTCCAGGTTCAGTGCTCTATCCACTGTGCCACCTAGCTGCCCCCAAGAATATCAGTCTTAATGGAAGCAGCTCCTCTCAGCAGTTCAGAGAGCTAGGACAACTGTATTAGACCAGCTATGGACAATGCTATCCCCATCCAGAGGAAGAAAAACAAAACAAAACAAAACAAAACAAAAAAATTTTTAAAAGCCCTTCATAATCTGATAAATACTTTATAAAAATATCTCATGTATCTCTTGCCCTTAGTTCTATTTTCTCATAACAAAAATGACTAATCTGTAAACATGTTTATCACAAATAAGTATGTACAATGTTAACCTGACTGTTCGCCACTGAGGGAATGGAGGTGGGAAGAGAAGGTGGAAGGAAAATTTTTAATTTAAAAATATGCATATGCATATGGATGAATGTTGAAAAACTTTTATAACATGTATTTATAAAAATAAAATATCAATAGTAGCCAAACTCTGAGTCTTGGTTTTCACATTTCAAATTAATTCAACTTGCCAGATTTGTGTCTTATTTTCCTTATTATAATATATTTTTATTGAATATTTCCAATTACAGATATGTTTTGATATTCATATTTTTAAATTTTGATTTCTATATTTTATTTTTCCCCCTCCAGATTCTTAACCAAACCCCTTAAGAAGGAAAGCAACAAGATATGGATGATAAATGTGAAATCATACAAAACATATTTACATATGTTATCAAAATACATGCAAATAGCCCTAAGAAAAATGAAGTTAAAAAAGGATTTTTCAATCTTCATTCTGTTCTTCTTTCTAGAGTGGATAGCATTTTTCATAATGAGTACTTTGTAGTTGTCTTAGATCACTGCCTGGATCAGAGAAGTTTCAAATTAGCTTCTATTTTGTTTTTATTCTTTTGACTTTGTTTTATTATTCCTAGATGTCTTGTAGAGTCATTATTTTCCACTTACCCAACTCTAATTTAGAAAAATTGATTTTTTAAAGTGAGCTTTTGTACATCTTTTTCTATTTGGTCAATTCTATATTTTAAAAAATTAGTTTCTAGTATGGCAGAAATCAGGGAAAGATCAACATGTCACATTCTATAACAAAATAAGATTGAAATAGGTATAGCATTTAATCATAAAGGATGATACCACAAGCCAATTAAGAGAACAAGGAGTAGTTTATCTGTCAGATCCATGAGGGGGTACAATTTTATGTTCAAAGAAGAGATAGAGACCATTTAAATAGCAAAATAGACAATTCTGATAACATTAAATTAAAAAGTTGTAAATAAAACTAATACAACCAAGATTAGAAGGAATGTAAAAAGCTAGAAAACAATTTTCACAACCAGTGTTTGTGATAAAGGCCTCATTTCTCAAATATATAGAGAACTCAGTCAAATTTATAAGAATAGAAGTTATTCTCCAATTGATGAATGATCAAAGGATATGAATAGGCAACTTTCAGGTGAAGAAATTACAGCTACCTATAGTAGCTTTATTGATTACAGAATTAAAAATTAAAACAATCCTGAGGTACCCCCCATGCCTATCAGATTGTCTTAGATTGCAAGAAAGAAAAATCATCAATGTTGACAAAGATGTGGGAAAACTGGGACACTAATTTATTATTTGCAGACTGTTTTAAAAGTCCCATGTGTTCAAAAATGTTTACAGAAGCTCTTTTTATAGTGGTAAAATATTGGAAATTGAAGGGATGCCCATCAATTGGGGAATGACTTAACAAGTTAAGGCATATTGAATGTGATAGAGTACTATTGATCTCTAAGTAATTATGAGGAAGAAGACTTCAGAAAAACCTAGAAAGACTTGCATGAATTGAAGGTGAGTGAAGTGAACAGGACCAGGAAAACACTGTATACAGTAACAGCAACATTGTGAGATGATCAATTATGATGAACTTCTCCTCAGCAGTTCAGTTAGCAAGGACAATTCTAAAGAATAAAGGTATGAAATCTGAATGCAGACCAAAGTATGTTATGTTCACTTTTTAAAACTCATTTTATGGTTTTTCTTTATTTCTCATGGGTCCCCTCCCCCTTTAGTTCTATTTTTTTCTACAACATGGCTATTATGGAAATATGTTGAACATAATTGTACATGTACAAAATATATTGGAAAAAATAACTTTATTATTTTCATTAATGAAGTATAATCATTTTTCATCCTTTGACCAATTCGGTTTTTTAAGGTGTTATTTTCTTCAGAATTTTTGTTCTTTTCTTTACTGGTTCTCTTTTTATAATTTTCTTCTTTCTTCATTTCTTTACTTAATTTTTTTAACCATTATTATTTGATTTTGAAAAATATAATCTTTCCAGGAATCCTTGTAGGACTTTTGTCTAACTCACATTTTTATTTGATGTTTTGTTTTAAGCTATTCTATGTTTTTTTTAATTTGCTTAACTATAAAATTGTAATCACTTTGTACAACTTCCCAAGGTTATTGGGAAGTTGTTTAGGTGACATCATGAATTAAAGTTTAACAAATGCTCTTTCTTCTCACAGTAACTTAGTATAAGATCCATTGTACCTCCTCTGTAATTTATAGTTCTATAGAGTTAGTTTTCTGAGCACTGAGAGAAGAAGTGATTTGCCTGTGGTCACACCACAGGTAGGACTTTAACTTAGATCTTTCTAGGTCTGAGGTTATCTTTGTTTATTGACTACCATGCTAAATCAGGAGAATAGTCTTCTTTAATTCATAACACTGAAAAGTTAACATAAGATATCTATTCTAACCCTCTCATTTTATGATTGAGGAAACCCATGCTGAGACAGTAAAATAACTTGCCAGAAGATTAGATCAATAACTGACAAGTATGGTTGTCAAACATAGGTCTCCTGACCTATAGTACAGTGATCTTTTTATTACACTGTTTATAGTGTCATAATCTCCTTCTTTCCCTTCATGTCTCTGTTTCCTCATATGTATTTAAAAAATATTTTCTGACTAACCAATTGATATCCTTCTGTCTGGTAATTAGAGTGACTAGAACCTTTACTCTGCCAACAGGATTATAAGGGCAATGGCTGAATGAAAGAATTTTTAACAATAGACTTCCATACTAAAAAATATTATTCTGACCCTAATTCATTTCCTCATAATTCCCTTTGACTATATTCTTTCACTGAAATAGCCTTTTATTTCTTTTCACTTAAATTCTTTCCAAACTCTATGGTTCAATTCAAACTTGATCTTCCTTATGGAGTATTTCCTGACTATTTCAATCCACACTGATTCCTGCCTCCTTTAAATTTTTAAAGTAATTATTGTCTAGGTAGAACTATTAAATTATTATTATTAGACTATTTCCAAAATCATTGATAATTTTCTATGTGTGTACCTATTATTATACAATGTTTTTCAATGTACTAATTTTGCTTAAAATTTCAGTTTTGCTTCTTGCTATTAATATGACCTTAGATACATTGCTTTCCTCATCTTTTTTCACTTCTATAATATGGTGCTGTTGAATTACTTTATCTCTAAGGTTCCTTCTAGATTCAAATCTTACAGTTTTTGATGACTAGCTTTTTTTGTTTCATGTTATTTTTATGCCCCCCAACTAAGCTACATTAGATTTTCAACAGTTTAAAAAAAGATGCTCTACATCACTATTGATTACAGAATTTATATTAAAATAACTCTGAGGTACCAAAAGATTGGCTAAAATGACAGAAAAAAAGACAATGACAAATGTTAAATGGAATGTGAAAAAATTGGGACATTGATGCACTCTTGTTGGAATTGTGAACTGATCCAACTATTTGGGGGACCATCTTGAGACTAGTCTCAAAGTGATAAAAACTGTGCTTATCCTTTGACCTCTACTATGTCTGTATCTCAGATACATTTTTTAAAAAAGGGACTATGTGTGTGAAAATATTTTTTAGCAGTTCTTTTTGTACTGTCAAAAAATAATTGGAAAATGAGGGAATACCCATATTTTGGAGAATGGCTGGATAATTTGTGAGATTCAATTGTGATACTATTATGTTATAAGACATGATGAGCACCAGAAAACCCTGGGAAGACTTACATGAACGGATGCAAGGTAAAGTGAGCAGAGTGAAGAGATAATTGTACAAATTATACATAAAATTGTGATAGTCCACCTATGAAAGCCTCAGCTTTTTGTAGCAATATAGTAACCCAAGACAGTTCCAAAGACCTTGTGAAGATAAATGCTATCCAACACTAAAGAACTGTTGGTGTCTTTATGAATACAAGTTCATTCTTTCTTTCTTTTTTCTTTCTTTCTTTTTCCTTTTTCTTAGGGAGAGGGGAGAGGTCTGTATTCCCTTTTGCAACAAAGCTAATATGGAAATATGCTTAGCAAGACTGCATATAGATAATCCTTATCCTAGTGTTTGCATCTCAAGGTGAGGAGGTGATTGGAACTCAAAACTAATAAAATATGAATGTTAGAATAGTTTTATGTGTCATTAAGAAAAATAAAATGAAATATTCTTTTAAAATGTTCATCTATTTAATCATATTTAGCAAACATTTATACAGCATCTATTATGTACAAGGAATTGCATAAACCCTGAGAATTAAAAGAATAAAAACAAAAAAAACTAAAACACCTTAAAACAGTATTAGTCCTAAGAAAACTTATATTTTGCTGTTCTGCCTTTTGTTTTTTCTGCCTCTTTTCAAGTCTGACTTAAAGGCAACTAGGTCTGCAGAGTCTCTTTCTGACTTAGTGCTCTATTATTGTTTTTGATAGAAGTGCATGAAGCTCAACAAAGAGTTCTCAAGCATGCATGTTTCATCACTCAACCAATTAAAATGTAATTGCATATAAGGCATTGTAGAGAAATTGCTCTGGTTTTTCACTGCCCTCGTTTTTAATGTCATATGAATATATAGTTATGTGGGTTTTAAAAAAAATCACATAATTCTCTGAGAACTTGGTGGATAACAGTCCAACAACAGAGTAGCAGCTAGTTTGCAAGCCATGTCTTCTACCTGCCTCTAACCTAACTGTAGTTTCTCTAAAGTAATTCAAGTTATTCATTACTAGCCCTAGCCAGATCAAGCGAACTACTGCTCTCTAGGCTATCCTGCCATGCTGCTGCTCTCTCTATACTACCCTCCTTGATTTCCTTCACTAATTCTGAAAACAGATTTTCCAGTAACACTAGGAACTAATATTCCTGGACAATTCCTATACCTTCACTCACTATCACTGCAATTTCCCAGTCTAAGCAAATCATTTGTGATCCTCTCTCCTTTCTATGTGTTGTCTTGATTTATATATGCTATTTCTGGAAAAGGACTTTCTTTTTTATATTTTTATCTTCTGCAATTAACACAGTGTTTAGTACATGTACACATACACCACATATATGCAATATAATTTTTCATTCATTCATTTAATAAATCAGTTAATAAGTAAAGGCTCAGCACCATGGTGCAGATCTGAAAGATGCAGCTGGAAGACTTGGATTGGCTAAGCATTTGAACTGCATTGGTTCAATGGGCTATCACCCCTAATGATTAATTAAATAGACAAAATCAACAAGGATTAGTATTAGAGGAAAAGAAAGAAAAAGATAGAAAGAAAGAAAGAAAGAAAGAAAGAAAGAAAGAAAGAAAGAAAGAAAGAAAGAAAGAGGGAGGAAGGGAGGGAAGAAGGAAGGGAGGGAGGGAAAAGAGAAAAAGAGAAAGGAAAGAAGACAGGAAGGAAAGATAGATGAAAAAGAAGAGAAAAAGGAGAGAGGGAAAGAAGGATAGTATTAGTTTCTGTCCTGAAGGAGTTTATATTATTGGAATGACTAGGGCAGTATGTATCCATATAATAAATCCAAAGGCTATAGAGTGAATACAAGTGAATAATTGAAAGAGGGAAATGAGCAGCTGGTGAGATCAGATAAGGTTTCATGTAAAAAGTAAAGCTAGAACGAACCTTTGAAAGAAGTTAAGTTTCTAAGAGGCAGAAGAGAGGAGTACATCTGGAGACTGATGGATAGTTATTTTAAGATTATGATGGTAGGAGGTAGAATAATGTACTCATTTGAAAGATGTTGTGGAAGTAGAATCAGTAGAACTTGAGATCTGATTGGATGTGGAGAATGTGGGAGAATGAGAAATTGATACCTCCAAGATTGCAAACTTAAGGACCAAGGAGTTTGTTGGTGGGGTGGGAGGGTTGAGTCACTTCTCTAAACTTTCTTGTTTCTGTGGAGAGTACAATCATCCTCTAAATAATTCAGACTAGATATTCAGAGTGACTCTTCGATTTCATTTTTCCTTCATCTTGTCTCCTCTCATCCAATCATTTACCTCACCTTGTCCTCTCACATCCAATCAGTTTCCAAACATCCTGCATTTCTGAACTACTATAATATAATGCTAATTTTTCTGTCTGCTTCTAGTTTACCCTACACACAGATACCTAAATATCCTCACAGTCTACTCTCCTGATAAGAAAATTTTGGAGGCTCTCTACTGTTTCTTGGATGAAAAACAAAATCCTCAACTCATTCATTTAAGGAATTATCCAATTTGACTCCTGCCTACCTTTCCAATTTTAATTTTATTTTTATTTTACATCTAAATATACTTTAGTTCTAAGCAAGATTCCAAGCTTGACATTCCACTTTTTATCCTCAAGTAGTCATACTTGGAATATACTCCCTCCTCATCTCTACTCTTTAGGATCATTAGCTTCATTAAAGTTTCAGCTCAGGTCCTAATTTCTCTGTGAAGTCTATTCATATGCCTCCAGTTATTAGTGTCCTGTCCTCCTTAAATTATATCTTATCTATATATTTGATTCTAGCATGCCCCTAAGTCTAGCGCTATGTCCTACGACTTTGTAATTATATCATTTGGACATCACAAATCAACTGATGAAATAGGTAATTCAATTATTATTTTCCCCATTTAATGAGAAGGAAACAGACCCAGGGATGACATGAAGGCATGTGTCCATTGGAAAATGAGCTAAAAGAAGGGTGTCAGGTGCTTCCTTTTCAGGGAAGAGAAAAGTCTCATCATCACAGGAGCCAACAAATGTTTAATGTTAACAAGAATACTTTTCAGGAAGTCATGATACACAGATTTCTAGGTCAAAGACTGACATTTTATACCCCAAAACATTTTGTTCTCTGTCTATTAAAAATGTGGTTAGTGTCCATGTTTTTGACATATGTCAGTATGTAAGTATATGGGAATGGCTATTTATTAGCTTTGTGTATTCATACTAAAAAGAGGAAGCAGGTGGGGTGGGTATAGGATCAACTTTAGTGCAAAGGTATTCTTGGTTCAGGTCGTGCCTCTGACTCACATTAATTTTGTTCTCAGTGAATGTAATTCTCTATAACTTAAGTTATAGATGAGTGGTTGATTTACTTTCTTAAAGGATTTTTCCACAGGAGAATACCCTTATCTAGAAAATTTTAGTTTCTGACCCCCACCCTCATAGTGCTTCAATGCCTCTGGGTAAGTATGTCCACATGTACATAGTTATGGAACTTTTTTTTTCAATATGGAAAGAGAAAGCAGAAGAGATGAAAAGATGAAGGTACAGAGAAGAGATGAAAGAAGAGAAAAGAAAAGCATCTAGGGAAAAGAGAGGGGGAAAGGGGAGAAGGAAAGAAGAAGAGAGGAAGGAGAGAGACACATTCATTTGAAGATAACAGTGCCTAAGGCATCTTTTCTCTGACTGGCCTCTTCTCCATAAGCAGACAGGCTTAGGTTATTTCATGTCTTTAGAGCTGGCAAAGCAGCTTCTCACCTGTGACACATTAGCACTCAGGGCAAGACAGCTGGCAGGGAGAAAAAATTGCAGGCAGAGATAATTCCCCATGTTCCCTTAGTCGTCAAGACAAGCACAACCTCGTCCCACTGGGAGCTCCTTCCATCAGGTATCCTGCTCAATGTGTTGCTTGGGGAGCATTTTAAAGGGATAAGAAATTGGTTCTCCCACCCTCCTGGTCCTCTCAAACAACTCTGGAGGAAGGAGGGGGCTTTGTTGCTGCTAGGGAGCAAAACTCACATACGTTTCCATCCAAAGTTGCTCTTTCAAAGATGGCTCCATGGGGACAGAATGTTTTCCCTTCAGATCCCTTCCTTGCCCCAAATGTTTGCTTTTCCAAAGTCATTTGGAAAATCCTCAGTAGGGAAATTAGAGTCATAAGGATATGAAGGAAGAAATCATTCTGTCTGGGGGATGAGTACTGTACTCTGGTATGATACACATTGAAATTTACTTATATAAATTAAAAATGATTGATCAATGAAGGTTGAGATTGGGCATTTTAAAAACCCTCAAGTTTTTTTTTAATAGAAGTAGCAAAATCGGTGACTTTTTCCAAATGCTAGAATTCTATTTGTTTACTTTACATGGCCTTTAACGAAGAACATAATTGGGAAGAGAGAATGAAGTGGTGCAATTGAGAGAAATTTTAGTGTCTGGAAATTCTGTGTTCTAATTCTCAGTTTCACTTATAATTAGTTCAGTGACTGTTGTGGAAGTTATTTCTCCTCTCTGATTTTCTGTCTTCTTATCTGTAAAATGGGGCTAATCATATTTATTCTACCTCTCTCCCAGGGCTGTAAAACCTTCCAGGACAGATACAAATAATGTATTATTCAGCTTCCCCTCCCCACCCCACCCCCACACATACACAATTGCCTTATTCTTCATTTGCAAAAGAATCTTGCATTTTCTTATATTGACAAAAGTCAGCCAAGCAGGGAAGTATAAAGAAAAAATGTCTGGAGAGCAAGGTGAATAATTAGACTTAATTAGATGATTGAATTTCTAATTGTGGACTTCAGTATACTTTTGTTATATTACTATTATTGTATGACAGGACTATGTTAATTACTAAAACTTCTGAACACAAAGCTTTTTGCTATTCCCGAAAATGAAAGGTTTGCATCTTAGGGAATCTTAGGCAGTTGACAGAAGAGTCATCCATCAAGGCTAGTCAAGAGATAAACCATAAAGAAAACAAAGCCCAGATTTTATTTCAGGCAGTTATGGAGGCTAGAGAATTTTGTAGTGATCTGCAGTGTTTCCTATATTTGTGCTTCTAATGGCACCAAGGTTTATTGATGGAAAAAAGGACATTCATCTCTTCTCTCCATTTATTTTTTTGGAGAATGGACTATTCCTTTAAAAAATAGAAATGTTTTAAAGAAAAAGCAAAACAACCTAAAAACTAAAAAATAAATGAAGAATCAGAGTAATCCTCCCCAGTTCCTCACCAGGAAATTCTGGAGATTAAAATAGTGTAAAGTTATAGTGATTCCTTCCAATGTATTTAGCATGATGAAGTGTGTGTCTCTATCTCTCAGGGGTCATTGATGCCACTGAATTGGGAGTTCTCATGGAAGAGACAAGACCCCTTCATTTCCTTTACTTAATTTGGACCTTACCAGCTCATTGCTACCCCTATTCCACAAGTGACATCAGATGAAATCATTCTGATGATGAGAGGCAAAGGTCTTCTTAAAGGTGGCATATGGATTGGATAATTGGATGACTTAAGGAGTCAGCTATTTGTTAACTTGACAAAAAAGAGAACTGCTTACTTCCTGTGCCATGAGGGACAGACATAAAAATATCCTGAGACATGTCAGTCCTCACAATCCGCACCCCACTCATGAAGATTTATACAGGGATAAGTGAAAGCATCAGAATCTTTCTCAGAATTTGTGTTAAGGATTATGAAATTCTGGCCAGAGAGAGGGGGGAAAAAGATATACTCAAGTTAGGAAAAACATGAACCAGAAGAGAAAGTTTATTGGAGAATATTGAATGAACCCCAGTGGAAAAAGAAACTGAAACAATATAGTCATTAGGATAGGAAGAGGAAATAGGTGGAAAATTTAGGAAAGCGATCACAAATTTGGTATGGAGGAAATAATCATTGATTAATTCTGCTGGCATTTGCTCCAAAAAAAAACAAACAAACCAAAAAACAAAACAGAAACCAGAGCAGCTAATCACTTCTTGACTTGCATTAATGATAATGATGCCATCATTTAAATTGTGAAAGAATGGATGGAGAGGACTTTTGTTTTAGATGCGATTTTTCTGCCATAAGGAAGGATCAAGAAGGAAGGTTGCTGAGGTGGAAATAATGAGAATTATGAGAAGGAGTGGCATGGCATTTTAGAAATTATGATAGAGGAGAGAAGAGACAAGTGCTATCTGACAGGTGTCTTGGTTGGGGAAAACAAATTTCAAATGTATCAAAGAAAGAATAAGGATGATTCTAAGGGCTAATATTTTACAAGAGAGATAAATAAACTAGATAGATGCTCTCAAAGACTAAATTTCAACTACACAATTCATATGAAAAAGGAGGAATTGATGAATATGAATATATAACATATTTTTGTTCAAAACTCAGAAAATGAAAAAGGTAAAAAAATAAAACAAGAGCATGACAAGGTGCAGCAAATATTCTATCTAGAGCAGTGAAACTCAACATGAGCAGAGATTTACAAGGAATGCTAATGTTATCAAAAGGTGGATTTTTTTTAAGGCTATATTGTGGGAAAGTACATATAAATGATTAGTGCCTAGGGTGGATGGGACAACAATAATTAAGGACAGAGAAGAGATAGTACTATATAACTCAGATCATATTTTACTTCTTTTTTTCTGGCAAGAAGGGTAAAATTTGGATTTAAAAAATAGAGCAAAAATTGTCAGTAGGACTTGAGATTGAAGATAAAAGAGAGAGAATAGTAAGATTACCTGGTTGTCCTTCATGAATTCTAGATAAATTCAAGATAAACCATGACATATCATGTAATGTAGGATAATGTTGTTTTATGTTATCTCTAACTTTAGAGGCAGTTAGATGACATAGTGAGTAGAACACTAGATTGAGCCTTGGGAAGACACAAATTTAATTCCTCCCTCGGTTAATTATTAGCTATATGATCTGGGGAAAGTTACTTAACTTCTGTCTTGTTTCATCTATAAAATAAAGGAGTTGGACTTGATAGTCCTCTAAGGTCCCTTTTAGCACTGGATGTGCTAAATCTTACAGTCTTTGAAAGATTCTAGAAATTTCAAAATATGCCGAATATGGAAGAAGGGCAAATGAAATATATTTTCATTTTTATGTATAGATGTGAAGTCTACTAGTTGTAAAAGACTGAGTTTGGCTTTCATTACAGTCAGAATTCCAGAAAATAATTTTTAAATTGTTTTAAAATAAATGTTCGTCCTTTGTTCTCAAAAAGAATCAATGACATCAGGAGAGTGATATCTTAACTTGTAAATGAATTGTATTTAAGTGAGGCAGAACTGTTTAAAATCCTTATAATGCCTCACTCTCTCCTTCAGAGTCATCAAAGTCCAACGGAAAGACATAGGCCAGGATGACTAGTAATAACCCAAGATGCAATGAGAAAACCTTAGACTTTTTAAAGATCTCAGTTTGTCTGAAACAACACCCATTCAGTAGTTAAAAACTAGGTAAGAGTTGAGGAAAAATGGCCCTCAGAGTTTCTGGCCAGAATGGAAACAATTGCTATTTATACTCTGAGACACTAAAATCTAAACAATTAATAAATGAGGCTTGGGTCTCTGTCAGTGAGACCCAGAATGATTAGAGTTTAAAGGTGCTGTCAAGTAACTCCATTCAAATCCCAAAGGACTTTATCAAAGCTGCATTTATTTATTTTTATTTTCTGGCGTTTTATTTCAAGAAATCTTAAATGAAAACTATATGAGACAAAAAAGAGTTAATTGTCCAAGTTTAAAAATATGATAGAATAAATAAGTAGGGAAGAAAAAGAAATCTACCCAAACTAAGATACTTTGGGAAGCATAAGTGGTCAAAGTTTATATTTCCTTGGACAGAGTGTCCTGTGACATGCAAGGGTGTGAGAGAGAAGGGGGAAGAGAAGGAGGAAGATGAGGAAGAGGGGAGGGGAGAAGAAAGAAGAGGAAATGGCTAAGGATGTGGAAGACAAATAATGGGAGGGGGGATAAGGAGAGGAAGTAGGAAGAGAAGTTGGAGAAAGGGGGAGGGACTGGAAAGGGGGAAGGAGGAAAATATAACAACATTGCTTAACTGAAACTGGCCTGTTTGGGTACCCCCAGGAAGCACTACTCACAGATTGTTGTTTTTCCTTTGTTCTTAAACAGGGCCACTAACATCAGAAAGGTGATGTCTTTCTTACAAGAGAATTGGAGTTAAGTGAGGCAGAACTATGCTAAGTCATCAGCTTCAGTCTCTCCTCAAAAATCATCTAATTTTAAATGTTACTGATCCTCTAAATTTTAGGCAGAGATCAAAAGGAGTGACCATAGCATCATAACAGAATTGGTGATGACAAAATGACTACTTTGAAATTATGTTAAACACAATTATACATGTACAACTTTTATCACTTTGTTCACTGCCATGTGGAGGGAGGAAGAAAAATGTGGAACTCACAAACTTGCAAACAGATGTATGATAAAAACCACCTTTATATGTAATTGGAAAAATTAAATAAAATTTCAATGAAGGAAAAAAAATGATGATGACAGAGTATCACTCAAATATATGGTATCTAGAAGTAGGCACAATGCTATAGAACATTTTATTTTTTGGGGAAATTTTCAACATATGAAACCTAACCTCAGTAATTTTGAGGTTCAAATGAGATTATGTATATGAGAAAATTAGAAACTGAACAATGATTATATAATGATAAACTAGTTATATTTACATTTCAAAGAATTTTCTGTAGTAGGATATTATCTATAATTGACCTGGAATAGAAAGGGGCAGGATGTGAGGTCAGGAAATTATTGTTAGAGTAATTTGTCATCTCTGTACAACTTCCATTCCATTGGCATCTCCCTTCTTTCCATATTGCTAATGTCCAGGGGTAAAAACTCAAGGGAAGAATGAGATTGTTCTTTGGCCCTAAATTGGGTACCTCTCTAAGGGTACCTAAGTAGTCCTTGTCTAGGCAATTTGTGAAATCAGCAATACTTGCCTTTGCTCCCTAATTTCATAAATTCTTTATTATGTGTTCTGTCTTCCATTTCCTTCCAAACACCCCTCTGTCTTTCTGAAGTTCCAACTCTTCCATTATGGAATAACAATAAACTAATTCTAATTAAGCTCATACTCCCTAAGAAAAGAATATTATGTCTAAAACCAGAATGTTACTACCTTCTGAAAAGTCTTTGCATTTTAAAAGATGAATGATTTGAATTAGAAATCTTTAAGGCCCGTAGCCAACTTTAACATTTTCCCATTTAATAATTCTGTAACTCTATGGAGAGAGCAATGCTTACCAGTAAGAATAGTGAATTAATAATTGAATGGACAATGAGTAGAGCATTTATTGAACAATTAATAAATGTCAGACACTATGCTAGGAATGAGAATGCAAATAATCAAATATCAACCCTGGACTCAAGGAAATTACACTGTATACAAAGAAAAGTAGACTGGAAAGAGGGCAAAGAACTATGTGGGTTTTTTTGTTTGGGGTGTGTGTGTGTGTGTGTGTGTGTGTGTGTGTGTGTGTGTGTGTGTGGTATGGATATGGGAAATGAAAAGTAAGACAGAAGTCTAGATTCAGGCAAATTAAAATGAAAAGGCCCTTAAAAGATGGCAAAATTGGGGGTTGTAATACAAGTTTTGTGAGAGAAAGAGATAGGGATGATGGTGGGGTAGAGATGACATAGTTTGGGGGAGAGTTGGGGGAACTGGGATACCTCCCACAAGACTGAAATGATTTTTGTTAGGGAACTTAGCAATAATTTTCAAACCACATTAAGAAGGTGAGCATCTTCCCTCCTTATGCTTAGGGTCAGTCTCATTTCAAAGTATAACTCCAGTTTCCTCCAAGAACCTTAAAGAAAAGGTAAAGGCTACCCAGAGAAAGTTCCTTCTCCTGGCATTTAAGGAGGGGATAAGATCTCATTTTGTTGACTGGCTGGGTTTTTCCACACTTATCAACAAGTTAATAATGAAGCTTGGGCTTCCTTACTGATAGTAACAACCTGACCTATCCATCTTTTTTTTTTTTTTTTAGGTTTTTGTAAGGCAAACGAGGTTAAGTGGCTTGCCCAAGGCCACACAGCTAGGTAATTATTAAGTGTCTGAGACCGAATTTGAACCCAGGTACTCCTGACTCCAGGGCCAGTGCTTTATCCACTACGCCACCTAGCTGCCCCTAGACCTATCCATCTTTGACATTCCCTGAGAATCTCTTCTTGAGAATTGAATTCTTTTTGTTGACTAATAGTCATCTCACATTTCTCTGTAAGTATGAAATTAGTTCTTATAAATACATAAGGAAGCTCTTTATTTTTATTTCTATTGACTTGTTATTTCACAATTATCTTACTTAGTTCCTTTGAAGAGTCCCAATCTTGTTCCAAGGAAGTAACAAACTATACCTAATAGATTCTTGCCAACTCAAAAACCTTGAACTCCACCCCTTGGTACCTGCAGATGTTAAGGGAATTTTCATCTTATCTTTCTTGAATATAGGCTTCTACCTTACTTTCCAGCTACCAGATCCAAACACACAAAGAAACACAGGTAGTCCTTTTTTCTCTTTCTCTCCTTTTAACAAATATCTTAAAGAGGGATTTCTTCAATGGGACATTTTAATATATAAATATATATATATATATATATATATATATGTATTTATACACATATCATAAATATATATATTTTTCTCAATTTTCAGTTTTAAAAATCACATTTATATAGCACTTGGCAGTAAATAAGTTGTATATGCACATTTATATTATATATATATATATATATATATATATTCATTCACAGAGAGAGAGAGGGAGAAGGAGGGGGAAAGGAGGGAGAGAGAGAGGAGAGACAGAAAGAGAAAGAGGGAGAGGGAGACAGAGATAAAGAGACAGAAAATTTTTAACCAAATCTATGATATTATGGTTGTACAATACAGGTCAGCATCTTTGCAATACCTATTCTTAGAGATTTGCCTACAGCACTGCTATATTTTATGACTTGCTCAAGGTCACACAGCCAATTTCTGTCAGAAGCAGAATTTTAACTCACATTTTCCTAACTTGCTTTTCCTCTCTATTCCCATCTCAATGTTGTCTCTAATTAGAAGCAGCTTACTGACTTGGCCTAGTTACCTAATATTTCCAAGCTTTCTTGTAAATTTGGGATAGACATGTATTGTTGTATTTTGAAAACATTAAATGTCTTGTAGATCATTAGACTTGTAACTAGAAGAGCCAAGTGACTTAATTCCAGCTTCCACGTTCTTTCTCTACTGGAAATGCATGGCATAGGAATTAGATTTTGTACATTCAAAGTTTGTACCTGAAATTATAGGTGCTTCTTGTACATGTGAAAGTGATTGAACAACTGGAAATGTATAAAAAGAAAGTAAGAAACTCTCCATTCCTGTGCAAAGAATTCACTAAGAGAGAGTTCATATTTGAGTTGCAAAGGATACCTATTTACTGTTCATATATCTGAGTGATGAAAATACGATTTATGTGATTACTAATGTGACTAAGTGTCAGGAGGACTGATGAAAGTAATTTTCCCTCTGGACCATCTCTGAAAGAGGGTGAATGAAGGTTTGAAGGTGTGTACTATGGGAGCTCTCTACTATGTTGTTAATGGGACCATAGATTTAAAGGTGAGAGGGACCACAAAGAGCATAGTTGAATTCCTAAATTTTAAAGTTAAGTGAAATGGGAAGAGAACAACTTCCTTGGGCTTGAGTATTTTTTTGTCATTTTATTTTGGTTTTGTTTGTTTTGCAAAATGAGGGAGTTGAACTAGATGGTCTTTGAGGTTCCTTCCATTCTTAAATCACGATCCTAAGAATTGACTTTGAATTCCAACTCAGAACTATCTATATTATCTTGGCCAAGTCTATTTAGTTCCTTGAGCCTTGATTTAGTCTTTAAAAGAAGGATAATAAAACTTTCATTCTTTCTACTCACAGAATAGAAAGTATTTTGTAAATCTCAGAGATATGCAAGTCATTATAATAAAGCATAAGAACTAGTCTTTGAGTTGGAGTAGCTGTTTGAATTTCATTTCTATCTAAGAAGACCTCAGGCAAATGCCTTAACTTCTCTTTACCTCACTTAGTTTCTCAATTTATTTGAAAACTTCTTCCCACACTGTAGTCTGAGCTAAAAGAAATATTCCAACTAGAAAGGAAAGGGTAGAGACAAGATAATCCTCTGACTCCAAAACCACCACAGTTCCTTTCCTCACTTGCCCCACTTTCCCAAAACAGAGAATACACTTACTCATTGTTGACATAGCCTATTGATCACATTGAATACTTTGTATATATTTTCAGTGCTTGTTCAGTAAACTCTGTGCCATTCTTGTATATCCCATGCCATCAATGTTTCTTAAAAATGTCATGCATTGATTCATCCAAATCACCAGATTGATTGAACAGTCATTATTTCTACTGTCTTCAAGTAAACCTTAAAGAGGGATCCTTAGCCTGGGGTCAATGAACTCCCTTAAAATATAACTAAGTCCTGATTCATAAGAATAATGAATCCCCTTTAGTTGCATCATTCAAATGTTTACTGACTATTTCCATTGGACTGGAACCAATTACTATATTTTATAGAAATATAACTTTGAATAGTATGAATTAAAAATGCATGGAACTGCTTCAGGTGATTTATTATTCATGCTAATCAAAATCTAGCTCTGGATCTGCACACACATACTTGTACACATGCCTAGAGATACACACACACACACATATATATGTATACATATATTAGTATTTTTCAATCTAATTAGTTTCCTTTGTAAGCCTATATATTTTATTTTATACATTTAAAAATATTACTCAGAAGAAGTCTGGAGATTTTATCAGATTGTCAACGAGGTACATAAAAAAATTATGAACCCCTGACTTAAAATGTCATTCAAATGTGTGCTAATATTATCAGCAACATTTTTCCTCCATTAACATATCATTATAGCTATCACTAATAAAATAATTCACAATTATATAATATTTTGTAGTTTTTAAAGCAATATGCATTCGTGTTCTTTTTTAAAAAAATCCAAAAATCTTATGATTAACAAATGCAGGTTTTATAATGTCCATTTTACAAAATAGGAAACCGAGGGTCAGAGAGCCACATTACTTTTTTAAAACTAATACAACTAATAACTTCGGAATAAAAAAATAAGTATTGTGGTGCAGTGAAAAAGCAAAATAAGGCTAGACTGATGTAGAAGAAAATTATTTTATGTATGTGGGTTATAATTAGTTCTCTGACTAAAATAAGACTGATGGATTAGATCAGCAATTCTCAAAGTGTGGTCTGTGTTTTTGAGGGACTCTGAGACCCTTTCAAGGAGTCCTGGAAGCCAAAACTATTTTCATAATAATACAAAGATTTTATTGGCTCTTCCATTTTGCAAATATACGTTGGCATTAGGCCAGGTTTTCTTCAATTATTTCAGCTGAGCAACATATCAAAATAGATTGAATGTTGAACACATATGAGAATCTGCTCTTCTAATAAGGAAATCTTAAAGTATGCAAAAATATGTGAAATAATATCATTCTCACTTTTTATTTAGAAAAAGTTATTTTCAGAGAAATTTTTGATATTTAACAAAATGTTACCACATTATGTGCTTATTATTATTACTATGTTAAATGAATTAATAAATATTTTCCATCAGTTTTAATTTATAAGAGTAATATTGATCACTGTAACCCCTATAAACAAAATGTCTTTGAAATCCTCAAAATTTTTAAGAGTATAAAGGGTTCTGAATCCAAAATGTTGGAGAACTGCTGGCCTAGATGATACTTAATTTTCTTTCTATCTCTAAATCTATAATCTAATATCTTTTTTTCCCTAATAGAAACTGAAAGAATATAAACCACTATTTCATTTTTGTTGCTGTGTTTTTCTGGTGCCTAGCATACAATAAATATTTAATAAATGATTACTGAATGAATGAGGATAAATGAATAGAGTCTAATGGCTTCCACAATAACTCTATATTTCTCATGTATACCTAATTATTTACCTGTTGCTTCCATTTTTTGAGGGCAAGGACAATTTGTCCTGGTTTTATGTGCTCTGTACTTAGGTATAGAAGACATACTATGCATTTATTGTTTCTGACCAGTTATTATACTGCCTCCAGATGATGGTTTAGGGATGGTTACAAGGGATATTTTTAGATGATGAACTCAACTAAATTAAACATGATCAACAGCATGACATGTTTCTGCTGCTGTGTGTTGGTTCTCTAGTCTCATCATCTCTGCATATGAATGAAATCCACAGATGTGTCCTATTCCACAATCATCAGCTCACTGTGCTTCCTATCCAGCTTCTCCAACATTGCTTCCTATAACTGAAGGGAATGGAATAGGAATTCAAAACCACCCTGCCAATTGTGCAGTTCTGAACACAGCAACAAAAGCCAGAGAAAGCTCAGCCAAATCCCTGGGGTACATTAGAACAGAGCCCCAGGAGGACAGGGCTTAATTATCACTCTCACTGATAATAAACATAACGTTTTTTTTCTTTTTTAATACTCTTTGAGCTGAATTTATTTTCACATATGACTTAGTTAAAGCTGGTTCTCTGTAACTAAGAACACCCAGCCTGGGGTATTTTTGACATTTAAACACTCTTTGCTGATTTCTTTCTCAT
The DNA here is from genome assembly GCF_037893015.1 of Macrotis lagotis. NCBI lineage: Eukaryota > Metazoa > Chordata > Mammalia > Peramelemorphia > Peramelidae > Macrotis > Macrotis lagotis. The sequence goes on along the minus strand of NC_133660.1, from coordinate 209,624,515 downwards.
AGAGGCCTTCAACAAAGCAAAAAAAAAGATGGCCTTGGTGTAGTTGACTGACATGAATTAACACATTTTCAGGCAATACATTTAATCAGTGGTTCCAATTTTTTTTTTTAATTTCAGTGAGCGACAATTAATTGTTTTTTTCCTTCACCTATGGTTTAGTGGATGGAATGTGAAATTTAAAGCCAAGAAAAACTGAGTTTTAAACCATGTCCCAGATTCTAAGTAGCTGTGTCAGCTTTGAATAGTAACAATATCTCCTAGTCTCAGTTTCCTCATCTATCAAAAGAGGTAATAATACAGAAAACAGCTAACAGGGCTATGGAAAAGATGATAAGTTAACAAATGCAAAATGCACCACAATCCTTGGAGGGTTATATAGATATCAGATTTAAAAAAAATTATCTTTCAAGATTCCAACAAAAACTCCAGGTTATTGTGGAATAGGGGAGAAAGAATGGTTCTGGAATCAGAAGACATCAGTTTGAATCTGAGCTCTTGCCATCTCCATGACTCTGGAAAGTGTATTTCATTTCTTAGGATTTCAGTTGACTATTTTTACAAAGTGAGAAGACTGGATCAGTTCACTTCCAAGGTGATCCTATCTCTTCCAGGAAATTGCTAATCACCAGTTTAACTGTTGGTATCTTTCCCTTTTGTGAACTACTACAAAATAGTAACTCTCATTTAGGAGTATGGATTTAAAATTGAAAGTGATCTTATAACTAATGGAATTGAACTCCTTCAAATTTATAGAAGAGCAAAATAAACTTTTCCAGAACTGTTGGGAGCCACAGGAAGTAAATGAGAAAAGATAGATTTAAAAGACAGATTTTGTCTCTAAATGCTACACTCTCCTATCTTACTGTACTTGACAAATTCCATATGGTAGTATTAGTTTTAATTCCAAAAAATATATGTAATACATATTATAAGATATTTATAAAGAGTTGAGCACAATTATTTTTATAGAGTAGGTGCATGTTTTCTTCCCTTTTTCATCTCCCCAAATAGCTCTAAATGATGTAAACAATGCCCAATATTGACCACACTGTCCGTCATCACAGTATGTACATAGAAAATGCTCTATATATTTTGTTTGATTGATTTTTAGAGTCCATTCTTATACATATGTGGACTCTCAACAAATATATTCAACTGGTATTCACAGGGACTGCATGGGGACAATTAAAAAATTATGTTTCATTACGATCAGGAGTCCTTAATGGTATTTCTACAGAAACGTTGTAGATACCACATCACTCAAATTATCCTAATGGTCACATGAAAATGCATGAACTGAACATGAAGTACAGAAGCAATTTATATACTTTAAAGGTCCTTTTGCAAAGAGTGTGTATTTATTATTACACATGATTTTAAGCATTTAGAGACCTCTACTCAAAGGGTCATTTCTTTCTATTTTCTAATCTTAGTACTTTCTACTTCTATTTCTTTCTCATTCACTAAAAGGCATTGTTTTAATCCTCAGTTCACTTCAAGAAGACTATAATATATGTAGTTCTATGCTAGATCCAGCAGTTAAAATGATAAAAAAAATGTTAGTTATTGGTCTTAAAATGTTTGTGGTCACTAGAGAGTAGAAACCTGTAAGCCCATAATTATAATGAGAGATACAAAATTGTTAAGTGTAAGCCATTTTTATCATTTTCATAGAATGAAAGATCAGAGGGAATGATGAAACCAAAGGGCTAGAGTAATAATTTAGGCAATCCTATCCCTATTTGACAGATGAGCAAAACTTAGTTAAGAGATGTGATATAAATTTTGAATCCTAGAACATCAACTGTAGAATGTCAAAGATATAATGATTCTAAGAACCTAAAAAATAGAACTATTTTTAATTTCAAAGCTCTAAGGAACTTTAGAACATGGAATATCATAATAGGAAGGAATTCTAGAAAACAGACTACTATCATTGGAAGAACCATGAGAACATATAGTATATATAAAAGGTAGAAGAGACAGAGCATGGACTATTGGAACTAGATAGGAACTTAAAATGCAGAATGCTAGATGAAGGAATCTGAAAAAGAGTTTTGTCTAATCTTCTTTCTACTAATATCAGAAAAGGTTGTTTCAAAGAAGCTAAGTGAATTGCCTGAATTTATATTGCTAATTAGTGCCCAGGTTTTTTCACTTCTATCTTGTTGCTATTGTTCTCCCTTACTATAACACTCTAAACTCTGTAACCCACAAGTTCTTCCACTTGTATTTTAGTAGTCCATGCTCTAAATCTGCCCATACATGACTTCTCATCAGGGATTTGACAGTGCAGAGCTAGAACTAGATGTTAGAATTATTAAACTTTCATTATTTTTTTTCAATATGTGTGCTAGCATATCAGAGAGTATAATAAATAAAATAAATTGTACTTAATAAGAGAGAAGAATTTAATGAAATTTCTATTTAAAGTGAAGCAGAGTGAATCTTGTTTCTTGAAGAGTTCTCTGTATTGTTAATTCTGATCATTTACCTAGCTGTTGTGGTTATGTAGAGAAAAAGAATTTAGGGACAACTAGGTGATGTAGTGGATAGAGCACCTGCCCTGGAGTCAGGAGGACCTGAGTTCAAATCCAGCCTCAGACACTTAATAATTGCCTAGCTGTGTGACCTTGGGCAAGTCACTTAATCCCATTGTCTTGCAAACAAAAATAAAAACTAAAAATTATATTAGAAAAGTATCTTGGAGAAAGTGTTAGAAAGTCTGGGTTCTAGGCATGATTGCATTTTTTTTCTGTGTATCCTTAAACAATTACTTCTCTAAGCTAAGGTTTCCTCATCTGTAAAATGGGAATAGAGATAACTAAACTATCACTCTCACTTCTTGATTTTATGAAATGTAGATTATTGTTAATCATTCAACATGGTGGCATGTAATTGAAAGAATACTGGGATATCTTGTCCTATTTCTTTCTCTAACTTACTATATAACTTCCCAGCAGTCCATTAATTTATTTGAGTGTCTTCATATGTGAAGTAAAGGAGTTGAACTAAATAAGGTAACTTTTTTCTTTGATGATTCCATAATTCCCTTAACAAAATGTATTTATTATTATTATTATTATTATTATTAGTAGTAGTAGTAGTAATATTAGGGTTGATTAGGAAGAAGTCTTTTTAGGATTATAGGTTGGATTAGACATCTTTTGAGGTCAATAAATCAATGGGTCTTTATTAAGGTATTCTATGTATAGACCTTTCTATTGGGAAATACAATGAGAAAATTAAAACAATTCCTGACTTTATAAGACTTACATCCTTATGAGTATACATACACACAGACATATGAGTACTATGCACATAAACATACATAGGTATTTATCTATCTCTGTCTGCTTATCTAACTAATGCCAATAGCAGTTAATTATAAATGCATTTGACTTCATAGAGTACAAGTCAACTTGAAGACTTTCCTCCAGCAAGCTATCTCCATTCATATATTGAAATCATATAAATTTTCTTTGAATATTATAGGATTAAAATCTTCCCATGACACTCTGATATTTATTGTCAAAGAATACATAAAATAGGGAGATGTGTATTTCAAACAGTCATGGAGGGTGTCCACCAGTGAGTTCATGGAAGTTCAATAGAAGACACATTCCCTAAGGGTGATGAAGTCCTCCACATGTTCTTGTATCTGAATTGCACTTAGAGTAAGTCATAAACACTAAAAATACTTCAGTCTAACTAAAAAAAATCAAATAGATGAAAAATGATTATTGTCTCATTTTTGGTATGCATTTGGGCTGGCAAATCATAGCTTGTCCATTTCTATATATGTTTTTGGATAGATTATTAGGGAAAACTTATTTGAGCTCATATTTTAATTGAAGGACAGTGACTCAATTGTCTTTGGGATATTGAGCCAAATTTTTAATGATCCTAAGCTTATGCCTGAAATAATAATTCATTTTAAAAAGACAATTGAAAATATGTATGCCTATCCCCCTAAGTGGGAGGATGGTCATTTGGTGAGAGCACCAGAGAATTAACTGATTTATCAGCCTCATCCTACCTAGAGATGGCAGAGACTTTAGAGGTCACTGAGTCTATTCTCACTTTACAGACAGGGAAACTGTGATCCAAAGAGATTAAATTATTTATTTCTGGTTATATAGTTAGATAGTACTAGAATGGGATTTGCACATGAAACTTTCAACATTACGACAAATGCTTGAAACTGTATATGACTGCTACTTCATAAATTTCAATGTATATATTTTTTTCTAGAGGTCAGTATGCAAATTCTGTAACGGCAAGATCAAAATCAATTCTCTGCCTTGAGTCTTTTTTCACTGTTTATCTACTCAGTATAGAATTAAAGCCCTAATCTGTCTCCTAACCGCAACCCAAGTCCTAGAATTAGCTTCACGCTTTCCTTGGCATTTTATTCAGTCTTATTTTTAATCAGTCAAAACTAGCAAAAAATAATTATTGTCATATTCCCTTATATAAAAGGACAAATTTGCCTTCCTCACCTTTGCCTCATTCCCATGTAAGAAAGTACACATACCTAGGTCAAGTTTGTCTAATTTCTTCCCACTCCAACTACCTCAGAAATTCAAAGAATAAAATTTAGAGAGATTTTATAGTTCATCTAGTCCAATTACATAACTTTACAGGAAACTAAGACCCAGCAAGGAAGAGTTACAACCATGGTCATAAAAATAGTAATAGAGTCCATATTTGAACTTACTGTCTTTAGAGGCCAAATTCAAAGATTTTCCCCAATATTCCATGTTATATTTCCCATTCCTCTTCTATTCCCAGAAATATTTAATGCACATTCCTTAGGAGTCTAATCTTAAGCTCAAACCAAATACTCTAACTTTCTATTTGATCATTATTACCTATCTTCCAAATGTGATAGTGGATGTGAGATCACCAATCTTCCTGAAGTAAAAGAAAATGAAATTTTAATTCATAGCAGAAGAGTGACTAGTGTTATTTTATTAATCATCAGATTTCATAGAGGCATAAAATTTTAGAGTTGGAAATAATATTAGAACTAGTACTCATATAATTCTTTTAGATTTACCAAGCACTTTCCATAGACTAGTTCATCTGATTCAATACCTTCATTCTTTAAAAATTTATTTGAATACTTAGCCTGGGTTTCCCTATCTCTCCAAGGCAGGAAGTTCTGAGCCACTTATGGCCAGATTCCAAAACTAGTTTAACCTGCTTTGCTTTTCCAAAATGGTTCAGTTTGTTCCCCCTTAGTTACTCTGTTTGACCTCTGCTGCTGAAGACCTGCCATATTGGTACAAGATTTACTGTTGATACCTACTGGACTTTAGCCCTTACTCAGAATTCCTGACCCAAAGGAGTTTACTAACCTCAACTTCCTTAGCAATAGGAAGTATGGGCTAAACCATTGGTCCAAACTTTAAAGATGAAGACAGTGAGGTTCTGGTTCAAATCAACAATGAGGAGGAAATAGAGTTCTATATCTGTTTCTTACTTCTTAATAATAATAGTAATAATAAAAAAATAATAATAATATATGTATGTATTTTAACATTGATTTTTATCTTAACCAGGCTACTTTGGGCCTGATTCCACTCTTGATCTGAGGGATAATCTTTGACCTGCTTCATTCCTAATATAAGCCAGCTTGCTTCATCCTTAGAAAACTTGACATCCTCTTCCATGGGCTTACCATCTTGATGCTAAACTTCAGAGGCAACCTTGACCCAAGTGTAGTTCAGATTAAAATTGTGCTCCAATATGTTCATCAATAGAATGACAGAAGAAATGTCTAAATGTGAGGGAATACCATTTGATTGGATTCAGTGGTACCAGTCATCTAGAAAATTCACATGATTCAGTGACAGAACTGAGGGCATACCTTTGGTCTGGTATTCCTACTTTGATTCTTTTTCTGCCAGTGTTACTGATTGTATCACACCTTGTTCTTTGCTCAATAAATAGTTTAAGGTTTAACCTTCCATCAATGTCAAATTTTCTAAGGAAGAAACAAACTGGTTTATGTTAGAAATGGAGTAGTTCAAAACTCTCCCTCAAATCAAGAGTGAGATCAGGTCCAAAGCAGCCTGATTAAGATAAGGTAAATCAATCTTTAAAAAAAGAATCAAAACATGTTTAAAAAAAGTATAATGTATTAAGAAGTAAGAAACAGATACAGGATTCTATTTCCCAATTCTGTTAATATCTTAAAGTCAATTTATTATTGACTTGAACCACAGCTTCTCCTTACTTTGGAATGCCATTTCTAGAATCAAGTTACTTACTCAGTCCACTTTAGATCTATGATTTAGAAATGGATAATAATTGACAAAATTTTGAGTTTTCACCTGTCCCCTGCACAAGGTCACAAGTCCTATATACATTTGGGACTTCATAGTGCTATGTTGTTCAACCTTGGGATCTTCCATTCCCTAGGCATTGGAATGGTCCATGCTCTGCAGTATCTATTGATTTCTCTGTGTATCACCCTATGCTGAGCTGGGTTGGAAAGAAAATAATTCAGTGAGACTTTTTTCTTGGATTTTCTTTTTCTTTTTTTTTAGGTTTTTGCAAGGCAAATGGGGTTAGGTGACTTGCCCAAGGCCACACAGCTAGGTAATTATTATTAAGTGTCTGAGACTGGATTTGAACTCAGGTACTCCTGACTCCAGGGCTGGTACTCTATCCACTGTGCCACCTAGCTGCCCTTTCTTGGATTTTCTAATGAGGATTCAGCCTGGTATTTTTTTTTTCAGTTTTTTGCAAGGCTAATGGGTTTAAGTGGCTTGCCCAAGGCCACACAGCTAGGTAAGTATTAAGTGTCTGAGGTCATTTGAACTCAGGTACTCCTGACTCCAGGGCCGGTGCTCTATTCACTGTGCTACGTAGCTGCCCCTAGCCTGGTGATTTTTAAAGATCAGTTTAGAAGTTTTTTGTTTGTTCAAAGGAGCTTATTCCTGATACTGCCTCCTCCAGATACATTTCACTTGGGAGTTTTGTTGCCTGTATTTTATATATAACACACACACACACACACACACATATACATATACATATATATATATATATAAATATATATTATTTATGCATTCATTCTTATAATTATGTATATATATATTATGTATATGCTGGCATAAATATATACTACATACATATAAAAGCCATATGTGCTCATATCTGCACACATCACTGCATAGGTATGCACACATATAAATATGTATACATCCAATAATACATGTAGGTATGTATGTATGTATTCTTCCATTGTCCCCCACCCTTCTTTGGACAAGGGAGTCAGATCGTGTTCCAAACAGAAAAGACTTCTTTCAAGACTAATTTGTTCTGGGTCTTGATTAAATGTTATTTCCTCTTGTACCTTCCCATTTTATGTTTACTTCATAACACTATTACATTCTCATCTTCTAGATTTTGAAATTCCAGTTTTTCTCTCCTTGTGACCTGAGGATTACATCATACCCATCTGGATGAAAGAGTGTCAGTAGCTCATATTTAGACATTTCAAAAGGACTAACTGGCACTTAAGGGGACATTCATCATTGAGTTTATCTAAAGGACACTCCTAGATTTGGGCGTATCTGAAACTGACCCTGAGTCATTTATGAGGAAGGTTCCTTGATTTCCCAACTGGACTTGGCTTCTCCATAGTCTGTCTGTCTTATTAACCTGTGCTCTTAGTTCACTGACTTAATGGCATTTTATCAGCAAAGGGATCCCTACTGTGTCATCAAGCCTTCATCATGTTAGCTAAGATGGCACAATAGTTTTGAATAGAAAAGAGATAAGGAAATGTAACCCTGGCATCTAAGTCCATGAATAATCTGTTCTAAGAGTGAGTCCTTTTGTGGAAGACAATAATAGATTCTAGCTAATCAGATCACTGAGACCTTGTCATTTTTCATTACATGATGGGACCCATGAATGACAGTCCATAAAACAGAAGAAATAGGACAACATGGGGATACAATCTATGGGAACCCAATCAATTCCCTAGACCACCAGAGAGCCTTAAAACAATCCCTGATCAATGGTTTTAAAAGGATGGGTTCAAGAGATAAGCACTAATTGGGAAAGTGGTAGTGGTAGAGGTGGTGGTGTTTATTAGAGCCTAACAATAGCAGTATGAGGTAGGCATTGCCATTATTTTATAAATGAGGAAATGAGAAAGATCAAATGACTTATTCTAGGACTTACAAATTACTGATGGAAGAGAAAAGACTTTCAAACCCAAGTCTCTAGATATATTTCCCCTTATACTCCATCTTACTGTCTCTAGAGAAGAAGGAAGACTTCAGTAAGGAGGTGGGATTGGAGGTGGGCTTGAAAGATTTGAAGGAGGGTGATGGGAGCACCTTCTTAAACAGGAGCAAAAGTCTAATTACTATATGTAATTAGGCGATTTAACCAGATTAGAAAGGGAGGTATGGGTAAACATAGGACAGACTTCTCCCTGTGTTACACTGGACCTTTAAGAAATGTTCATTGGTTTTAAAGAGACATATGACATAGCAATACAATAAAATTCTTTTTTTCTCTTTCCTAATTATATATAATGCTTATTCACAGATCTTTATCATGTTTCTTGTTGCCATGGTCTTGCTAAAACATTCCCTACCAATGCAGTTCAGTACCTTCTCTGTAATTTGTAGTCATAGAGAGTTGCCTAAAGTTTAGTTAACATGCTCAGAATCACATAGCCAATGTCTCTCTCTCTCTCTGTGTGTGTGTGTGTGTGTGTGTCTGTGTGTGTGTGATAGGTAGGATTTAACTCCATGTACTTCTAATTTTGAGGCCAGTTCTCTAATCATTATACACCACCTTGACCCATAAATGAGTTGATAAGCATTTATTAAGTATATCCTTCATCTCAGGCATTGTGCTAAATTGGATAATTGCTACGCAGATAAATGCTATGATAGTCAGTTGTTTCAGTTCTGTTCAAACTTCCTGACCCCAATTGAAGTTTTCATGGTAAATATACTGGAGTGATTTGCCATTTCCTTCTCCAGCTCATTTTAAAGATAAGGAAACTGAGGTAAAGTAACAGAATTAAGTGACTTGCCCAGGTTCACACAGTTACTAAGTATGTGAAATCAGATTCGAACTTAAAATGAGGAGTCTTCCTGTTTCCAAGCACAGTTCAATAGCAACTGTGTCACCTTAACTGCCCAATAAATGCTATAGTAAATTTAAAATTATAATGTTACTTATTTATGTTAAAGTGAAATTTGTAATGATTCCTCAAGAAAAGTAGAATTGTTTCACAATCAGAAGTTCCAAAGATCAGTGATCATTTAGTTCAAGTCCTTCACATTAAAGATAAGCAAATTTTATCCTAGGATCAACCTTTCATCACACAGAGAGTACCTGGCAGAACTGGAATTCAAACCCAGACCCTCTGAAACTAGATCTCCTAACTGCACTCCAATATATTTATTTTATGGTAGAATTTTAAATATTAGTTTGTTTTTTTCCTAAGCAAAACACGTTCCTTCATTATAGCATAATCTTTTCCAAAACATAACCAAACCAAACCAAATCTTTGAAATAGAGTACTAAAATTTTCCCCTGTTTGATCAATGGCAACTCTGTAAAATGAAACTATGAACTCAATAGCAATGAAGTAAAACACAATTGCTTTGTATTCCAAAACAAACAAGTCAGAATTAAATGCCCCTTTTGGAAACCACATAAGCTGAATGTATATACACCACTAGGCAGTCACCATTAAGCTAAGTGTGTAGACTTCAGGGTTGAAGGTAGGGGAAAAGTATTAGAAACAAAACCACCAATAATTAAACTACATCTAAGTCTGAAGAGTAATATTTCAGGCATTTGTAGCTAGAACTCCAGAGATGACAGTTTCTGTAAAGAAACAACTTAATTGACCTCTTTTGTCTAGGTCTCAGAGTACAAAAACATAGAATGGGAAAAAATACAGATAAGATATGGCCAAAGACCAGATAAGACAGACAGATAGGAGTCTAAAGATAAAGGGGAAAACAAAAAAACTTGCTTTGACTGAAATCCAAAAGACATATCATTACTAGGCAAGGTCACAGACTGAGTCTATAAATGGCCCTGAAAGATCACAAGAGAAGTTTAGACTTTGCTTTGAGAGATGGGGATCTCTGCATCAGGGGAACTATTCAATCATAATTTCCTGGCTATGATGGAAGGAAATATGATACAGTAAAAAAGACAAAAAAACAAACAAACCACAGAACTCAAGAAACCAGAGTTTGAAATTCATCTTTTCCATTTACTGTCTGATAGGGTCAAGTTACTCAATAATTCTATATATCTATTTTAAGAAAACCTGAAATTATAATTACTTGTCAGGAATACTGCAGAAAGGCATGTTTTTTCAATAGTAGATTGTACTGGATGTTATCAAGGTGTCATTGTATGACATAGGATGTGCAGCAACATAAAGACATGGAACTTGACGGAAGAAATTTCTCATTGATTCATAATCTCTGAAATGGAAAGAATCTCAAATACTATCTAGTCCCACACAGGATTCTCTTTTATAACTTATCTGATAAATTAACTCAAAGTTTGAAGAACTCATGTGACAGTGAGCTCATTAGTTTGTATATTAACTTATTTCATTTTGAATAACTATAATTGTTAGAATTCTCTATTCTTCCCTCCAATAACTCCTTACTGTTGAGCCACAAATTAGAAACCAAGACAGATTTGATTATATTTAGACTCAACTAGTCCAACTGGTATAGAGATATAGAGGTTAAAGCAAGTATTCTTAATATCAGAATCCATGAATTTTGCTTGTGGTAAGGGGTACATGTTTTTGTTTGTTTATTTTATATTATTACATTAATTTTATTATGAGTAAACATAAACTCACCCTCCTCCCCCTCCCAAGAAGATGAGAAACCTCAAGAATAGTGAGAGAAAATGTACTTCAGTCTGTGTTCAGATTCCAAAAACTCTGTCTCTGGGGTGAGTTGCCTTCTTTATTATAAGTCCACCAGAGAAGTTGTTTCAATATTTTCCCACAGCTGCTATTAATAGATTTATTTCCCTCCACTCTATTCCTCCCAAATCTCATTTATTCCATTCTCTCTTTCTCCTTTCATCCTGTCCCTATCCAAAAGTTTTTCTGTTTACTCATTTCCCCAGCCTGTGTCTGGTTTGGGGGTGCTTCCTGAGCTTTTGAATGTTATTGGGACACCCTCACAAGGGCCTCAGTCCCTTCAAGGTCTTATGAGAAGCTCTGACTACACTCCTGCCTGTACTCTAGTCTATGGATGACCACAAGCACATCCCTTTGCCCTGGAGGAGGGTCCCTGCTCTATAGCAATAGGGGGCTCTCAGACTGTAATCAGGGTCTGAATATGGACAAAGCCCCCAGAGTCCTGTCCCAGGGATAAAGGAGAGACTTTGACAGACTCTCCCTCCCCTTTACTATCTGTGGGCTGAGCACTCTGGTAGCAACTGCCTGCTGGGGGGCTCTGTTGGGCCTGCTTCTGTTTCCTGGCATCTGGGCTGCACCGAGCCACCCTGGCTCTGATTCACTCTGGTAGAGGTTTTACCCACTGATCTTCTAGGTTGTGTTTGGTGTTCCCTGGGTTGCAAGGTCAAGAAACTTCTTCCACAGCTAGGAGCCAGCACTTCCCTGGACCCAGGCACCCAGGCTCTCAGCAGGCTGTTCCCAGAAGACTGGAGCTCCTTCACTCCAGCACAATATTCCTGGCTGTGCTGCTGCCTCTTCCATTCCTGTGAAACAGAACCTTCTCATGGTCTTCCAGGTTATCATGGATTGGAGAATTGCCTCACTGAATCTTTCTCTGGGTTCTAACTCTCAAAAATTTAGTTAGAGCCATAATTTTAAGGTTTTTGGAAGAGAGTTTCTAGGAAAGGTTGTTCTCATGCCACCATCTTGCCTCCCTCTATTTCATTATTAAGGTCCTCATATGTTGAAATCTTTCTAGATCCTAGTCTGCTCTCTACTATGCCATCATCAAGGTTAGATATACTTTGATGCCTTTATTTATTTGATGCCAAATCTCCGAAGGACTCCATTAGGCACATCTTTCAAAGCTGACATTGAATCTTTAATGATTGCTCTTTTGATCCAGAGATTTAATGAGTTGCAAATCCACTGGCCTTTTCTGACATCTAACCTATATCTCTCCAAGTGATCTATAAGAATGGAATGAGGTGCTTTATGAAAAGCTTTGCTAAAAACTGGGTCAGGTATTTTCCTTGATCTACCATTTCATAATAAATGAATTTTTAAAAAGTTATTTTGGCACAATGGTTAAAAAACAATACCATATTATTCTGAGGAGAAATCTATTGACTTCATTAGATTTGTCCAAAGATTCTATGATTTAAAAAAAAATTAAGAAATCTTGATTTATAGAGATGAATATACCAAAGATATATAAAGGGATCCCCAAAGGAATACTATTTGCAATATTAGCAAAGTCATTGAAAAGCCATAGGAAAAATAATGTTAGAGTTCTACTAGAGTAGTTAAGATCGATATAGCATTAGAGGAAGCCGGGACTACCAGAAATCTGCCTACCACTGCTCTAGCAAAAATATTTAGCAGTGGCTTATTTTAAATGAATCCTACTCACATTTAAATCTTTATTTACAAGTAATTACTACTTAATTACAAGAGGTTATATGTGCAACAATGTTTAAATATTTTTGGTCAGTTTATTGGGAGGTAAATATTATTTTCTTTACCATCAGTACAAAAGGCCTAAAAGTTACTTTCTTTAAATAAATTTAAACTATCATTATCATTTTATAGGTAATTTTACTGAGTCCTAGAAAAGGAAATAGCTTGCAAAAGGATGCACAGATAATAGAGTTAGGATTTGTTTGTAAATTTGAATGAAGGTTCAAACAAGATCATCAGAATATATATGCATGCATGCATATACACATGGTAATACACATACATATATCCAGAACACTTTACATTAGTCATTTTGCCTAATGACTATCATTTATGCAATGTGGTAAGGTTTGCAAAACACCATCTTTGCTATTCTTTAGGAGTCATATAAAAAAAATTCTCATTTTACAAAAGAGGAAACTAATAGTCAGAGAGTTTGTAATATATCCAAAAACCATAAAGCTAATACATATTCATTGTAGTTCAGTTTTGTCATACTCTACATGGCCCCATTTGGGATTTTCTTGCCAAAGATACTGGATTGGTTTGCCATGACTCTCTCCAGCTCATTCTACAGTTGAGAAAACTTAGGCAAAGAAGGTTAAGTGACTTGCCTAGGGGGGGTCACATAGCTATTAAATGTCTGAAGTTAGATTTGAACTCAGGTCTTCCTGATGCCAGGCCTAAAACTCTACTCACAGCATCATCTTTGAACAGGTTTTTATTCCTGGTTATACGACTCTTTGCCCAGTCCCCTTACTTCTCTTCCAAGTTTGTAATCTATAGAGGTGGCAAAATAGTCAGAAACACATAAGAACTTATTATTTTTTTTAGTTTTTTTGCAAGGCAAATGGGGTTAAGTGGCTTGCCCAAGGCCACACAACTAGGTAATTATTAAGTGTCTGAGACCAGATTTGAACCCAGGTACTCCTGACTCCAGGGCTGGTGCTTTTTCCACTGCGCCACCTAGCCGCCCCAAGAAGCACATAAGAAAAAAGAAAATTTAGTCATATTTTAAGAGATAGGTTTTATTGTGATGAGGAAATCATTTTATTGTGATAGGAAATTATAGTTCCTAAGACACTTTAAATTATGTATCCATGTCCATATTTATTGTGTTAAATGAGGTAATCAAAATAAATCTTACTCACAAATGAAACAACTCAACATAATAGGGAAAATTTTGGACTGACAGTTATTATACTAGAATTATCCACTAAGTTCTGTCATAAGTACTATTTAATATAATGAAGATTGGAGTTGAAATCAAAAGACAACAGTTCAAATTTCTGCTTTACCACTTACTATCTGACATTGAACAAAACAAGTTAAATGATATTTTTTATAGTTTCATATTTTTTGAGCCTCAGAGATATTGATTGAGTTGTTCAGAGTCACACAGCTAATCATTGCTAAAGGTAGCATTTGGTTCCAAGTCTTTCTCCTTCTAAGTTCCACATATTGTCTACTGTAGCATGTTACCAATGTAATCTGTCTCTGAATCTGCTTTTTTTTTCTTTAGGTTTTTGCAAGGCAAATAGGATTAAGTGGCTTGCCAAAGGCCACACAGCTAGGTAATTAGTTAGTGTCTGAAGCCAGATTTGAACTCAGGTACTCCTGACTCCAAGACCAGTGCTCTATCCACTGCACCACCTAGCTGCTCCTGAATCTGTTTCTTTGTATGAAAAATGGAAATAATATTATTTGTGACATCTATGTCCTATCTACACATATATTCTCTCCTCCCATTAGTCCTCCATTTTGTTGTATCTTTTTAATTCTAGGACTAGTCTATAGCAGACATTGAACATATCTATTTATTAAATATAAATGAATCACATAAGAAAATTTAGACAAAATATCATGTCTTAATGCTATATAATTATCAGCTCTTATAATTATTTTTGCTATTACTGGGTGGTCAAATGCCAGGATTTTAATGACTTTATTTGCAATTTATTGTAAGTGTGAACCTGGATAGTCACAACTTTTCTGGATTTTAATTGCCTTATATAGAAAATGTAAAGTCATTTGCTTAGCGGGAAAGCAAGGAGATAACATAATATCTTGAGAATTGTTCCAGTAATTTTAAATTCTGATTCTGTGATTGACTATTAGTGTTCATCAATTGACCAATTACTTTTTAATTCTTCATTTCCCCTATTTCTAATGCTAAAATTTTCCTGTCACAGACGTTGGCCAACAAATGAACATGAAGAAGTTTGAACTCTGTTTAAGAATTTTTTTGGGGGTACAAGCTACCAACATATAAAGTGCATTTTTTCAGTTTTTATTTAGGGCATATGATATGACTAGTATGATGAATATGATTCTTCTCAATTTGTAGATGGGAAAAATGACACTACTAATAATGCCATAAATATGATCCTATTCCTTGGAGCAATACTTTCCAATCTTTTTGCATTCCACAGTATAATTGTAGATATATATTTTTCTTAATCATAGAGAAAGAGTGACTCACATTTTCTGGTAAAGAATGGGTACATGGAACTTGTTGAAAAGTTAGATTAGGGATTAAATCTTTATTATTAATTTATTTCACTATGACAATAAAGGAAACCCAAAAACAGCTAAAATGATTTGGAAATAGTAGAGAATAGCATGCCATTCAGTGACACTGGACTGAGAAAAGGAAATGATAAATGGATTGCAAGTGACTTAGTCAGCTATCAAGGATGCCAGCATTAAGAAAATGTGAATCTACTGACTTTTGACAGAAGATGAATAACATTTAAGAATGTATTCTAATTAAGTTATACAATTGAGAAGACCCGAAGCCTCCTAAAAGTGTTCATCCTATGTTATAAGATGTTGGTGATAGATATTAGTGATACAATTTTAATCTGGCTGCTTCCCTTGCTGTTCTAAATAGGAGAAGTCAAAGTCATGGGTAATCTCCATGTTTGTTGCCCAGACAGACAAGTGAGCAAGCTTATGAGCCCCAGATAAATTTATGTCCAAGTAATCTTAGAATGAATTGTTGGGAGGTTATAGCAGAGATTATTGCTGAAGCACAATGGCCTCTGAGGTTTCCTATCAGGTTGGGATTCCATGGTCCTGTCATATATGAATTTTTATGTAAGAGTCTGATGTTTATGTAAAGTTTCCTGATGTTCTGACTACTCCAGGTCTGACCCCAGAATGTGTGTTGTTCTCCAGGGAGAAGAGACCTTTTACAGAGGGAGTCACTGATTTGAGAGCAATGGGAAGGAAGCAGGACTGTTCAGATTACTCTGGGAGGTAATTATTTATGAGCCATTTGCTTTGCCATAAGCTAATTAAACTAATGTAAGCCAATGCTCGTTTAAAACTCCCTTTTTCTTTACTCCTACAGAACAGTATCTGAGCAAGAAAAAGACACTCCTACAAAATCATGGGATGAAGTATGAAAAATATTTCATTCATAGCTATGGATCAGAATTTCAGCCGGGGGTTTGGCTGGTGCTTATTTACTATTGGGGACAATGCATGATTTACCTTAAAGAATAAATAGGAGACCATTGGAAGAATAAGAGAAGACTAACAATTAGGAGGAGGAAAAGTGATCTTTAATAGAAGCTAAGAATTCCTCTGTAAAAGATGACTGTAAGGAAGGAATTCATTCCAGAATTTGGGATTTTGCTGTACAACAGCTAATGTAACAATGATCAAAATTATTTTAATTTAGGAAAACATTTGGTCTTGGTAGATAGTCTGGGTAGCTTGGTTGGCTATGACTTCTCCATGCAGAGGTGAAAGCAATAACAAACAGTTCACAATGTACATCAGAGTTAGATAAGACAGGATTGTATGGGTGTGCCTAGCCAGGACTGCTATTTTCAATATTTTTTCAAAAAGAGAAAGAGGAAGGAAAGAGAGGAAGTGGAGAGGTGGGACCTCAGCCTAGGAACTGAACTTTAAAATAGTGAAAATGATTCATGGAACAAGATCTTTAATGCAGGAAATCAATAAGGTTGAACTTGGGAGGTGATATTTGCCTATACAGTGTGAGTTCACAGGTAGGAGGACCTACCTCCACCCTCATCCTCCCAAATGATCTGTTCCACTGGCTTGTTGATCCTGACATTCCATTCTTATAGGATTATGGAATTTAATTCAGTGAAGGAATTTAGAATTTATCTAGTCATTTGAAAGTACTCATTATTCTGATAAGAAAAGCCAGACACAGGGAAATTAAGCCACTTACAGAGAAATTAAGCCACTTGCCCCAGCTCATGGGAGTTTTAGATAGCAGAAGACCAACTCAAAACTGAAGTCTAATAGCATTCCTTTGGAGTAGAGCCTAGTTGTCTATTATAATGAAAACATCATAAGGTGGGACAAGGATTATGCAGACCACCAGGCCTCACTTAAGAAGGGACAAGGTAGAGTCCAGAGAAAAACATCAATATTTACATGAGGATTAATTGAAGTATAATAGTGTGCTGCTTAGAGAAATAAGAAACTATAGGGAAGACATGATTGGTGCCTTCAAGTATTTGAATGGCAATGAAGCTAGAATAGGAAGAGGACCTCTCTTCTTGTCAGAAGATGTTAAATTAGGAACCATGGATGGTAA
Source organism: Macrotis lagotis (assembly GCF_037893015.1). NCBI lineage: Eukaryota > Metazoa > Chordata > Mammalia > Peramelemorphia > Peramelidae > Macrotis > Macrotis lagotis. Next base: position 209,607,266 of record NC_133660.1, on the reverse strand, counting down.
GGATATATTTAAAGAGAGAGAGAGAGAGAGAGAGAGAGAGAGAGAGAGAAGGGGGGGAAGGGACAGAGAGACAGAGACAAAGACAGACAGAGATATAAATTAGGGATAATTAGAAAATTTGAGATGTCCCAAAACTGAATGTGAGGCTCTTGCTCATGGAGATATTAATTTCTGCTTAATTTTTAAGGCTTTCATAGTTACAATTTTTTTCTTTGAGTGAGAAATAGGACTAGATGATCCTTAAGATTTACTTTGGATTGTTTAATTCTATCACTTCTTATCAAGGCATGATTCAATTGATAATCACACATTTTCTGAAGGACAGATTTTATTAGTAGGAGTCACCTAGATAACCCAGTGGAAAAAGGGATAGATAGGGACTTAGTTCAAATTTGGTTTCAGACACTTACTTGTTGTGTGACCCTTGACAAGTCATTTACTTTCTGTTTTGCCTCAGTTTATTCAACTGTAAAATGAGGGCAATATTAGCACCTAACTCACAGGGTTGTTATAAGGATTAAATGAGATTATTTTTAAGTATTAAAACTTAGTGCTCCTAGATAAATGCTAGTTAGTATTATTATTATTATTGCTATTATTGATGCTATTATAGAATGAAGTACTAGAAAACACTTGAGAGCATATGAAATAATGTGGAAGAAACAAATAAGTTGGGAAAAGAGCAACAGAAAGCATCCACAGGTGCCAAAACCAAACTTTGCCTCATCCACAGTTTTGCCTTTGGCTAGTCCTCAAGAAAAGGAAGTCTAGGCAGGATGCCATGGCTTCTAATATGACTTGACTTTGCCAAGTTCCTGATTCTTTTCAAGTGCAAACCCTGTGTGATAAACAAATATTTAGTCATTCTCTAGTTTTCTTTCTTCTTTTTTTACCTCAATATCAAGAATATCTTCCTGTCCACCAAGCATTATAGTAGAAAGAGCACTTGGATGTGGAGTCAAGAGACTCGAACCTTATTGGCTCTGAGAATTCAGGCAAGTCATTTAATTTTCCCAGTGTCATTTTTCCTCACATCAATATAATGGAGATTTATATTTCTTTCACCATCTACTTTATAGAGCTGTTATAAGGAAAGTGCTTTGTAAACTTAAAAACAAACAAACAAAATATCGAATCCATTGTCTAAAACCTGCTAACTGGCAGCTACCAGGGCTTTCTCTGAAGGATTCTTTCAGAGACTAAAGATTGTGACTGTGATTCCTTTTTTCATTTTTTTTTGTTTGTTTTTAGTCTAACCCTATGATTTCTTTGGTAAGGGACAGAACAGCAAGTAATTCTACAGTGTATAGTTTCAGGGATTTATTGTAGTTACTTAGGGACATGAGAAATTAGGAACTGTCAAGGGTCACACAGACAGGATAGGAAGTACATGAGGTCCTCAAATTTTAATTTTTTAACCTATGTTACCCAAAGGAGAGAGAAGACAGGGAACCTAACAGTTTAGGTACAGATCTGGCAACTAGTACTTCCTTCATGTCCTTGGAAAAGTTACTTCTGAGCCTTGGTTTCCTCTTCTGAAAATTATATCAAAGTAATTTATATCAAAGGGGTCTTAGGGAGATGAAATGAATTAATAATAATGAAATTATTTTGCAACCTTAAAACAATAAAGAAGAGTAGTATCACCTCCAAGGAAAAACTAACTAAGCTTTTGAATAATGAATCAGTTTAACACAAGCCAAGTAAAGGGCAAAATTACAATTTGGGACCATGCCAACAGTATCATTACCTGAAACAAACAGAGTCTCATATTCTTGTAATTTGAATAGAAATAAAGGAAATTGAGGAAATAAAAATTTAAGTACAATGATTTAAAATATGACCTCTTTTCCTGCATCATTTTCATGAGATCGGAAATTATTTGAACCTGTAAAATTTGATTATGTTCCTGAAATTGAAAGAAGAGTTTTTCACAGCCTTTGCTCTAACTAACCAATTGGCAAAATGAAATTTTGAAAACTCATTATACCATCCCTAGAAGTAAATAAAATGCAAATAATTTCACTTTCTAAAATTTAAAAATTAGAAAATTATGTACCCCAAGTTTGAAACAAAATTGATTTCTCAGAATGTTGTGATAACTATTTTCTTCAGGTATGGTTTGGCTTACATGGTTAACTGAGGTACCTTCTAATTCTTGAATTCTATAATTTCATGAAATTCAAAAATGGAAGGAAGATGCCCTTTCAGAAGCCAACCTACACTTACCTAATACCTGCATGTGGTTGACTAGTCTCTACTTGAGGAGCTATAGTGATGGACAGGTCACTTTTTATGAGATAGTCCCGAGTTTTCTGCTAATAACTGCCATTCTTCCAACTAATCTTAGAGTTATCTTTTCTCAATAACTTTTTCACTCAATTCCTAAATCCTGATCCTTCTACCTCTTCATCATCTCTTTCAGAAAACACCTACCCTACATTTCTACTGCAATTAGTTTAGGTCCTTATCTCTCTTTGACCAAGCTATTATGACAATCTTCCCAAAATATTTGTTTCCAGGTTCTTTCTACTCCAATCCATTCTTCATATCATTGCTCTAGTAATCTTCTAACCCAAGACACATATCATGTCATCTTCATATTCAAAGACATTATTTTCCTTTTTCTATGAAATTTAAAAATCAACCAAACAAAAAACCACCCTCCTGAATATGATATTCAAGTCCCTCCACAATTTAGCTTCAATCTACCTGTTCAGCCTTGGGTCATTCTATTCTCTTTTTCTGTTCTAGCCTAGATGGACAACTTTCTGAGCTCTAATTCATGACCTTTCTCCTATCTCTGTACCTTTACATATACAGTCCTTTATTCCTGGAATAGATTCCTCCTGAATTTTGAACTGGTCTTATAGAATTTAGTGTTCCTTCTGTGTTTAATTGGTTGCATATCTTAACTACACTACTGTTCTAATCACTCATTGGGAACAGGAGCCATACAGATTTCACTTTCAAATATGCTCTGGAGGGTTCTGCTTTGGAAAGTGAATGAATGAATGAATGAAGGAAGGAAGGAAGGAAGGAAGGAAGGAATGAAAGCTATTAGAACAGTTAAGTACAATTTCCACTTTCTTACATTTTGGTCGAAGCCCAGCTCTCTTCTTTCAGGCATCTCAGGGATTCAGAATAAGCACTTTTTCTTTTCTTTCTTTATTTTTTTTTATAAAACCTTGATCATTTTGGTGCTGTGGATCAGGAACACAGTTTTGAAAGATCCTCAAAGTAATATAGAATCCAAAAATGAAAATGAAAACAGACCCACAGGCAGAGCCTAAAAATAATGAAGTTTTCCTTATTAGAAATCAGACTGCAGGCAAATTAAATAGATGAATAAAATTAAAAAATACTACCCAAAGCAATATTCCTGTTCAGTTCCTGGCTTCTGCTGCTCCATGCTCGGAGATGTGATGATGCTTTGAAGCAGCCCAGGGAAGTACCAACCAAGGATGCGTTGAACATTCCCTGTAGGTTCAGCGATCAAAATAGATTTTTAAAAATTATGATGTTAAATAAAAATATGTGATGTTTAAGATCTAATCACCACTTAAGGCTATGTCCTGGGCGTCAGAAGAGCAGGCAGTTAAGGCAAATGTCAACTTCCAAGGTAAAAATATTTAAATGTATTTTAGTTTAGATCAGGGACTCTAAATTTATTACCATACTGACTTCTTCAAAAATAGTTCAGGCTATATTATTCTTTAGCAGTTTCAGAGACTTCTTTCTAAGAAAAAAGATGGATTCATTTTGAATTCTAACAGTGACCTACCAGATGGCACCTAGAGTTTCATGCAATATTTAGACAGCATTCTAGGGCAATCACCAGATCCCCTTTTAAACACTCTGACATAGTGCTTAAATCTGAGGTTTTATTACAAATTAACAAGCACAGAAATGACATCAGAAGTCATAAGAACTTCCTGTGGTTTCACCACAAAAACACATCTCAGGGCTAGAGTTCCTCTGTTTTTTTGAGAATCTTTTGTACATATAAGAACTAAAATCTTTGCCTTTTGATAACTAAAGTGCTCTTGGGGTTGTATGAGGCATCCTATTTTGGTCTATTTTATCAAGAAGGGGCATTATCTTATTCCTTCCTTGTATTTTTTTAATCTTCTCAATCATATTAGGTTTTGGAGACACTCCTCTTACTCCTTCTCTTTTTTCAGAACCTTGACAGTTACATACTACTTTTATCAGCACCAAGTATCTAGGTCTTGAAATTTAGGGGCATAGCATAGTAATGGGAAAACAAAAAAACAAGCAAACAAAAAAACTCAAAAAACTTTAGACTTGCAATTAGGAAACTTGACTAAAATTCCCCTAAACATACTCATTAGTTATGCCAAAATGGTAAGTCATTTAATGATAGAGAGGAAAGAACTCTGGAGTCAAAGTTCTTAAGTCCAAATCTTGTATTTCATGTGGGAACTTCCTTATGTCATTAAACTTCCTTGAATTCCAGTTTTGGCATCTCTAAAATCTGAATATTGGATCAGATGGTCTCTGGGGTCCTTTCTAGCTTGAGAGTTATGATCAAGCACAATGTGAACAATACTGCTTACTCAACTCAGAGCTCTTGAGAGGAACATGGTCATCCCCCAGTAACTTGTTCTTGAGAAAGTTGGGCTAGATTATTGATCAAAGGTCTTCAAAAAGATAGGAGAGAGAGAGAGAGAGAGAGAGAGAGAGAGAGAGAGAGAGAGAGAGAGAGAGAGAGAGAGAGAGAGAGAGAGAGAACCAGCAGGCATGGAAGAGACATGTAAGGTAATCTTTGGCATTATTGATCCTTCTATAGTATGGGTAAACTGTCAATACAGTGAGATCTGGAAGGCCCTTATGTTGTAAATGTATACCAAATAATCTCTCCCTCAGTGCTTTCATTCTCTACCAGAGTTATTTTATTTGGCTAATACTGGACTACTACAGAGAAGGGACCTTGGGCTAATTGGGAGTTCTAGTTTTCAATACTATCTCTATCACTGTAATTAGGTCTAACAGGATGTCATTTAACAACTCTCTGAGCTCCAGTACCTTAGTGTGTAAAAAGTGGATAGCATGACACTATAAAAATGATTGTTGTGAGGAACTTATAATTCTTTCTGCAAATCAAATGAATTCTTTTTTCCCCTTATGTTAACAAAGATTTTTTTCCTTTTATATATTCAATCTTGGAAACATATTTCCACATTGTTGTTGTCATTCTTTTTTTATTGTCTTATTTCTTTTCCCAAATAGATGCAACAGTAGTTTTTAGCAATCATCTTTTTAAGGTTTCAAGTTACATATTTTTCTCTCTCCTACCCCCACTCCTCCTGACAAAAAGCAATCTAATATAGACTCTATTTGTATAATCATGCTTAACATAAATCCATATTGTCCTCCATTCTTGAAGAGGAACGTGGCATCAGGGAAGTGATACTATGACATTCAAGTGACTTGGACATAAATGAAAGAATTCTGTGCAAAGTTCCTAGTCTAACTTTCTCTTCTGTAATCATTTGTCCAGATATAGACCAGGATGACTGAAGGTAGCCTTGGTTGCAGTTGGGATACCTTTATCTTTTTAAACTAAGTTCTTTCCCAGATCTCAGTGACTAAGGCAATGCCCATTCTGTGATTAAGGGAGGTAAGGAAGCAAAGAATGACCACTTTTATTGTTAAACAAAATCAATCTGGTCAAAGGATTCAAATAATACACACTCCCTCCCTTCTTTCCTTGTACTGTAAAAGTTCTTTCATACTTCTTCATGTGATATAATTTACCCCATTTTCTCTTTCCCTTTCCTCTTTTCCTAGTACAATCCTTTTTTTCATTCCTTTATTATTGTGTTTATCATCACATCAAAGTTAATTGATACCTAAACCTTCACTCTAACTATAACTATAACTGCTCTAATAGAGGAAACAATTCTTAAGAGTTACAAGTATCATCTTGCCATGAAGGAATGTAAAAAGTTTAACCTTATTGAATTAATATCATGTTGTTGCTTCTATTTTTTTCATTGCTGTTAACCTCTTTTAAGTCTTGCATTTGCATGATCAAATTTTCTTTTTCACTCTGATCTTTTCATCAAGTAAGTTTGAATAGTCCTCCTCTATTTCATTGAATGTCCATTTTCCCCCTGAAGGATTCTGTTCAGTTTTGCTGGATAGTTAATTTTTTATTGTAATTCAAGCTCCTTTGCCTTCTGGAATCTTAGATTCCAAGCCTTCTGATTTTTTCACGTCAACGATGCTAAATTCTACATAATCCTGACAGTGGTTCTTTGATACTTGAGTTATTTCTCTCCAACTGTTTGCAGTATTTTCTTTCTTTTAAAAAATATTTATTAGTTTTCAACAATAATTTTTGGTAAGGTTTTGAGTTTCACAGTTTTTTCCCTCCATCTCTTCCCTCCCCCTTCCTCTGGCAGAAAGCAATCTAATATAGGTTATATATGTATAATTATGTTAAACATGTTCACATGTGAAAAAAAGTCAAATTAAAAAGAGAAAAAATATGAGAAGGAAAAAACATAATATATAAAGCAAATTTTAAAAATTGAAAAAGGAAGTTTTAGTCTGCCTTCAGACTCTGTAGTTTCTTCTCTGAATGTGGGTGGTGTTTTCTATTACAACTTCTTTAGAATTGTTTTTGAATGTTGAACTGCTGAAATGAACCAGTTCATTATAGCTGCTTATCACACAATGTTGCTGTTAATGTGCATTATGTTTTCCTGGTTCTGCTCACTTCACTCAACATCAGGTCATGGAAGTCTTTCCAGGCTTTACTGAAGTTACTCTGGTCATGATTTCTTACAGAACAATAAACTCCTTCATATTCATATACCACAATTTTTTCAGCCATAACCCAATTGATGGGCATCTCCTCAATTTCCATTTCTTTGCCACTATGAAAAGAACTACTAAAACTATTTTTATATGTGAGGTCCCCCCCCTTTTGTGATCTCTTTACAATGCAGAATTAGTAGTGGTATTGTTGGATCAAAGGGTATGCACAGTTTCATTGTCCTTTGGTTATAGTTCCAAATTGCTCTCTAGAAAGGCTGGATCGATTCACAATTCCACCAACAATGCATTAATATCCCAGTTTTTCTCATATTTAAAGCTTTTAAATTTTTCTGCAAAGATTGGGAGTTTTATTTTGTAATTGCCTATCCTAATTTCTTCAATTCATTTTTCTCTTATTACTAAAGCTAAGAGTTGTAATATAATGCTGAATATTAGTGGTGACTATGGGCATCCTTGTTTCACTCCTTAACTAACTGGAATTACTTCTAACTTATCCCCATTACATATAATGCTTGTTGATGGTTTTAGACTTATAATTATGCTGATAGTTTTAGTAAAATTGAACTTAACCCTCTCTTGTGGATAAATTCTACTTGATTATAATATCCTCATGATTACTTGCTGTAATCACTTTGTTAATATTTTATCTAAATTTTTTTTGCATCAATATTCACCAGGAAAATTGGTCTATAATTTTCTTTTTTCTGAAATGGGGTAATTTACGATTTAATTTCATTTTCTTTTAATCTGAACAATTTATCTTTTTGCAAGTATTCATCCATTTTACTTAGATTGTTTAATTAATTGGCATATAGTTGGGCAAAATAGCTCTGAACAATTATTTTCCTCCCTATTGGTGAGGAATTTACCTTTTTCATTTTTGATACTAGTAATTTGGTTTTCTTCTTTTAAAAAAATCAAATTAACTAAAGGTTTATATGTATTATTGCTTTTTATAACAACTTTTAGTTTTATTAATTCAATAGTTTTCTTTTGATTTTAGTAATCTTTCCTTTGATTTTCAGAATTTTTAATTTGATATTTAATTGGAGATCTTTAATTTTTTCTTTATCTAACTTTTTAATTTGCATGCTCAAATCATCAATCTCCTCTTCTTTCTCTATTTTATTCATATAAATATTTAGATAAAATTTCCCCTAAGAATTCTCTTGGCTTCATTCCACAAGTTTTGGTATGTTGTCTCCTTATTGTCTTTGTCTTGGACAAAATTACTAATTATTTCAATGATTTGTTGCTTGATTCACTCTTCTTAAAAATTACATTATTTAGTTTCCAATTAATTTTTAGTCTATTTCTCCATGGCCTTTTTCACAAGTGATTTTTATTGCATTATGATCTGAAAAGGATTCATTTAATATTTCTGTCTTTCTGCATTTGGTTATCCCTATCTTGCCTACTACTTTTGTGGTGATTTTCTGTTTCCTGCCCTGGATATTTTCATACTCCACCATAGAGGCAGACCTTGTTAGCAGATGCTTCTCTCTGTTCTTTTATTTGAGTTTGGTTGAGCCAAAATCCATTTCTTCTTGTCCTGTTTTCTCCTTGATCTGATAGTTCTGAAAGTTGGCTATAATTTTCTTTGAAGTTTTCATTCAGGGATCTCTTTCAGGAAGTGATTGATAGATTTTGTTTTTCTGACAGTGTTTATTTTAACTACATATCTTGAAAATTTTTGCATTCATCTTTATAAGGTTTTGAGTTTCAAAATTTCCTCCTTCTCTCCTTCTCCTCTCCTCTTCTGAAGACAATAGGCAGTTTGGGGTATTTTATATAGTTCTATTTTTGTTTTTTGGTAAGGCAATGTGGTTAAGTGACTTGCCCAAGGTCCCATAGCTAGATAATTATTAAGTGTCTGAGACTAGGTTTGAACTCAGGTCTTCCTGACTCCAGGGCTGGTGCTCTATCCACTTTGACACCTAACTGCACCTTTTTGAGTTTTTTCAAGGTGATTTTTTGGATTTGAGACCCATTCATATATTCCTTTGAGGCTTTTCACATGGGCATTTTGACTTTGTTGTCTTCTTCTGTTGTTTGTATTTTGATCTTCTCTGGCCTCAGAGTAACTTTCTGTGGTAAGAGTCTTTTTTGGGTCTTTTTACTCATTTTTTAGAGTGGAGCATTTCTCCTGAGATACAGAGGGCTCTCTCCCAATTTTCTTTCACTGGGCCCCAGGGGTCTGTTACTGGTTTTCTGTACTGGGGGCTCTGGGGCAGGCAGCTTGCCCACTGTGCTAGTCATGCTGTTATGTCATGAGTTCCAGGACTGTCAGTTTGCATGCTGAGCTGGGGCTGGAATCATCACAGTTGGTCATTTGTGACACTTAGCCTGCTGAGCAAGAACATCAGGACCTTAGTTACTTATCTATGCTTGACTATGAGCTTTCTGGTCATTTACCTGGACACCACATTTTCTGACCTGTGCTCATCTTTTATCCAAGTGGGACAGATCTTTCCTTATATCTTCTATGTTAACTTGGACTCGAAAATTCTTTCACTCCAACTTTTTTGGATTCTATGACTTTAGAATTCTTTTAGAGTCTTGATTTAATGTTGTTTCCAAGGGAAACTGGAGAACTCAGACAACTTCCTGGCTTCTCTCTGCCATCTTGGCTCCATCCCCAAATGAATTCTTATATATTCAGGTTTCAATTAAGTGAGAACATTAGGCTAGAGAATGAGAGGTCCCTAAAATGTACCCATACCCACTTGATTAGGAAGAGATCTGGTAATGTAAGTGTCTAGAAATGCTTTCTTTTTTTGATTTGATATATTTTATATGTGTGCTTTCTGGTAAAACATATTTCCACATAAGAAGAAACAGATCAGAAGGAAAAAAATAACCATGAGAGACAATTAAATTAAAAAAATATAAACTCCAATATGCATTCAGAGCCCATCAGTTTTATTTTTATCTTGATATGAACATGATTTTCATTCTAGAGTCCTTTATATGTATATTGGATCATTGTGTTACTGAGAAGAGCTGGGTCATTCAGAATTGTTTAGCACACATGCATTTAGAACATGTCAAATAATCCAAATTTCATTTGAATTTTTTTTCTTGGGCACTTGTTTTTAGTCCCAAGACACAGCCATAAATAGTATTTGTTCTCTAACCCCACACATTTAGTTTTCTTCAATTAAGTGTGAGTTTTTTGAGTTTAGGAAATTTTTCTATTTTTTTTTAAATTTGCATCCCTAGGATTAATTTAGCACAGTCCTTAGTAATTAGAAGTAATATTTTTAATTCATTTATACATTTTATAAAATAAGATAACATAATATGTTCTCTTATTAGAAATATAAGGTTTTGTATCTGATGATGCCATTATGATCACCTGGAATAGCATGTTGTTTTCAAATATTTGAAGGGTTTTCATGATAAAAATGTTTTGAATTTTCTTTGTTTCTTTCAAAGGAAACATGTCTTAGCTTGGCATTTAAGACCATTCACAGTCTGTTTCTAACTTTACCTTCTAGCCTCATTTCACTGTGCTCCTCACTTATTCATGATGTACTTCAGCCAAATTATTCCCCAAATATGTTCCATGCTTTCTCATTTACACGCTTCTTATTTCCCTGTGATACAAAAGTTGATATAGGGTAGATGTCAATGGAAGATAGATTTCCCCTCTCATTCTATCTTCTTTCTCTGAGATATATGAGGAGAAAGAAAGTAAAGGAAAGTAAAATGTTGTAGAGAGAATGGCAGTACAGAGACACAGGAATTATGGGATATTATAGTGAGATCCTTGGTCATCTAATAGATTGGTGTGTATGCCACGGGCTGAAGAACAGCAACAAAAGAGTGAACAAAATGGGAAGGAGAGGGACAGATATCACACTGGAAACTCAGCTACTGAAAATACTTCTTTGCCTAAAAGCAACCCATGAACTTGATAATACTGCCATTGTTCTACAGTAGGATTCCCACTGTACTATGTTCAGATTAATTTCCTACCTAACCAGAAAATTCATCTTCTTCCACATCTTATGAAAGCATAAAGTGTCTTTCCATGCTGGTTACAAAGCAATTGATGACTCTATGATTCCTTCAAGACAATCTCTGAAAGTTCCAGAACAGTAAGGTACATTTACAATGTACCTTGACTTCTGCTGTAAATAGTAATGATGATGATAATAATAATAATAGTCATGATGATCATAATTATAATAAAAATGAGTACATATGTAGTGTTTTAACATTTACAAAGCAATTTACTTATATTAATTCTTAATTCTCACAATTTAATATCTATCAAACAAATCTACTTTCTTCATCACCACAAGTCTGTCTCTTTCTTTGTGTGCTAGCATCTTTCAGTCACAGTACAGAAACTATATTTTAAGTCTTCTCAGTCTCAAAAGAATAGTTTATCTTTGAGATTTTCATAGTTATCTGTATGCATATATGATAATGTTTGTCCTTCATTCTTGAAGAAGATCATGACATCAGGGAGGTGTCAGACTATGCATACATGAGATCTAAAGGAATTTACAGATAAACTTAAGAAGGAACTTTTACTCAGGAAATGTTTAAAAACAATCACTGTTTTATTAATTGGCACCCAATAGATTATTTTCAAAATTATACAAATGTAAGAAATTAGTTTGAATAAGATGTGAGATGTTCTATAGTTGTTTCAATGATCCCAAGGTATAACTAATTAAAACACCACTGTTTTGAGCATCAGAATATTCCTAGTGGTTCTGGAATGTTAGAATCATAACCCATCTTTATGTAGAAGTTACAGCTGTAAGATATTGGTCAGTGTTGATCAATGTATAATATTTGCCATAAAAATCATCAGCTAGAAGGATGACAATAAAAGGACAGTGAGAATGAAGGATAATAGGTCAATGACTAGAGTACTATGTTGGCATAACAAAATATTAAAAGATGCAAAGTAAAACCTTCAGCATATTGGGTTATCTATAGACCATTGATAGAAAGGTGTATTACTTACATGACCTGAAAAAACATGATTGCAATTGGAACCAAAGAAAGAAAGCAACCAATGAGTTCATGAATTTGAAGAAATATTAAATTAGAAATTGAGCACTGATAAGACTTGACATCAGATCTATCTATATCTCTTATGTCTGAGAATGATTTATAACATAGAAGCCAACTGGAGAAAGTATAGCACCTAAAACAAATTAAAGACCCCACAAATTAATCTGGTCTTCAAATTTTGTCCCAATATATTAAATTTTAAGAGTGATATGCATAGATATTTATCTCTGTAATATTGAATAAGTCTCAAGACCTAGCTGCAACCCCTGCATAAGTGTTCATTAAAATTTGAATTTACCATTAAGAAAGAGAGACCAGCTTGGAAATGCTAAGTATACTTGGGCATTTAGTTGTAAAAAATATATATGTATATATATACATGAACATATGTATTTGGATATAAACAAACACATATATGTATATATTATATGTATAAATACATGTATACAAATACACACACATATATATGTGTATATATATATATATATATAAATAATACTGCTTTGCATTTAAATACAAATCTACATCCATACTATTCATAGTCAGCAATAAGTACCACCTTGAATTATACATTTTCTAATTTAAAAGGATCCTTTTTGGAAATGAAAATATCTAGACAGCATAACTTGTTATTGCTTGATCAATGCAAATAACATTGGGCTTGATTTGTAAAAGTAACAACACCAATCCAAGGGAAATATAGGAAACTGGTTTGAATCTCTCTTAGAGATGTAAATCTTTTACCTGTAGAAATCCCCTAACCTTGACAGTAGAGGAGAAGACATTATATCATTGTAATGCTTCTAAGTTAAGTTTGGTCTTGAGACCATTTTGCTTAGAAATATAGCATTTATCAGTAGAGCTGAAAAAGGTTCTTAAATTTTAGACAATCAGAGTTTGAAGTTACTATCAACATGTTTAAGCTGAAAGAGAATTTAGAGTGTATGAAAGACTTTTAAATGTCTTTAAATTAGAAAAATAGAATTTTAGTGTTGAATGTGAACTTTTAAATCATCTAGTACCACCCCTTGATTTGATGGGAAAATATGAGACAATGGAAGTGATCTTATCCATAATTATACAATTAGTGGATATCAGGATAAAAACCAAAATCCCTTTCTCTTGACTAACATTGTATTTCCTAATACATACATGGCAGATTTGAAACAACTGCATTTTAATCTTCCATTAACTAATGAGAGCTGATTTGCATGAATAGTCAAATTTAATTTTTCATATGAGGCTCTGGTATTGTACTTTTATTTTTCCTCCTCCCAACTAGTTCAGGATACAAATGCTATTTCAATGCTTAAACTATATTCATTTACAAAGGTTTCTTTAATAAAATAGAAAGCCATTTCCATGTAAGTTTCAGGAATAAATAATGGTTGATGTCAATAAGACTAAGAAAAAAGGCTGTCATTCTCAGAGACAATAGCTATAGGTTTTCATGAACATACCTACTTTTAGCAAGTATAGATTTGAACCTAATTTAGTTAGTTAGATCAATAGAAGAATAACCAATTTATGCTTTGCCTTGAATCATACATAATGGAAAAATAATAGAATTAGAAAGATCTGAAATTCATCTCATTATTTAAATGTGACCAATAATCTTTTGTGTATAAATTAATTCCCTATCCAAAAAAGTCTAGAAAATATATGATCCTAATGATGCAATTCCCAACAAAGATAAATGAGTGTTGATTCATTGATTTTTTTTTTGCAAGGCAATGGGTTTAAGTGGCTTGCCCAAGGCCACACAGCTAGGCAATTATTAAGTATCTGAGACTGGATTTGAACTTGAGCTCTCCTTATTCCAGGATTGCATCACCTAGCCACCCCTTGATTCTTGTTTTCAAAGGAAAAGCAAAAGGGAAAATGTTCTTTTTTTTTTTTTTTGAAATTAGCTATACAGGGCAACTTTGGATAAACCACTTCATGTTTTTGAGTCTTAGTTCCATTTCTATAAATTGAAGATATTGGACTTATTCTGCTTGACCTCAGAAAATAGTACCAGAATCAATGGGTGACAGTTATCAATAGACATATTTTAGCTTTAAAATAAGAAAAGATATCCCACCAAATAGCATATGTAAATCATAGCTAGATACCTGAAGTACACTTGTAGCTATATGTCTTTCTGACCTTTTATATTATTTGTAATTTTAGTTATTTCTGAGGTTGTGATCTTTATGAGAAGATGAAATTTAATAAGCAATATATATGTGCTTATATCCATATTTACTACATATAGTACTGTACTTAGGTTCTTATTTAAAATTATTTAAAATGACTTAACAACTATTCATTAAAATTACAACAACCATAACTCTGGTCATTTTTGTTCTAACTCAACAACAGTAACCAACAATGCAAAAATTGTTACGTCGGGATCATCACCCTCATCACCATCATTAATCATAGTTAGCATTAGTAATAATATTAGAAGACTTGCAAAGATCCTTACTACAACCCTGTGAGGTAGATGTTGTTACTATTTGCATGTTGCAGATAAGAAAACTGAGACACAGAACTTAAATGACGTGTTCAGAGTCACAGAACTAATAAGTGCAAGTCAAAATTTGAACTCTGGTTGCTCTGTCTCCAAACTTCTTTATCTTAATTTCAGCTACCTACACGAGTTACTTAGAATCAGATCCTAGTTTAACAGTAATACAAATGTTCTATAAATTCAAGATGTTTAAAAATGGAATGAACTATTTTATTTGGTAGGAAGCTCTTTTTACTGTACCAATGCAAGTGAATATGAGAACCATTTGTGTAGAAGGTATGGAATTCTTGTTGGATTTGATACTCTTGGAGATCTGTATCTCTAGATTCTGGAAAAATGGGCATTTTGATTGGGTCATTAGGATAATGAAAATAAAGGAACATTCCATGCTTACATGAGGTACTAAACAGATCTGGGCATGGAATCAGGAAGAACTACATTCCAATTCTATGGTACGTATTTAGATTTATGACCCTGAACAAGTCATTTGACTTTTTTGGAGTGCCAGTCACCTTATCTGTTAATTGAACAGGTTGGATTTCTTTATCTTCAAGGAATTTTCCAACACAATTTAGTGTTAGTATCAATTTAGATACTCCTAAGGATTGAGTTATTTCTGCAATATTCATGACCAAAACAGACAGTCCATTAACTTACAAATCAAACCAATTCTGATGAAAGGCAACAAATTTTGAATTCATTCATCAATGCTTCATGAATGACAGATAAAAAAGAGCAATAATAAAAATAAAGGTCTTAGACAATTCTTTTCTCTGCCCTGGTCAGACCACATTTGAACTACTGCATTAAGGTCTAGTTACAACTTTTTTGATAAAGTACAGTAAGTTCAAAGGAACATAAGGACAACAATGGTTCTCAAGTCAGCATCAATGGAAGATTAATTGAAGGAATCAGGGAATATTTATTAGAAATAAGGCAATTTTGGGAAGGAAATGAGAGCTGACTTCAAATATCAAAAGGCAGGTCATTTGGAAGAGAGAGATTTGAGTTGTGCTATTTGACACCAAAATAATTAGTACTGGAATTGAAGTAGGGGACGTTATTCAAATCCTGTTACTTATTACTTAATTACCTTTTGAACCATGGGTAAGTCACTTTAACTTCCCTGAGTTTAAATTACTTTATCGGATTCTATGATCCCTTTTCTGTCTAAAACTTATGAATGAATCTTATAGAATGTAGTCTTAATCAATGTCTCAAGTCTTAATGTAATTTTAAGCTTAAGTAGCTTAAAGCTACACTGAGACTTTTAGAACATCATATATATATAATATATATGAATACATATATATATACTCACAGATGTATGAAAATGGGTACATGTATATACACATATTTTTATATAACTTTGTACCCTCTTACCTTTCCAGTTTTCTTATATCTTAGTCCCATAAATATACCTTAGATGCAGTGACAATGACTTCCTGGCTCTTCCATGAACAAGATACTCCATCTACTCCAAATATTCCAGACAATTCCTTGGGATGTTCCCTAATCCTGGAATGCGCTCTCTCTTCAGCTCCAACTACTGACTTCCCTGACTTTTTTAATGTCTCCAAAGAAATCCCACTTTCTACAGGAAGTTTTCTTATAGAGTTCTAAAAGTCCATTGCCTTCCCCCTTTAAAAATACTTTCCACTTGTCCTGTGTATAGCTTGCTTCATATATCTTTGTTTTATTTTGTCTTCTTTGTAATCTCTTTGATAAGAGGGACTGTTTTTTGCCTTTTTTTCATCCCCAGAATATGGCATAAAGAAGGTACCTAATTAATGCTAATTAATTAATTGGTATGTATGTGTGTGATGTATGTGTACCTAGACTTGGCTTTCTTCAAAGCTTTAGGGTACAGATGAAGTATAGTTGAAACTTTCTTATACAACTAGATGATGTATAGATCAGACTTACATATGATCTACACACATACATGTACATATGTTTATGTATATATTTATACATGTATATAAATATGCATGTAAGTTTATGTGTATATAATAATTTCTTTATGATAAATTTCTATATATTCTCACAGGTATTTCAACAAAAATTGTTCTTCCTTAAACAACTTCCCTCTTTATCCTAGTTGTGCTAATTTTCTTAATGGCTCTCCAGGCTTTACCACTGGTTCAGAATTTAGAGATTTCTCTCATCTCTCTCCTTATTTCAGAGATGAGAAAAAAATAAGATGAGCCATGATGTGACTTGCCCAGAGTCACAGGGGTCGTCAGCAGTTGAGGTTGGTTTCAAGTCCAGGTTTCTTGACCGAAAAATCCAGTGTTTTTGTTTAGTTTTGACACTTTGCTAGTTCCCTTCAGTATCTATTTGATGCTGTGCAATAATGATATGATTTCAGACAATGTGGAATATTGAGAAAAGAAAGCATTATTATAGCCTGAAGGTCTATTTTATAGCCATTCCTTTGTACTTCCTTATTAGATCCCATCTAAGGCAAGTCTTAGAGAAATTTTGTTTGTTTGTTTTTTAGCTATGATTAATTCTTTGTGTCAAAACATTTTAGCAAAACCATGTTAGCAAACACTGAAGATGCATTACCAGAGGTATGCCTAGAAACCTAATCCATGCACCACTCAGTTGCAACAGAGAGCTTCATTTATTCTTGCTCTGAACTCTAAGCTTTGGGGTAAGTGAAAGTTCATGTACAACTTGGTCCCCTGTATAGTTGCTTGGTTAGTCCCTAGCATTGCCATTTCACAAAACAAAAATAAATATTATTGGGAAATTGTTTTGTTCACTTTCCTCCCTTTAAGTGCCAAAGATCATTTCCTATTACTTCTTTCTCATCTTTTTATCCTTTAGATCAATAATTCTAATTCTATTGCTATTATTGCTAAATTAATAATGCTTTACATAAATCACCTTTTAATATACATACCAATTCTTCAGCATAGTGATATTGTTATGCCTAGAAATCCCCTGTGATGGAATATTCAAGGCTTTATTGCATAAAGAATTCAGTTTAATATCTATATATCGAAGAAATGAGCTGGGAGCTACAGATAGATTATATAAATAGTGTAATAATCAAAGTGGAATACTCACACTGGGGCAATCTAGGGTGGCCAGTGGATGACAATCAAGAATCCAGAAAGGACCATTCATCAAATTCCCATGGAAATTACTAAAAATAGACAAAAACAGGAGGAGCTGCAAAATATATTATGAATTCACTAATATTTTGTGGTTTCCTCAACTTAGTGTTGGCCTCAGGTCCTAGCTATCTTTGTGTCATTTCAGATCTGTTTTGACTGATGTCCTGGGCTTACAAAGCTATGGTCTAGTCATGCTCTGGTTCTACTGTATTTCTGTGTGCTTTCTTTTGACTTAAAATTGATCTTGGTTATTCACTGAAAATAACTATTATTATTATTATTATTATTATTATTATTATTATTATTATTATTATTATTATTATTGATTTTATTGACAAAAACTTTTGCTGGGAATTCACAACTCGAATTTTGCTGCTAGAGATTTTTGTAAGGAAATTCATGTCATAACCATCACTGCTTAAAGGGGTGCATACTATTGTGACTTTTACAGCTTAATGAATCCACATTTTAATCCTTTAACCAACCAAGACCCTACAAATAACAGTTCCATTTTTCAGATGAAGAGAGAGAGGACTTATATCAGATTGAACTTGCACAGTAGAGTCCAGATTTGTAACTATCTCAGTCCTGTCTAGACTTCTGAACATTAAACCATTCTGTCTTATATTAGATCTTTTCTGAAACTTGTGATATCACCAACTGGATTTGCTGCCTATTATATGTAACAAAAAGAAGATAAGAAGATAGCATTTTATGTTTTATATCCCTACTGTGTTGAGTAAGATAATTAAGTACTTGAACCTTAAAAACTATAGAAAGAAGTATAAAATAGACTTGTAATGATTAAAGATCCATGATTAGTACAGACTGATCAGTAAATAAAGGTGAAATGTTTACCATGTACAAATGGTTTCTCCTTGTCTCAAGGACCCAAACAATAGTAAAACATCCTCTTTTTAAGCTAGTTTAGTCACTTTCAGGTTCATTTAATACCTTCTTAGTGTGAATTATCACCAATCTCTTTCTTCCTACTTCACCACACACATATGCTCCAGATAGCTTGCTTTAGGTAATATAACTCTAGAATTATTGGTCATATTCTTAAAGGAAATTGAGTAAAACCAAAAGTGCAAGTCTTTCTTTGTTCCAAGTACCTGAGTCATAAACCTAAAAGACAAATGGGAAATAATATGTTGTGAAGCAAAACATGTTTCACCTTGAGTGGAGAAACTTGAGTTTCCTCATACCTATTAACTGTGCAACAACAGTCACTTCTCAGAGCCTTAGTTCCCTTATTTCTGCAACAGGGATTATATGCTACCTGAAACTTTCTTCCTGGATGTTCTTTCTTTCTTTTTTAAAATCTATCTTCATCTATATGCATGTGTATATTTTTAAGTTGTAAAATTTCCCTCCACCCTCCCCTTCTCACCCATCTCCCTTCAGTGGCAGACAGTCAGGTTAGCATTGTATATACATATTTTTGATAAACGTGTTTACAGATTAGTTATCTCAGACTGAGGAATTAGGATTAAGGTAAAGAGATACATAAAAGATAATTTTTATAAATTACTCATCAGATTCTGAAGGTAGGTGTGTGTGTGTGTGTGTGTGTGTGTGTGTGTGTGTGTGTGTGTTGTTTTGTTTTGATTTCCTTCCTCTGGATGGGTATAACATTGTCCATAGCCAATCTAATATTGTTGTCCTAGCTCTCTGAACTGCTGAGAGGAGCTGCCTCCATCAAAGTTATTCATCTCAAAGTTGTTAATGTGTACATTGTTTTCTTGGTTCTATGCCCTTCTATTAGTATCAGATTCCATAGGTCATTCAATGCTTCTCTAGAATCTGACCATTTATGGTTTCTTGTAGAACAATAATATTCCATAGTACTCACGTGCTAAAACTTGTTTAGCCATTCTCCAAATGATAGTCATCCCCTCAATTTCCAGTTTTTTGCCACTACAAAAGGAGCTGCTATGAATATTTTGGAACATGTAGGACTTTTCCCTTTTTTAATAATTTCTTCTGGATTATAGACTAGAATTGGAATTGCCAGGTCAAAAGGTATGAACATTTTTATTCCCCTTTGGACATAGTTGCACATTTTTCTCCAGAAAGGCTGGATCTGTTCACAACTCTACCAGCAATGAATCAATATTTCAATCCTCCCACAACCTCTTCAAAATTGATCATTTCCCCTTTTTCTCACATTGGTCAATCTTATGGGTGTGAGGTGATAACTCATAGTTGTTTTAATGTGCATTTCTCTCATCAATAATGATTTGGACCATTTTTATATGATCATATATAAATTAAATTTATTCATTTGAAAACTGTCTATTCATATCCTTTGTCCATTGATCAATTGGAAAATGACTTTCAAACTTCTAAATTTGAAGCAATTCTCTATATATTTTAGAAATGAGACCTTTATCAGAATTCCTAGTTGTGAAGATTGTTTCCAAGTATTCTGCTTTCCTTCTAATTTTGGCAGCATTGGTTTTTGTAATGCAAAAACTTTTTTATTTAATGTAGTCAAAGTCATTCAGTTTGGAATTTATCATGTACTCTATTTCTAGATTTGTCATAAATTTTTCCCCTTTTCATAGATCTGACAGAATATTTCTTGATCTGTTAATTGGTGTATGGTATCATCACTCTTTATATCTAAATCTTGTACCAATTTTGACCTAATTTATGTATAGGGTGGGCCTATGCCTCATTTTTGTCATACTATTTTCTAGTTTTCCCAAGAATATTTGTCAGATAGTTAGTTATTATTCCAGAAATTTATGTCTTTGGGATTGTCAAGCAGTAGATTACTGTAGTCATTTACTCCTGCTTCTTTTGCACCTATTCTAACCCACTGATCCATTACTCTATTTCTTAACTAGTGCTAGGTGATTTTAATGACTGTCACTTTATTATATAGTTTTAGGTCTGACAGAGTTAGATCACCTTCCTTTACATTTATTTTCAACAATTCCTTTGACATTCTTGACCTTTTGTTGCTCCAGATGAATTTCATTACTATTTTTTCTAGCTTGTTAAAATAGTTATTTGGTAGTTTGATTGGTAAGGTAAATTAAATAAGTAATTTAATTTGGATAAAATTGTTGTTTTTTTATTATATTAACTCTACCTAAACATGAGCAATTGACATTTTTCCAGTTGTTTATATTTGACTTTGTGTGAAAAGTGCTTTGTAATTGTGTGTTCATATAATTTCTAGGTTTGTCTTGGGAGATAGATTCCCAAGTATTTAATGTTATCTATAGGTTCTTTAAATAGAATTTCTCTTTCTATCTCTTGCTGTTGGGCTTCATTGTTCATATGTAGAAATACTGATGATTTTTGTTGGTTTATTTTATACCCTGCTACTTTGCTGAATTTATTAATTTTTAAGTAGTTTTTAGATGATTTTCTCTGATTTTCTAAGTTTACAATTATATCATCTGCAAAGAGTGAAAGATTTGTTTCCTTTACTAATTCTAAATCCTTCTAGTTTCTTTTCTCTTATTACTAAAGTTAGCCTTTCTAATACTATGTAGTACATAGTGATAATGAGCATCCTTGCTTCATCCCTGATCTTATTGGAAATGCTCTTAGTTTATCCCTAAACCATATAATATTTGTAGATGTTTTAGATAGATACTGCTTATTATTTAAAGGAAAACTCCATTAATTCCTGTACTCTCCAGTGTTTTTTTTTTTAATAGGAATGGTTGTTATATTTTATCAAAGTATTTTTTTAGTATCTAATCATATGAATTTGGGGGGGTTGTTATTGATATGTTCAATTATGTTGAATGTTTTCCTAATATTGAATCATTCCTGACTACCTGATATAAATTCTATCTAATCATGGTGTATTATCCTAGGATAATTTGCTGTAATCTCTTTGCCAAAACTTTATTTAAGATTTTTGCATAAATGTTCATTAGGGAGATTGGTCTATAGTTTTCTTTGTTTTGGTTCTTCCTGCTTTAGGTATCTGCACCATATTGGTGTCATAAAAGGAATTTTGCAGAAATCCTTCTCCTATTTTTTTTTTAAGTTTTAGCAATGCAAATAGGGTTAAGTGGCTTGCCAAAGGCCACACAACTAGGTAATTATTAAGTGTCTGAGGCCGGATTTGAAATTAGGTACTCCTGATTTCAGTGCCGGTGCTCTATCCACTGCACCACCTAGCCATGCCCCTTCTATTTTTTTAAAAAAATTATGTAGAATTGTAACTAATTGTTCTCTAAATGTTTAGTAGAATTCACTTGTCAATCTATTTGGACTGTACACTTTTGTAGGGAGAATGTTGATGGTTCCTTCAATTTATTTTTCTAAAATGGTACTATTTAAGTATTTTATTTCCTTTTCTGTTAATCTGGGAAGTTTGAATTTTTGAAAACTTCATCCATTTCATTCACGTTATCAAATTTATTGGTATATAGTTGGACAAAAAAAGCTCTGAATTATCTCTTTAATTTCCTCCTCATTGGTGATGCATTCACTCTTTTCAGGTTTGATGCTGATAATTTGGTTTTCTTCTTTCTTTTTTTAAGATCAGATTAAACAAAGGTTTATTTATTTTTATTGTTTTTTTTAATAAAAGCAAGACTTAGAGATAGCAAGATAGCAGGGTGAAGGTAACAAGCTCCTGGAGCTTTTCCATACCAAAGATGTAGCCTCTACTCTGACATTCAAGATACAGATCCTACTGAGAAAAAAGAGAAGATTAAGTTTTGGGTGATGGACATTGTGGAGGATCTTCAGTAAAGGTCTGTCTCTGTGGGAAAAGTCAGAATAAGGCAGGAGAGCTGGAAAGTCAGCAGGAGGCAAGCTGACAATGGAAGAGGTCCTGGCAGCTAGATAGCAAACAATCCAGGATGATCCCAACCCCAAACAAAGACTGAACCCTAGAGCACCAGGGTAAAAGACAGGACTGGACCAGTAACAAACCACTGCTAAGTCAGAACCTGGACATAAAAGAGGAAACAGACCTCTGCAAAGGCAAAACTTGGACTATATAGGCAACATCTTGGCCAGTGACAAGTCAAGGATCAGACCCCAGATCCAGAAAAAAAAAGTTTGGATATATATTCCCTATATTCCAGGAGCAGAACTGAAACATTAATTAAAAAGAAGAGCAGAAAAGCTAAAAGAGAGATTCTTATCATTACAGATAAGGATGACAATAAAAGCAAGCTTTAATTTTGTTTCTTAGATCAATGATTTCCTTGCTTTCAATTTTATTAATCTCTTCCTTGATTTTCAGAATTTCTAATTTGGGATTTAATTGGAAATTTTTAATTTATTATTTTTCTAGCTTTTTTAGTTGCATACCCAATTCATTGATCTCTTCCTTTTTAGTTTTATTCATTAAAGTATTTAGAGTTATAAAATTTCCCCTACAAACTGCTTTGGTTGCATCCCATGCATTTTGGTTTGATGTCTCATTGCTATCATTTTCTTGGATGAAATGATTATTTCTGTTATTTGCTACTTGATCCACTCATTTCAAAGTACGTGTATTGTTTCTAATTAATTTTTGGTTTTTCTTTCCAACACCCTTTAATACTTGTAATTTTTGTTGCATCATGATCTGAAAAAACATGGATTTATTGTTTCTGCCTTTCTTCATTTGATTGTAAAGTTTTTAATGCCCTGGTACATGATCAGTTTTGGTATAGGTGCCATGTATTGCAGAGAAAAAAGGTATATTCTTTTCTATCCCCATTAAGTTTTCCACAGAGGTCTATTATAACTTAATTTTCTAAGATGTTATTTACCTTCTTAAACTTCCTTCTTGTTTATTTTGTGGTAAAAGTTTTATTTAGTTCTGAGAGAGGGAGGTTGAGAGCCCCCATTATTGAAGGTTTGTTGCCTTTGCCTCCTTGTAATTCTTTCAGTTTTTCCTTTAAGAATGTGTATTCTATACCACTAGGTGCTTACATGTTAATAGTACTATAAATTCATTTCCTATGGTGCCTTCTTTTTTGGTTTTGCAAGGCAATGGGGTTAAGTGACCTTCCCAAGGTCATACAGGTAAGCAATTATTAAGTGTCTGAGGCTGGATTTGAACTCAGGAACTCCTGAACTCCAGGGTCAGTGCTCTATCCACTGCTCTCTACCTAGCTGCCCTTTATGTTGTTGAGCTGCATTCCCTTTCCAGTTGGTAGATGAATTGCATTTTTTTTCCAGTTGGTTGGTTTTATTTTTTGAAGAGTTACATTCTTTTTCCAGTTGGTTATTTTTACTTTTAAAAGAGTTGGGGTTTGTTTGGTCAATTTTTCATAATTTTCCTGCATGGCTCTCATTTTTTTTCCATTTTTCTTTTTCCTTTCTTCTTTGGTTTTCAAATTCTTTTTTTAAGCTCTTCTGTGAGGTTTTGGATTTGATTCCAAATCATAGGCTCCTTTGAGACTTCCCATGTAGGTAATTTTTCACAGCTTTCTTCTTCTGGGGTGGCAGTTTTCTCATCTTTATCTACATGATAACTTTTTATGGTTAGTACTCTTAGCTTTTTTGCTCATTTTGATTGTTTGAGTTCTGCTTTCTGGGATACAGGGATTATAGACTCAAACTTTTTTATGCTGGGACCCTGACTTATTATTGGCCAAAATGTTACTTATGAAATCTGGGCCTTGCCTTTGCAGAGATTTGTTTTCCTTTTTTATGTCCAAGTTCAGACTATGCAGTGGTTTGTTCCTAATCTTGCCCTCTCTTTTGCACCCTGCTCCCCCACCCAGTGCTCCCAGGGTTCATACTTTGTTTGGGGTCGGGTCCCTCCCTGCTGGCTTGCTATCTAGCTGCCAGGACCTATGCTATTGTCAAGCTGTCAGGACCTGGACAAAACTGTGGTTAAAAGTCTCCAACTGACTTTCCCACTCTCCCACCTTGCTGAACTTTACTTTTCTTCTCCTCCAAAGAGACAGACCTTCACTGAAGATAATCCACAATATCTACAATTCAAAACTTGCTTGAATCTTTTTTTTTTTGGTAGGGTCTATAAACTTTAATGTCTCTGTAACTTTAATGTCTCTAGAAGCTTCATTGAGCTATGTATAGGGAAAAGCTCTGGAACCATGCAAACTTCACACTGCTGCCATCTTGGCTCCACCTGGGAAGCTTGAACTTAGATCTTTCTGACTCCAAGTCCAGAGATCTATCATTGTAACCACTTAAGGAGGGTAAATGATAAGAAATGAGGGATAGGGAAAAGGAATCAAGCAATGCCAGGGGTAAGGGGTGATTATCATGTTGCTCTCCCCTCCTTATGCCAATGTCAGATTTGGGAACATCAGTGAATTACATTTTTTTTTGCAAACTGAAATATTTTCCAACAACAGTTATTGCCAGTCTTTGAACTGGAGTGCTCTGTAGCCTCTCTGTGACTATAGTAGGGATAGGGCAAATAGAATCCTGAAGACTCATTGACCTTGGGAGAAAGTTAATGACAACCTAGAAAAGCAGACATAAAACTTTTCATGGTCATCTAATAGATATGTGAAAACACCATTTTTTCTTACCCTTGATAAAATGTCAATTTAATTACTGTGTGAGCTATCTGGACTTATAAACTTGATATCTTGGGAGATTTGATTTGGGCAATGGGAATTGAGAGTGTTTGCTGGTTTAATATAGTTTTCTGGGATTAATACTAAATAAATCATCACTTTGTTGCAATATTGTATAATATATTACATGAGCAAGCCCTGACTTATCTGACATAAGTTCAAAGAGGGAGAAATGGGGGAATAAGAATTTAAGCAGAAATGAATCAAATTTGGCAAAAAATTATACTTTGTTGTTCATTCATTCAGTCTTTTCGACTCTTTGTGATCCTGTGGGCTGACCCTTTTAACCTCCAATATCTTCATTATCTTATCCAAGTTTATATTCATTGCTTTCATGATACTAACAAATTCATCCTTTATTGTTATCTTCTCCTTTGTTCATCAATCTTTCTCAACATCAGAGTATTTTTCCTTAAGATCTGGCTTCTCTTTATGTGGCTAAAGTATTTAAACTTCATCTTCAGAATTTTTTCTTCCAAAAATAATCTGAATTAATTCCTTTTTAGTATTGACTAATTTGATCTCTTTGCTGTTCAAGATGTTTTCAAAAGTCTTCTCCAGCAACATAATTCCAATGTATTAATTCTTTGGCACTCAATTTTGCTTGTAGTCTAAATCTTATAGGCAAACATTACAAATGACAAAATCACAGATTTGAAGCTATGGACCTTTATCAACAAGGTGATAATCTCTACTTCCTTTTCAGCATGCTATGCAAATTTCCATGGCTTTTCTTCCAAGGAGTAAATTTCTTTTATTTCATGGCTGCAGTTGCTGTCTGCAGTGATCTTTGAGTTCAAGGATATAAAATCTGATACTGATTCCATTTTTTTCTCCCTTTGTTTGCCAGAAAGTGATAAGACTAGTCTCCATGTTCTTAGTTTTGTTGCTGTTGTTAATATTGTTTCTTCGTTTTATAGTTTTAAACTTCAAACCCACTTTTATACTCACCTTTCACCCACATCAAAAAATTTCTTAATTTTGAATTAAGAACTGAGTGTTATTATCTGCATATCTTAGATTGTTTCTTGTTTCTCCTAGCAACACTGATAACATTAATTTCAACTTTTGATTTGTCCATCCTACCATTTCATAAGATGCATGTAAGTTAAATAAATAAGGTGAAAATATACAATCTTGTACTCCTTTCCCCAAGCTTAAATTAATCAAATAATCCATGTTCTATTCTAACTGAATGCGCCACATACAGATTCCTCATGAGATAAGTAAACTCATCTGGTACTCCCATATCTTTGAGAACCTGTCACATTTTGTTGTGATCGATAAAGTGAAAGACTTTGGTATAGTCAATAAAGCAGATGTGGATGTTACGTTACTCCCTTGTTTTCTCCATATTCTAGCAAATATTCCAACTGATCACAAGTTCTTCCATATCTTAGAAAACCAATCTTCACTTTTGGTAAATCTTAGTTCACATATTGCTCAAGACTAACTTTCAGAATCTTAAGCATGTGACATGAGCACAGTTGTTTAGTAATTTGAGCTTTTTTTTTTTTTTAACATTGTCCTGCTCTGGAATTTGAATTTAAACTAATCCTTTCTAATCTAGTGACCATTGTTGTTCTACAAATTTGCTGATCCATTGAGTGCAACACTTCAACTGAATAATCTATTAGAATTCTAAATAGTTCACCTGCAATTTTTTATCACCTTCACCAGATTTATTGTTAATAGTCCTTCCTAAGGCCTGCTTGACTTCATTCTCCAGAATGTATGATTCTGGATCAGTATCTACATGTTTGTGGTTATCAATGATATTAAGATGTTTCTTGTATAGTTCTGTGTATTTTTGACATTTCTTCTCATTGTCTTCTACTTCTGTTAAGTTCCTACCATTTTAGTCTTTTATCAGGCTCAATTTTGCATGAAATGTTCCATCAATGTGTTCTTGAAGAAATATCTTATCTTTCATATTTTATTATTTTCTTCTATTTCTTTGGATTACTCATTTAAGAAAATTTTGTCTCTCCTTACTATTGGGAATACTGCATTAAGTTGTATAGATCTTTTTTTTTTTTCATTTCCCTTCTGATTTCTTTTTTGTTCTGAAGCTATTTGTAAAACCTCATCAGGCAACCACTTCCTTTTTCCTTCTCTTCTTTCACTTTTGATATTTTTTTATTTCCAATTCCTGTACAGTATTTCAAATCTCTATCCATAGTTTTACAGGAACTCTATCTATGATATCTAATCCCTTAAATTTAGTTATCATTTCTTCTTTGTATACATAAGGGATGTTATTTAGGTCAAACCTATAGCTTTTGATGATTATCCCTACTTTAATTTGTCTGAATTTTAAAATAAGAAGTTTATGATCTGACCCACAGTCAGCTCCAAGTTTTGTTTCAACTGTCCAAATAGAGCTTCTCCATCTTTGGTTGCAATGTACATAATAAATCTGATTTTAATACTGACCAGCTTGTGATGTCCATGTGTAGAGTTGTCTTTTGTATTGTTGAAAAAAATGCTATGTTATATTGGCAAAACCCTATTACTTTCTGTTCTGCATCATTTTATACTCTGGTGCCAAATTTGTCTGTCATTACATTTGATTTCCTATTTTAGTTTTCCAATCCACTATGAAGACTATGACATCTATTTTTGATGCTATGTATAGAAGATGTTGTAGATCTTCATAGAACTGAATGATTTTGGTCATTTCAGCAACAATGGTTGGAGCACAGAATTGCATTACTGTGATGTTGAAAGGTTTGCCTTCAATTTAAACATATCACTTGTTAATTTGTAAAATTATAAACCAGTACTGATTTTCTTATCATTTTTAAGCTTGCCTTCATTCCTAAGAGCTTACTCTCTAGGTTCACTTGCAATATTGATATTTACAGAATTGGACTTTTTCTTGATCATCATCACACATCCACATCTAAACTTCTTTTTGGCTTAAGCTCAGCTGCTTCATTATTTTTGGAGCCATTGTCGTTGTCCTCTGCTCTTCCCCAGTAATGCATCGGATAGCTTTTGACTTGATGAATTATCTGGTGTCATATCTTTTATTATTTTAATACCATACATGGGGTATTCTTGACAAATATATTAGTAATGATTTGCCATTCCTTCTCCAGTGGATCACCTGTCAGAACTCTCCACTATGATTTGTCTAACTTGGGGAACTCTATACAGCATAACTCACACATTTTCTTTTTAGGTTTTTGCAAGGCAAATGGGATTAAGTAGCTTGGCCAAGGCCACACAGCTAGATAATTATTAAGTGTCTGAGGCAGGATTTGAACTCAGGTACTCCTGACTCCAGGGCTGGTGCTCTATCCACTGAGCCACCTAGCCACCCCATAACTCACATTTTAATTGAGCTAGATAAGCTTTTCTGCTATGACAATGATGCAAGGAAGAGAATTACAGAATGACAGTAAGCAAAGATTATTTTATTATCACCATTTTTATTATTCTCTGATGTTTCCATATTTCCTACATATAAAATCCATATTCCCAGATATTTTTAAGTTTTCTTTATCTGCTCACTTCCCTTTGTCTACCTACCTTTTCCTAAATATTCTTCAATATGCACATTCCAATTTACTAAGAGTCTTTGTTTAATACTTTTTATTTTTTAAATTTTTTAAAATTTTATTTTATTTAAGGCAATGGAGTTAAGAGTGACTTGCTCAAGGTCACACAGCTAGGCAATTATTAAGTGTTTGAGGCTGGATTTGGTGCTCTATCTACTTCACCAACTAGCAGCCTCTGTTCAGTACTTCGTTCAAAAGGAATCTCTTTTTAGCTTCTTTGGCTTTGCTAATGTTTCCTCTATCTAAAATATTCTCCCTTTTTCCAATTTCCATCTCCCCTGAAAGGCTCATTTCAGTTTCCACATCTTTTATGAAACCTTTGCTCTGGGCCACAAGAATACAAGTACATGTACAAATATATAAAAATACATACTTATTAAGTACCTGATGTTAACAGAGTACCAAGCTATGAGTTGGGAAAAGATCGCAAATTCAGAAAGGAAAGGAGTGCTGACTTCATAGAACTCATAGTCTATGAGAAGAGATACAATGGATGTTGCCACTGCAGATGGGTTTAATATACAGTATTACTATGCTATATAATTTCCAGTCATCTCTATACTATACATTATTTACTTGAGTCATCATCTATACCTCTTCTACATCCAAAATTTGGGCCATACCCCTAGATATGGCTATGCTACCATAATATGGCACTACCCTTCCCCCTGCCATTGCAGCACCCCTTTATGTGATATTGTCTCCTGTTAAAATGTGAAATCCTTGAGAGTAGAGGTTGTATTTGCTCATTTGAATTTATAAGCCAACCTTTCTATCTATCTATCTATCTATCTATCTATCTATCTATCTATCTATCTATCCATCTATCTATCTATCTATCTATCATTGTATCTGTCTGTCTGTCTTTGTCTGTCTATTTAGCTACCTATCTACCTATTTACCTATTTAGTTATTTATGTATATGATAACTGCATTAGGGAAATATGAACAAAGTTCTCTATAAGGTGGGGGATGATGGGGCAGGGCATGTGTGAAAGATCTCTTAATTATTTAATTGAAGTTTTCTACATACTACGAAGTTGAGTTTTAGCTCTAACTATGACAATTTCTAACTATGTAGCTTTGAGAAAAAACATGAGAAAAAGAAAAAAGTATCAAGTTTTAAAAAGTGAAAATAGTGTGCTTTGGTCTACATTTAGACTCCATAATTCTTTCTATGGATATGAATGGTATTGTCCATCACAAGTCTTTTAGAATTGCCCTTGAACTCTATATGGCTGAGAATAGCTAGGTCCATCATAGTTAATCTTCACTCAGTGTTACTCTCAATGTTCAAGACACACCTTTTAAGATTGTTTTAGGCAAAATGCTTTGTAAGCAACAAAATTATATGCAAATATTAGTTATTATTAAAAATGGGAGTTTGGGGGGATAAAAAATATTCCTCATGTTGGAAACTTTCAATATGTATTATTCCTATATTCCCTAAAGAGTCAGTATATAATTTTTAAGACAAAAATAGTGAGTTTTTTTTTAATGTGAAATAAGAAGAATGAATGCGATGAGCATCTTCCTGTCCTGAATCTATGGTGCTGGTGGAGAAAATGATGATAATTGATGATAATAAAAAATTTGGAGTACCTGAAAATGGTATCATTTAAAACTGGAAAGTTGAATTGTTTTGTCGTCCCTCTCTTCCACCATAATTACATTACTTTTCAGTGTTGACTTGAGGTACATCCAGGATAAGGATGCAGCAAAATAATTTATTAGTGTTTCAGCCAGGATTTTATTCTAGATGTCTGATCTCTTTCAGCAACAAGTTGCTAACTTTCAGTGGCAACTTAGATTCACTGCAGAGCATGGAGAAATCTATAATCAAAATGTGGGGGACCCTAAATTTCTTATACATTCCAGTGATTTAAATAATGAGAGTTTGCAAACATTTCATAACTTCAGAGGAAGGGATTCAGAGAAATAATTTCCTCTGTGTTTAAGGATAAGCTACCCAAGACAGGAAGGCTATATCCTACTCATATTTTTGGTTCACTGAGGTAATAATGAAAATACCCCAAGTTTATTGCCATTGCCTTAGAGATATAGAGATTTCTGCAAAAAAAGCAAACCAAACAAAAATGCTAAAAGCATTGACTTTGTATTAGGGGAACATTTTATATCCCTCAAAGGAAGAAACTTTTCTTTAGGTATGCCCAGCAAGGAAAGGAGGTGGGGGGAGGAGGAAGAATTTGGAATGAAGAGGAGAACAAAGGTAAGGATTACCATCATCCAAAAGATAAATTCAACAATCCAATCTCTGGAAGGATAAGGAGCTTGAAGCTGACATGAAGCAGGAAAAGAATGGGAAATGGTAATTTGGTCTAGAATTGCCTTCTTGCCTTATAACTCAAGCAAATGATGCCTAAATTTTGGTTATTCCTCCAATTCTTTTGTATGGCTCACATGGTTTATTTCAGATAATTAGATTAAATAGCAGTGTAGAGAAACTTTAGATTTTTAAAAAGAGGTGTGTGGGATCTCACTTAGATTAGAACTTACAATTTATTACTAGTGGAAATTGGGAGTTTCCAGTAGACAAAATTGCACAAATAGGCTCTTAGGGATGGATGTTCCAGGGAGGAGCAGGGCTACTCTATTCAACAGGAGGAAGAGAAAAAAGTCAATAAGAAAAAAAAAGAAGTTAGATTTTTCCAAATCATTTTTTTTTGGTATAACTGAAAGGAAATTTTGTTTCTGTAAATATTAGAGGGGATGCAGATCCATTCTTGGAATTCCCAAAGTACTTTATGCCTGGCTTATTATAGTTTTTCACATTCTCACTTGTTTTGTGCTTCATTTATAAATGAATCTTGTATCCCCTAATGAATTGTGAATTGAGGACAAGGGATTGGGTTTTATTTAGTTTTATGTCTCCCACACTGCTTAGTCCAAAGTATCACACATAGAAAATGTTTATTAAATGTATACTGTTAAGTAAGGAAAGAAAGAAGTAAGGAAGAGAGGAAGGGAGGTAGGAAAGGAAGAGGAAACAGCTTCCTGCTATAGTGGGTTTTAGAAATGCCAGGGAAGGATTGGGTTTTACCTGATAGCTCCCTTGGTACTATAAAACTACTTGGAACAAAATTTCAACCACAAAGCTCTGTAGCTTTCGACTATCTTCATTTAAAACAAATAGAAGAGCATTAGAAACTCAAAGGAATATAGTTACTAGTAAAATACCTGAATACAAACATTGAAAACTTTTCTAATTAATAAATAATATTAAGACCAGGTTTTCTGACTTTCAGTCAAGTGCTTTTTTTCCTATTATATAATGTTAGAAATGACTGTTTCTATTAAATCACTAACAGTCATTGTGAAGAAACAACAACCCACATATATCTAATTCAATGTAGTTATGCCAAAATAAACTTTAGCCCCAACACTAAACATAATTGAATAGGCTGGACAGTTGGACTGTGAGAATAGGGAGGTGGCAGACTATAAAATAACCTTAATGGGGACAACTCCTCTTCCTTCCTCAGAGGTTTCCTGTAGGTATCATATAAAAACAGATAAGAGGCCAGGAATTAATAATTTGAACTTTGTACTTTGTTCTTAAAGTTGATTTTTTTTTCCCCAGGAGGCGAGAAACCTCAATGGAATCCTGAGCAATCTTTTCTTGGTCAAGCAGTGATGTTTGCCCTTTGCTCTCAAAGAAAACCACATCCAGGACATGATAAACACATGAATTGGATTTGAGTGGGGGGAGGGGCTGTGCTAAATCACCGGCCTCACTTTCTCCTCCAGAGCCATCTGGGACCAGTGGCCAGATATGAATTGGGCACAACTGGAGATGGCCTTGAATGTGAGGCGATTAGGGTTAAATGACTTGCCTAAGATCACATAGTTAGCAAGTATTTGAGGCCGGATTTGAATCCATGTCCTCCTGATTTCAGGGTCAATGCTCTACACACAGTGCCATCTAGCTACCCCTAAGAAGTGTGGCTTTGAGAAGTAGGTAACCTTCAGTGGATATTTGCATTTTCTTTGTGTTCCTTTTTGTTCTTTAGTGCCTTAGAGAAGTATCATGAGCTATCTTCCTTTCTATGCTAAGTAAGGACTTAAGCAGAGAATAGAACAAAGGGCTGGACAATGATGATTTGTTGCACAGCAATCTCTGAAAAGTCAAAAATGAAAGTGGGCTAAACAGTAACAGAAAAATAATGGGAATGGTTTTCAGCCTATCATCAGCAATGACTATAATTGATACCTCTATCCTTGAGAAAATTTTCGAAATTGACGTCGCTCTCTTGTGTGTAAAACCCTGGCACTCATGAAATTTACAGTCCTGCCACTAACTTGGTCATCCTTGTACAAAGTCTTCAGCCCTTCTATAACAGAAGTAGATTTGAGAGAGGTTATTATGGATGAAGTAGATGAACAACTAAAGGAATTGCCAGGAGAATTTTTTTTTTCCGTTTCCTTTAGCAAGCTGTTAACTGGCAGGTCACTATGGTAGTTCCACTAGTCCTTCTGGGTTGGATATATATTGTCATTCAGCCATATTAAATAGACCCCAGAGAAATCAACATTGGACTTTCCAAATAAGAGGTTCTTTGAGGTTCTGACCTAATATTTAATAGCAGAGGTACTTAGGATTTCCCCTTTTTTTGCAGTCATTGCTGATGATAGGCTGAAAACCATTCCTATTATTTTTCTATTATTGTTTAATCCACTTTCACTTTGGACTTTTCAGAGATTGTTGTGTTTCCTGACTTACAACCACCCTGCACCACTGGGAGAATATTAGCAACACAATAAAGATAAATTTGGGATACTGAGAGCAGCCTGTGACTATTGAAAGTACAGTGTAATTTTCCAAAGGCAATTTAACTATTCTTTAAATGTTCAACCAAGTGTACTTCATATGGTAGACTTTCTTTATTCACTTGATTTTTTTAGATCTAAATGTACTAAATTCAACTCCACAGTAATGTAATTAATTGAAATTTGAAACAAATCTCTCTGTGTTTATTATTTAATTTTAAGAGCATTTATTAGTAGCAAAAAATATAGCCTTAAAATTATCCTCAAATAACATCTTCCATACATGTATTAAAATTATGAAGTTAAGTACAACCATAGAGATAGAGCCTTGATAACCACTATCAAGCAAGGACTAAATCAGGAAGACATTTATTGTTTAAAAAGTGCTCACAGCTACTAGGATCAAAAAAAGGTAAATTGAGGCACAAAGTTATAAGCACGATCAATTTATTAACAGAGCATGAATTTATCAATAAATAAGATACCATTTAACTCAGTAAAGCTCAATTTCTGTATGAGAGGGCATTTTTGATTTTGAAAAATACAGAAGAAAGAATAGGACTTTGTACATGAGGAGTAAGCTATGATTATGATTAGTTAAAATAGCTTGACATGATGGTGAAATTAATATGATAATTTATACAACTGAGGAGGGGAGGGCAATATGATTAGTTAGAAACTGGGAATGAGAGGCTAGTAATAACCCCCTCAATCCTTCCTGTGACTAAGAAGTGTTTATTGTTTGAGCCCACCTGAAGTGTTAGAGATAGTGGACCAGAATTCTTTGGATAGCAAAACAGATAGCCTTGAAGAATAACTTGATTATGTATAGATCCTAGACCAGATTCCCCAGTGCCCATCTACATTCCTCCAGAATAACAAATTTTCTTAAGGCATGACAAGAACAGTGATTAGCAGGAAAACTGGATTTCAAACTTAACTCATTACAGACCAGCTGAATTTCTGAACTAAGTTCAGAGGCAAAGAAACAGGAATTAATTACTTTCAGTCCAAAATTGATTAATTGTAACATAAGGTGAATCAAAATACAATGAATCAATCTGATTATTTCAACACTGCTAAAGTGAATGACTCATTTGAACAGTCTAATGAAAGTGAATTTCCTACAGAGGTTAAGATTCTGACATAACATTTTGCTAATTGAATCATATTTTGAGGTCTTTCCATTGATCTCTTCATTAAGACTCAAAAGTATCATCATAATAATCTATCCAATGATAAACAATGAATAAAATGTAGTCTCACTTGATATTTTGGAAGATCATATAATATTATGTATTTGACATTTCTTCTGATTGAGGAGACGTTTCTTCTGGAAAAGTTCTAGCACTCCTGGCTATATTTTAGTACCTTTATTGGAAAATGGAAGGGAGGAAAAAAGAGAAAAAAATATTAAGCCTTTACTGTGACAGTACTATGCTTTACCCTTTACAAATATCTTTTTGAACCCTCACTACTGCCCTGGAGTAAGTGCTATTAATATTATACCCATTTTATGTTATTAATATTATACTCATTTTATAGTTGAAGGAACTGAAGCAGAGAAAAGTTGAATTACTCTAATAGTCACATAGATAGTATTTGAGTCCAGATTTGAACTCAAATCTTCCTGAGTCTAGGCCCAACACTCAATGACATTCACTAAAAATAGATCTTGCAGTATCAATCTAATAAGTAACAAAGAAAACAACCATACTTGAATATTAAAATTATTTTTTCTGGTTTAAAGTTAGTGTAGGTCAAGGAGGAAGTAGTTTTGATTGAAATCTCTTAGAGGTCAGATGAAGAGTTTCTGAACTCTATATATAGAGTTCAAAGTATATAACAGGTTTAACTGATATTTCTAAAGAATATACCTAAACAGTTCCCCTGGTCATGCAGATATGTTGATCTGTGTTTTCAGATGAGTAAATTGTGGAAATAGATAGGCAAGATATGATTGACTTCCCACAACTGGGAATACATGGCATGCAAAACCTATGTTTCAGGTAAATGATCCTCTTATTATTTACATTAACAAAGTGCATCTGCCCAGGATCGAAATAGGAAGAGGAAGCCCTTGGGATGGCAGCATAGAATTAACCCTGGATCAAGAGGGGGTTTTCTCATTTCCACAATATACACACTGCTTGGTTTTTGGACCCCTGTTTTTTTTTATGTAAGTGGCCCTGCTCATACAATTCCATACTCCATTCATCACTATCCCTGCATTAGCAAAAATCAGGGTAATGCATCTAGACAAATTTCTCTCAGAAAGGTAGATCTAAAAAGACTCATCTCCACCCAATTCTGTCTTGCTAAGAGGAATTCAATCATAATGTCACCTAAGGATATTAACTATCAAATGCTACCTAGGAGTTACCTTTTTTTGGTTCATATACATAGTATTGTTTTTAAATCTACACCTATTTGAATAAATATATGCATATATATATATATTTATATGTCTTATATATTGTCTTGTTTATATATGTATTTTGGGAACAATAAAAGTCAAAATTTTTGGACAAAAATAAATTCACTGCTCCACTTTAGTTATAAAAGCTTTGAGAGAAAAAAAATATGAAGTGACAGCCTTCAAAAAGGCAAAAACACCTGGAAGTAAAAGAGAGGAAAGTAGTTATTAGTGTAACTCAAAAAACAAATTCCTCTGGGAAGAGATGAGGAAGACAGGTAGAAACACGTTATAGTGTTTTCTAGACATTGGGAAAGTTATATGTATAGTTTAGGCTTTTATGTTCTCTGAACAGTTGACTAGGGAAGCTGGCTAATAGCAAGCTATTGTTCATATAATTCTGTTACACTCCATTGGAAAGAGGAAGAATGTCTGTGCCACTCTCATATGACTTTGTAAGTATGAGACAAATCTTCACAGGTAGGAAAGGCAAGTGGCATATCCTTCTTAGAGAAGAGAAAAGGAGAGATATCTAAGAAGAATCAGTGCTGTTAGCACAATCACGAAGCTACAGCAGTTGGCCCATGGCAGCAAAGACCTGCTATTCCTATTTTACACAAACAGGGACATCACCCTTTCTTCTACTCTGTGACAAAAAAAAGCAAAGAAAATCAAATCAAAACCTCCAAGCTGGTGATTCTAAGGAAGTACTTATTTATCTATAACATGAAAATGTTGAAAGGAGAGTGAGAACAAGAGAACCAGGTAAGAGATCTTTGGGACAGAGCAATGTAGGTCTTTCTTCTTCCTTCTTCCTTCTTCCTTCTCCCTCCCTTCTTCCTTCCTTTGTTTTTTGCCTTTTGTCTCTTTTCTTTCTTCTATAAGATTCTTGAGGTCTTAGACACAAGAAGAATCTAAGGAGAGACCAATGATAAATGTCTTACTCAAATTAACAACTGCTCTTCCTGACAATACACTAAAACCTATTTCCTGGTGCTTTGAGTATATCTCAACTGGATATGCTATAACCCTGATAATCAGCAGCTATAGGACTCTGATCACAACCAGGAAGAAAAACAAATTTCTTTCTGCACAGATATCATGTGACCAATAGCTACTATTTTTCTTTGGATGAATATTATAATTTGGGCAAGAAGTATTTGTGCTGTCATTCATCTGAGGGACTCTATGGATAATTAGCACTTATATATTTTTCAAATTAAAAAGTAATATAACTTTGGAAGAATTTAAATGCATTCTGCTTAGAAAAGATAAAGTATGTGTTGCTAGCATTTTTGTGATGCTTCAAGGTTTACAAATAACTTTCCATATGCCATTTTAGTTGTTCTTATGACAACACAGTAAGATATTTGCTATTATTAATTATTATTTTATAGATGAGGAAATTGAGGCTAAAAGAGGTGAAGTGGATTGTTTAGGGCCTCACAACCAAGTGTCTGAGACAGGATTAGAGCTCAGTCTTGCACTTTTGCCACTGTGTGAATAAGGTACTTATATATATATATATATATATATATATATATATATATATATATATATATATATATATATAAATCTAATGGTGTTGTGAGGAGAATGAACTCAAATAATCTTAATTGGAAGAATCCTTTAATATTACATTGTGCTTACCATGAAGTCTGAATTCTTTATACAATCTTCTTGATGTATTATCAGAAAATCGTGGGTTGTTGTTCTACCTTTGTTAGTACCTTTATGTCCTTAGATGTGGTTCTTTACTTCTTTTCTTCTTGTTTTCTTTGATGTAGAGAAAGGATGATAATGTTTGCTTTATCTACTTCAAAGGGGTATACTGAGGATCAAATGAGAGTTAGAGCTGATTGTCCCCAATAAAGTTCAAAGAGTTATGCTAATGATGCTTATATTGATATTGTTATCACTAGTATATTATCAATAAATCCTTTATCAAGGTTCTGTTTTCATGACTCTGGGGTGAATGCTGACTTTTGAAGAGAATTTGCCCCAGCTATAGGAAGGGCAAGTTTGGAATCTGATGTTGTTTTGCAGTAGTCACAGGAATCAGTTAGATTATATAAAGGATTGCATTCTACCCAGGGTCAGTTAATGATAACAATATCAATGAAACCACTAATCTTTAAATTATGTAAGAATATTTTAATAAAATCAATTTAAATGTCTTAATTTAAATTTAATTTAAATCCAACAATTCAATTCAACAAACATTTCCAAGCATTTATTATGATTGAATACTTGATGAGTTAAGGAAGTTAGTATATTTAGGTACTTGATAAGCTAATGAAGGAACAGAATCAAAAACAATTTAACCACTAACCTCAAGGAGCTTATAGTATACTGGAAAAGAATAGAATTAAAAAGTGAAAAATTGACATTTTGTAAAGACTGATAATTGCCTAATTCTTGAGTCAAGCTCATGTTTCACATTACATCAATATGAAAGGAGTAAATTTGGTTACTATGTGTAATTAAAGCACAATATACAATGTTCCACTTTTATGGGATGTAGAAAAATAATAGTGATAGGCACAACTTTGGACCTAGGATCAGAAATAACAAAAATTTCTGGAAAAATCTTTGCACACTTAGGGAAGTTGCTGTGCCTTATATTCCTCATCTGTCAGGTTGCTATAATACTTGTGCTATTTAACTCATTGAGATTGCTGTTGGTAAATCAGCATTTTAATTGAAATGGTAACATATAATTTTTATTTTTTCATGAGTAACCATTTTATAGTCACATATTTTACTGAAAATATCGGTTTGTCATTATCCTGTCATTTTACTCTGTCATTCATCTTTGGGGATTCTTTTTAATACCATTCACACAGTATATTTATAATGGATCCTTCAATGAGGGCTGTGAAAGATAATGAAAATAAAGAGAATCCAATTATTAGCAATTTTATTATTATTGTTTTGAGCCAAATGATCATCTCAATATTTGAAAAGGAAAGGAAGGTTTGAATTAGATGATATTGGCTATCATGTGACATTTAATATTCTCAGAACTATCAACCTATTGATTTAAAATATTAGATGGATTAGTGGAGTTTAGACAAAGAACTATGGATCTCAATAAAGGGTACTGATGGTAAACATAGAAAATAATGTATTAATCTGTACTTAGAGAGAGCTAAAGAGACAGTCTAATATCTGAGTCTTAAAAGAGCTAATAGTAAATTCAAATATCCTGTTGACATTTTAAATATTAAGGATAATCTTTTGTTATTTTATATGAAACTCAATACCTTAATTATAGCAATGTCCATACAAAGCAGTATTTTAAAGAATTTTTAAAAATAAGTTTCATTATTTCTTTTCTTATTTTTTACAGCACAGGCTTTTCTGGCTCTTCTGCTCATCCCCAACCTGATATGAGCCTTCCCATGAAACAAAAACGAAGCCATTGAACAAAAATCTAACAACACAATGACCCCATGTGACACCAGATGCAGTTTTCTGCATTTTCAGCTTTCCTGGTTTTTATAAAAATGAAGGTACTTCCTCATCTCTTTTCTGGAATCAACATTAGTCTTTGGATTCATGTTCGTGTTCTTTTCATTGTCATACATTGTTATAAGGTATGCTGTACTTATTTTTGTAGTTTAGTATATTTCAAGTCAAATAAAGGTATTTATTATTATTATCTGCTGTATGCTAGACGTTGGGCTAAATCCCAAAGAGATAAAGTAAGGCAGTAGTAGTCTCATTCTAATAAGTTTCACATTCCAACAGTGGTGATAGGATAGAAATTTATCAGTACTTACAGAATGTATTAATTTTAGATGGAAGTTTACCTTGCAGAGAAAGAACTAGAAGGTGGAGAAACAGACACAGAAAAAGAAAACAAAGCAACAGTAACAGTTGCAGAAGAAAGTCTTAATGGAATCTAGGAATTCTAAGAAACAGAGGTGAGTAGGAAGAGCAATGCGGACATGGAGGACAATTATTGGGAAGACAAAAGAGATGAGATGTTACGAGATAGGAATAGCAAATATGTCAGTATGACTGACCTTTTTGGCCTAGGCCAAAGGTAAAATTTAAATTGACTGGAAAGGAAAGAAGATATCAAATGGTGAAAGGCTTTAAATGCCAAATAATTAATTCATATCTCCCCTTGAAGTCTGAAGAGCAGTTAAGTGGTGACTTGGAGGGGCACAGTGTATGAACTTGTCTTTTTCTCCCCTTCTCCAACAATTACTTAGACTGATAGCAGTCCGATAGTCCCATGTTCTCATCCAGTCATTTTCAGGTTTGGGATTGCAGGGATTATCTATGAATGGCACGTTTGAAGATCTTGTAGAGCATCATTTCTAGAAACCTGAAACATCATTCTACTGTCTTCTCTTCTATTATCTGGGCAGCAGCCATCATAAGAATCACTGAATTTTCTACAACACAAACACACATACATATACAACATATATAATCTATATCGGATATATGTTCAATGTAGGTACATGTATGCAGGCATGTATTCAAATCTCTCTCTCTCTCTCTCTCTCTCTCTCTCTCTCTCTCTCTCTCTCTCTCTCTCTCTCTCCATCTAATGAATTCTCTGTCTCCTGAGACTGCTTGTACGTGAATGACCCAAGGAGGTAGAAGGGGTACCCTTGGGACAGGTGGGTTTCTTTCTATAAGATTTAATTTATACACAGAATATATCAGAGTTACTAATGTAATCAGAGTTACTAACGAAGTTAGAAGTTGCCAACAAGATGAGAGACTGGAGGTGTCTAGGGAAAACAGAAGGAGATAATCAAAATAATTTCAAAAATATCACATACCTCTCCTCAAGGTGGGAATGGGAGATGGGAAGAAGGAATTTGTTTTCCTGAACCTAAGAAAATGCAGAAGATTAAAAATATTTTTGGGCATCAAAACCATTGTGGGCAAAAATTGGAGAGGTATACTTTTTGGACATGAAAGGATCTTCCTCCCCCTGTGAGAATCTCTCAGTCTTTCAGGTCTGACAGAGAGTCATATTTTTGAGTTCCCACTGGACTTGGCAAGCCAGGGTCTATTGAATCTTCATTAAAAGGGCCATGAGCTAGGAGGCATACAAGAGCTTCACTGACCTAAGAGACTACATCACCCCTTCCTCTCTTCCTCAGTTTCTTTGCCCTGATTCTGTGGTTCTCTTGTTTCCTTGTAGTACTTGATTATGATTCATTTTTCCACATGGGATTTTAGATCCAGAGCTGGAAGGGATCTAAGGATCATTTAGTCCTTCATCTTATAGATGAGGAAACGTAGGTCCAGATAGATTAATCAACTTGCCCAAGGTAACACAGGCAGTAAGCATCAGAGATGATATGGGCGTCCTTTTACTTCAGAGTTGATGTCCCTATCTCCTGCCAGTTTCTTTTAGATGACATTTTTATGAAATGCTACTCCAATTCAGAAGAATTCCTAGAGATCTTTCTTTCACTTCTTGGTTTTATGGGCCAGATATTAAAAGTGATAGCCATAGTCTATGTCTAGCAGAGTCTTGGCAAAATTGTGGAAGTCTGCACACTGTTTGCCTTCTAGTAGCCCAGAAGGGGCTCCTGGCATTCCTACAGACATTATTCTCTACTCATTTAGGAGATCACAGCACAAGGACTGGTTTAGGGACATTTGATTGACAATTCCCAAGAGGAGAAAGAAACTAGTAGGGAGGTATGTGAACCAAGTGATTTTATTGGTCCACAGGAATATGTCTCTAGTCTCAACTAACGTGAGATGCTGAAACAGAATTAACTGGTTGAACCACTGAATGAAACTTCAGGAATCTGCAATTTGCCTATGGTCACAGCAAGTTGGAGGTGAGGAGAATGGAGGTCACATGGTTTACTAATCCACCTATCCAATTTTAAGGATAAGCTCAAATCTCATCTCCTCTAAGAAGCTTTCCTAACCACCCTAATGCATAGTGGCCTCTTCTGAGCTCTTAAGATAATAAAGCAATAACATTATTGCTTTAATACACAATCATGGAAGGAAAACAGTCTTCTTATGCTTCCTTCCCTAGAGGACTTGCACACATTTTTTGTAATTAATCAGCTTAATTATTCCCATATGAGATGGTCCAGCCACTTGATTTCAGGAAATGAGGAAAAGGGAGGAAAAAAGGCACAAAGGAACAAGGAACCCGAACCTTTACCACCTTTTCTACCTCCTATGGGCATCCAAGTGATTGTAAAAAGGACTTTTTAAATTTGTTGTGAGTAAATTAGATGCATTCACCTTTCTTTCCTGGGAGAATGAGTCACTTAAAATAAGGCATCAAAGTTTGGGAGATCTTATCAGAGATTAAAAAAGGAAGTGGTAAGAGGTTTTGGAGGTACAATGAGAAGACCAGTTTGTTAGACTGGAATGATCTAGGAACACATTGCTGAAGACCCTGAATGGCAAGGTGAGAAGCCTGAATATTATCCTTTAGACTTCAGCTGTATAATGTCTGTATAAAACTACTATTAAAGACATTTGGAATAATGAAAAGAAGCTTAAATTTTTTTCTTGAGAAGGACTAGAATAGCTAAGTGAAGAGAAAGAATAATCTGATGAAAATATTGC
This sequence comes from Macrotis lagotis, assembly GCF_037893015.1. Classification (NCBI taxonomy): domain Eukaryota; kingdom Metazoa; phylum Chordata; class Mammalia; order Peramelemorphia; family Peramelidae; genus Macrotis; species Macrotis lagotis. Next base: position 209,564,898 of record NC_133660.1, on the reverse strand, counting down.
CTTGATAACACCTACTCCCACAAGGAAACTCATGTGCCACAGGCCATACTGTACTGTAAGAATGACAAATGTCTCATCACCCTTGTTATAGCATTATGTTTTTGTATGAAACTGAACTGAAATATTCATCTTAAAAGTTGTCACTTTGGTAAGACCATTCAGGTTCCTATGTTTTGTGAATTGTTAATGGCTACATTCTCTCAGGGTGCATTCCCCAGTAAGCTAAATTCTCACATCCAGATATTAAGAAAGAATGTTTATAGTTTTGAGTTGACTTATCTATCTGAAATATCTCAAGTTATAGATTAAGCGATGCTCCAGAGACTACATTAGGGTAGCATGATATAAAAATTAAATTACATTTTCCCTTTTTCTCACACCAAAAAATGTTCATTCCATACTCCACAAACATACCTTCTGTATTCCTACTTATCTCGTTATGCAACATTTTTTTTGTTTTTTTGCAAGGCAAATGGGGTTAAGTGACTTGCCCAAGGCCATATGGCTAGGTAATTACTAAATGTCTGAGGCCATATTTGAACCCAGGCTCCAGGGCCGGTGCTCTATCCACTGTGCCACCTAGTCACCCCCCCCCTTATGCAACTCTTGACCTGCAATATCCTCTACCCTTTTTTTATGACTAAATTTGTTCAGTATTTAAGACCCAAATTTTCCTCTCCCTGAATATTTAGTTTTTGACCACTAGCTTATGCTTCTTTTCACTAACCTGATCCTACATCAAATAAAGGATTTCTTTTTGGGAATTAAATACTCCTCTTGGTGTTCATGGAGCTCCACCCCACTGACTGGGAAGCATGGAAGAAGTTCCAGCCATTCTATTGTTTTCTTTTGTCTGTCATACATCTACGTGGCTATATCATTTTATCAGTCTAATAATGGAGATTACTATGAAAGTTTCCTAATTAGAATGAGAAATAAATTTCCATCCTACTAGAAGTCTTGCCACATTACTACAACAACTGTATTTCATTGAACTTTCATAATAATGGAACTAATAGAATTCTTTTTTTCCTTACAGAACGGACCATGGACATGGAAAGGGATACATATAGCTAGTCCTTTTTCCTTTTAGTGTCCTATCATTGGTTGAGATTCTTTTCAAGTCTGGCTCTTCAATTTTGGTTATAGAACAGTGTGGGGACATTGCAAATAGAAAATGACTTGCTGTCCATCTTGCTTCCTGTTTCTACCACCTCCAACCTTGAGAGCTTTAGGTTGGTGGCCCACAAACTTCTTACTGTAGCTCCCTCTGTTCTTTTGTGTAGGACCTCTGTCATGCTGCTAAGTCTTGTCACTTAATCTTATACGGTAGCTCAATTGTTTCCCATTGGGCATCTGGAGCCACAAAGAAAGAAAGGAGCCACACAGACAGAAGGACTTTAGCATTATATAGCATTCTTTGGGGATTTAACATTAAAATACAATCTTCTAAAAGAAGATTTCAGTGAGTGTTAAAATGAGTGTTAAAATTTAGAGTTGGACTGGAATGCCTAACTATAGATTCAATGCTCTTTCTACTATATCATTATACTTCATTTTAACTCACACTTCCTAGTATTTTCCTTGGTATTAACTCAATTTCCTAGTATTTAGGTTATCTTTTCATTTGTATTCTTCTTGCATTTGCAACCAGCCCCATAATTCTCTACTGTATAAGAAATAGTATCTGATATGTTCCATCCCATCCCATTCCTTTCCTTTCTACTATTTACTATTTAAATATTTAATAATGTTTTATTTACTTCTACAAAAGTATTTTTTTCAAGACTCTATTAAGGCTCAGATGGGTAACCAAAGAATATTCCCAAAGATCATAAGTTGAAAACACTTCAAAATCAGATTCAGATTTGTATTGACTGCATATTTGATAACTAAAAGGCAAAGCAATTAAAAGCAGAAGGAGCCAGTGGTTTGACCAACAATTGTTGAAATATGTGGGTTGACTCCAACAACTAATAAAACTGCCGATTTTGGCAAAAAGATCTTGATATCTTGGTTGGTGGAAAGAATATCCATATTTGCCATATTGGTGGTATCTAGATTTTTCAAGCATCACATAATTAAATGATTTAATTCTTATAAATTCTTTTCTAGCTTTGTTGTTGCTGCTGTTGCTGTTATTGCTGCTTTGTTTTTGTTTTTACAGCTAAACTAACTGAGATCCAGAGAAATGAAGGGGACTTATCCAAGATCTCATTTCTAGTAAATGACATAGCCAGGGCTATACTGCAAATTTTCTATTTATAAAATTAATGTTCTTTTCAGTCTTCTTACAATTTATCCCCTTCCACATGCTGTACAATTTAACTACTTTGGTCTACTGGATTTTTTCTACCTCTCTACTGGCTATTCTTTATACCTTGAATATTCTTCCTCATCTCTATCTCTTAACTCAAATTGAATGCTACTACTTGTAGAAGGCCTTTCCCATTTCTTACTGCTGTATTTTTTTCCTCCCCTCTGAAAGTATCTCCAGTTTATCTGAGCAATATCTTATATTACAGCATATGATCTTTTTAAACTCAGCTTTTCCTTTTTTAAATACCTAGTTTAGTAGAGTGCTTAAAACACAGGAAACATTTAAGAAATACTTCTTGATTCTTCTCAATATAAGTAGAAGACAAAACACCAACTACTGGCACTAGAAAAAAAAGTAAACCATAGGTCCTGCTTCAGGAAGGATACAATCACAGTGGATTCTTAATAATTATTTATTCATTTTGCTTAAATATGATGGGGGAAATATTTTTGATAAGTTCAGTTTTTTCCTAAGTATCATTGACAAGATGACTGGAGACAACCCATAAATTCTTTGCATTAGGATAGTCATAATTGCCAAAATGCCCTCAATTATTGCACTTAAATGAAAAGAAAGCATGTTTTTTTTTCTTTAACAGGTTTTATTGATGCCTTAAATCATGCATCCTCCCTGCCTTTTTCCACATAGGAAATCCTTTAGAAGAGAAATAAATAAATAAAAGGTCTCTGTAAAGGGTCTGAAACCATTTCTCTTTCTTCTTTTATTAGTTTTAATGTATCCCAGAGGGGAATTAGAGCAATTCACTGGGGAGATTTGAACCTAAAGAGTACTAATACATTTGAACTTATAGAGATGCCACTTCCATGGAAGTTATTTTATAACAAGTGGAGGCTTTAAGTCAGTGATTACACTTTCTCTGAATTTGTACCAAGAGTATCCAGAATCACAAAGGCTTACTGCTATGTTTTCCTTCCTTTTAAGAAGGAGTCTTTCTCTGTCATTGTATTATGCCACAGGTTGAGCAGATATAACATTAATCACTTCCTTCAACAAAACAAAAAGGAGGAAATTAATAGATCATAAAAGTCATCCTATTCATCTCATAAGTATTATTTTTCATATCACTTATGTGAGCATCATTGAACAGAAGCTCTGTTATTCCTTTGGGGGTTATTCTGTGAAGATCCTTTCTTTTTTCCCTCCCTTTTGAGTTTCATTTCAACAGTGGCAAAATCAATATCATCTTTGGGGAAAAGAGATTAGAGAATCTCTAACAAACTGTACAAGGGGGCATGGAACAGCTACCTAGAGTGGAAACATGAGCAGTTTGTTCTGAAACATTTACATGTTGTGACCAGTCACCCCATGAAACATTAACAGTGTGCTAGTGATTGGCTAATATTGTCCTTGAAAGGGCTGATAGGATTGTTTCAGTATTTGGTATCTGTTGGGTTAAAATAACATTGGGACTGATCCATTTCAGATGTGAACAAGAAGTTTTAATTAACATATCTTTAAATTCCATGACTCTTCATTTCCCTCTTCTTTATCAGCTTGAAAAAGGCTAAAATCTATGCACACTAAGAAATAATAATGTCTGCTTTTCCATGTAGGGATAAGATGCTTTTGTTGAGTCTTGAAAATTTCTAGTCTTCTGAAATTTCAGGGGAACCCAACTTCCTAACAACTCTTTAAAAGTAGTATATTTGTTATCGCTATATAACTATCCTTCCCCATTAACACTATTCAATAGTACTTATTTTACAGTATTGCACTTACAACTCTGAATTGAAAAGACTGCAATGGCTCTACTATTTCATTTCAATTCCATATTCAGTAAAGAATAATTTGTATTCACAATGTGGTTGGTACTGAACATATGAGGATTCAAAGCCAAATAACAAAATATTTCCTGTTATCAAGGAGTTTATATTCTATTGAGTGTATATGCTTGTGGATATGGGGATGAGTGCATAGATTATGCTGGAGAGCTATACAATATGTGCAAAAGCAAGTAAATACATAGAAAATAAAATTAATACAAAAATGTGGGGAGAGAAGTGTATCATCAGAAATTTGTCGAGTTATTGGTAATGCGGTGATTTTTTTTACATCATGTTAGTACTCTCTTTATGGATATATTGTCAATAAATCTCTCAAATGGAGAATGTCACAGAGCTAGCAAAGACTCATTGAAACATGTGTTAGCTGATACCCATCAAGACTACTGGATTTAGTTAAGCAGTTCTCTATGTGAATTGGAATTGTCTCATTCAAAGACATAGTACTTATGGCTTCTTTAGATTGTGGAGTGGAGATTCAGGCAAAAAAGTGGTATATATTTTAAGGGCTCACAGCCATTCAGTTTTAGATGGGTCTTGGCAGCCATTAAGTCTTAACCATACTGGAAGAATATTGTCCACAATCTGTCAGACAAACAGTCATCTGTATGGCTTCTAGTGAGAGAAAATGTACTATCTCCCAAGGTAACTCTTTCTGAGTAAATATAGAGAATTTTCTGCTGACAAATCTTGTCTGTTAAAAATCTATCTCTTGCAAGAAGGTCTCCTATACATTTTTTGATGGTGCAGTGAATAGGATAGAATACCATCCCTTACGTCTGGAGGATCTGAGTTCAAATGTGGCCTAAGACCCTTGACACTTACCAGCTCTGATAGCTTCACATTAAGAGTCATGTCCAGATGTTCTGATCCGTTTCTGACCACTGGACCCAGATGGCTCCAGATCTGATTCATTTTCAGGTGATGGTATAATTTCTCTGATGTCATGGTCTTCTTCAAGAATGAAGGACAAACGCCATCAGAGAACATTTATGAAGCCCTTATAAATATGGGAACATAGATAGAGAAGTTGGTAGTTATTAGTATTTTCAGTTCAACTACTCAAATTACATGTGACCTTTTCATGTGGTTATTACCTCTAGCAAACAGATCACAGTATATCATTATCTAAGCATCCTATTTTTTCCCCATCATCTCACATAATTTCATAAAAGGAAATCTAGCCAATAGTCTAGGGACTTTCCTTGGTTTCCTTTCACCTTGCAAGGATATCAGTGATACAAAGATATCAATGGAATTTCAATAGGACATTTAATATTTTTCCTTGTCATCATAGCTTGCTTCTTTTATGGATCATATAGTTTAGAGATGAAATATTTTATTCTTATACTCCTTCATATTCTTTCTTTTGGTAATATGTTATAACCCACAGTGGCCCTAAATTGCATTGATATTTATATGACTCTTAATTATGTGACATTGTAGTAGAATATTGATGTTCAAAAAACAGGCCTTTGTTTCAGTTAGAATTTGTGGTCATTGTAAAAGATTTGTGATTTTTCTAAAAATGATATAGCTTGCTCTTCTCATTTTTAACTATGATAAGTTTCTCTATTTGGAATCTGAAAAAACTTCAATCAAATGCTGCTTTAAATACTTACTAGCTGAGTAACTGGATAGGTCATTTAAACTTTCTAAACCTCAATTAACTCACCTATAAAATGAATGAATTGCATTTCATGAACCCCAAAGATGCCTTTTACCTTCAAGAGTATGATCAGAAGATCTTATATAGTCCCTTTGAAGCTTCTAAAATACATAGAGAGAAAATGTAACTGATGACATAGTCAATTAGAGTGCTAGAACTGGAGTCCTGATTTCCCATCCAGTCTCAGAAATTGCTACGTATATTACCCTGAGTAAGTCATTTAGCTTCTACTTATTTCAGTTTCATCAGGGCTATAAGGATCAAATGAAATAATATGATGAAAGTATTAATAAAACAAAACAAAACTAATACAAATAAATAAAAGAATGAAGAATGAATAAATAAATATATAAATAGGTGATTAAAAACATAAAAGTTATTTCATGAATATTTATTTCATCCCTTTATCCCTTTACCTCTTTGTAGTGTCTGTACAAGATAACTGAACTAGTAGACAAGTCCTGAAGGTTATACATCTAATGGAAATTATAATTTGGACAGTAGGTATTCTGTAACCACTTGACTTTTCCTGTATAGATGGTCAAGCCAAAACCCTTTGAATAGCTATAGATATCTAAAAAAGCTCTGAAATATTTTCTTAATTGATTTTTCGGTAGTAGTTGTATCCACATTTTACCCCAAGTATTTATTCACTTCTACCATTTCACATTTTCCAACTTGAATTAGATTTATATTTTTTTTATCAGTTATTCTTATCCTTCTGTCTACCCATGTCCACAGAAAAAAAAACTGAGATACCTCTCTACTCTAAAGTTCTGTCCTCTAGAAGAGAGAATGGAGAGAGACAACTTAATTAAAATAGAGGAAGATATGGAAACAAAGGGCAAAATTTCCAACTTTCTTCAACCACAAAGATAAAGAGATTAATTCCAAATTAATGGTGCTTTAAATACCTCACATGCCAAGTGATATCATGCACTCCTAGAGTCTTGAATAACCTTCTGGCACATTGGCATTATCGCCATTTATATCCTAAGCACACTTTCCTTATTAACTTAGATATGGACAATATGAATGTGCCTCCTACCTCTGGTTCTCATCTATTTGTAACTTTGTGAGAAATGACCCTGAGACCTCAAGGAATTTGTGGCTTTCTTCTGGTCCCGAGAAGCTTAATAACTAAAAGCAACTCCTCTGAAAACTCAGTTACCTTGCTCTCATCAAAGTCATCTCCATGAAGGACACTTAGAAATAGTTATGGTGATCTGCTTCCTGCTCCAAGGTGCCAAGAAGAGAAAAAAATTTATATTATATATGTACATATATATATATATATATATATATATATATTTAAAAATAAATTAAATATTTGCTATGTTCAGATCAAGAAATGGGTGCTAGAAAAATTAAGATATAAATAAAGCTGCCTCTATTCTCAAGGTGCCTTCATTAAACTGGGGGAAATGAATTCTACACAAAAAATAAACAAAAGGTAAGGAGAATGAGAAAACAAATGGAAGAGGGGGGAAATAATTCCAAGCAATGCCACAATACAGTCTCAGAATTTCTCAATGGACTATGCATTCATTCTTTTAAGAGTCTTTTGATTTCATTGATGTAGTCATTTCCACTTTTGACTCAAATAATTTATGACCTGGTTGGTGAAATTTCCTTGGAATTACACTCTTAAAATTTAACTTAGCATGGTCACATCTGTACTAAAATTAGATAATAGAACAAATTAGTTGAGGTTATCTAAAAGGAATAAGACCAAACCAACCCAACACAAATAGTGATGACATCTGGAAGGCGGCCTATCCAAATTACTCCATAATGCCACTTTGTTGTTTCTGCAGGCACAGTTTATAGGTTGTTTGTAATTTTCCATTTTGCTTTGGGTTTTTGGCATTTTTTAAAAATTTAACCTGATTTGTCATACTTGCATTATTTCTTGCCATCATAATTTGTATATTTAGCACCTAACAATTAACCATCAGCCATAGAGTTATTGTAATCTGTTTTCATTTTTGTTTAATCTGTTCTCCATGATTTTTAATAAAAATGTTAATTAAGCTCAGACTGAAAGCTGACCTCATGCCTTTTCATTAGAATGCCTAGACCCCCAGCCAAACTGGATGAATTTCCAGTTATTATTAGCTGTCTTCTTTTGTGGCCTTTTAGACAGGTCTCTGAACAGTGACTGAATTTCATCCAAGGTGTTTGGCAAAAACAAAACCAGCCAACAAATTGGTAGCATTAGTCCAAGTGCAATACTAAATTCAACTTCATATCATTGACTAAAAATCATTTTTTAAGCTCACAATTAAAACTATTTTACTCCTTTGTCAAGGATTTCAAGAGCTACTTAGGTTTGTTCTTCCCTCAAACTTCCTTCCCTCCCTCATGCCTGGTTCCTTTTTTTGCTTATCAAGGCATAGAATGTCATTGGCAGAAACAACTTTAGAAAATAGAATTATCAGAGTTAGGGGTCATAGCACATAGAATTTTCAAGGTAAAAATGATTGTAGACAAATGTGAATAGAACGAGAGAGAAGAGACCTTCAAACTAAAAATTCATAAAAGATTATTTATTTCAAGGCCCTATTTATCTAGAAGAAACTGAAACCCTGAGAAATTGAAATCTACCCACTTGTAGTTTACATTTCCATCCTAAATTTTTCCAGGAAGATGAGGAATTTAATTCCAGTTAAATTCTATTATATAATGTAGTACATGACAAACCCCCCATTCCTGCCCACCCTCACAGATAAACACACCTCAGCTCTAGAGTTGTAGGGATGACTACTCTACATTAGGGATTGACTAAAAAATGGTCAATATTTTGACCTTTGAGATTATTCCAAGAGAATCTAGACATATAATTTTGAAATAGAGGAAGTTTAGGTTTTACAGATGTAGATAACAGTGGCTCTGACCTTCCTTGCCAGCACTCCAAGTAAAATCATACTTCCTGTGTTGAGGACAGCACTTATTTCAATCCATAGAAAATTCTGAAGACAGAAACTCAAAAAATACAATAACATATATATGTATATGAAACATATATTATTCCTTCTATATAACAACTTTCCCCTTAACTGTCTCCATATGTCATGGGTTTGTCTATGAAATTAAATGGTAATTTTGAGGAAGCGGTAGATGACACAGAGCCTTTGTCCAAATTCCTAACCAGAAATTGCAATAAATTACTATAACTATAAAGGAAAAAAGAAAATCTTCTTCTATGCTATGAAGGGAGGACCAAAATATTTAACACAGATTTTCTAGATCAAGGGGGCACCTAATGCCCTTGTCCTTGATTTATGAAAGAGATAGCTATACTCTTCTTAGATGAGAAATGAATTGAAGGGGCAGGAATTGAAACAATCTTTGAATTTTGGTCTAAATCTTTGCTTACATAAAATCCTCCATAGTCCTTCCTAGTCTTGTAAAAATACTTTTAGAAAGCAAACATTCATTAGGACTAGTAAAAAGAAAGCTCCTTGCCCTAACTGCATTCTCTGAAATAATAGGGAGGATTGCAGAGTTATGAGATCCAGAATATTTAGTATCCTACCCCTCCCTTAATCCAATTTTAATCATCTCAGATCCTTTGAATATCAGAGTATATAGATAGTATCTTCTTTTATCTCAATGCTCAAGAATGACTTTTCCAGTCTCAAAAAGATTCAAATTTATGGCTCCTTTTGAACCAAATGTTTCCTTCAAGGTGAAATACTCTTATTGCCTTATCTGTCACCATTCTTTGAACTATATGTATTTATCTACCATGAGGTCTCTAATATCTAATCTGTAGAAATCTTTGATCATGAATGTAATAATAATAATAACAGCAACTGGGTGTCTCAGTGGATAGAGTCCTATATCTGGAATCAGGAAATCAAAACTTTGTGAATTCAAATTCAACATCGGAAACTTACTAGTTGTGTAAACTTGTGCAAGTCATTTTACCCTGTTTCCCTCAGTACATTGTCTGCAAAATGAACCAAAGAAAGAAATAGCAAGCTACTCCAGTATCTTGACTAAGAAAATTCCAAATGTGGTGACAAAAAGTTGAACATGACTGAAACAATTCATCAACAACAAAATAAAAATAAATAATAAATTGTACTCTATTGGTTACAAAACACTTTAGAAATATCTCATTTTGACTTCTGGTCAAGATGGCAAAGAGAAGCCAGGCACTGTGCTAACGTCTCCTGTCTTTCCCTCAGAACTAATATGAATCAAGGCTCTTAACAGAATTTCAATCAGCAAAACCCAGAAAAAGAAGCTAGGAGAAGAACATTAACCAACAAAGACTGTTTCAAGGGAGTGTGGGTGAGTCAGGTCAGAGAGCAGAGAGCCAATGCAGAGCAGCATGGTGAGACCTGGGGACTAACCTGAGAACAGCCACTGAAGCTATGGTTTTGTGAGTAGTGGGTGGGAGAGCTCTGGCAGGTCTGGAGGGAGAGTTCTAGCACAGAGGGTGGGAGAATTGCAGAATGCAACTGGACATTGATCAGCTTGGTTCCACTGGTCTAGAAGACCAGGGCCTTGAGCCCAATATTTTCAGCAGAGCCCTCCTGTTTCCAATTGAATCCGGGCTCCCTTCCCCTTGTCTTATCCTTGTGGGAGAAAGTGACTCTTCCCAGAATAAGCATAGTAACATCCTCCTCCTCCTCCCCAGATTTAGGTGTGGGTAGCAGTTCATTTGAAGTAGAATAAGGAGATTGACTATCTAGCCCCAGGGCGCAGCCTACATTGTGCTAAAATAATCCAGCACAATGTTGCCCCCCCCAAAGAGACCTAAGAAGTTGGACACAAATCAAGGTCACAGAAACTCCAGAGAAAGTGTCTAGCATTCCCTACTGGCTGGCCCACTTGGAGTTACTAAGCCCAGTGAGAAAAACCTCTAGGAATTTCACCACCAAAGGTCTGTAAACCAGCCCTTCCACCAACCCAAGATTTTAGGAAAATGAAAAAAATGACAAAAAGCCATAGGAAAGGTTGGGGGGGGGTCCAATGAAAGCTACCTTTAAGACAAAGATCCTAACTCAGAGAGAGCTAGCACTTCTGAGGAGAATATGGATTGGTCTTTAGCCAGAAAGACTTCCTAGAAGAGATGAGGAAGGAGTTCAAAAATCAATTGGGAAAACAAACTCAAGTGAAAATTAACACCCTACAACAAGGAAACCAATCCTTGGAAAATGCAATTGGACATGTACAAAAGAAAATGATTCTCTCAAAATCACAATTGGGCAAATGGAAAACTCCTTCAAAAATGGAATTTACCAATTGGAAAAGGAGTTACAAAAGCTAATAAAAAAATTCTCTCCTAAAAAAAGAATGGAATCTGTGAAAATGAATGACTTTATGAGACAACAAGAATCTGCTAAACAAAACCAAAAAATAGAAAAAAAGAAGAAAACAAAAAATACCTGATTGGCAAAATTCACTGACATAGAGAATAGTTCCAGGAGAGACAACTTAAGAATCACTGGGCTTCTTGAAAACACTGAGGATAAAAAAGCCTTGATCTATATTTCAGGATTTAGTGATGGAATATTGCCCTGATATCACAGAACCAGAGAGCAAAATCGTTTTTGAAAGAATACACTGATCTCCTCCTGCAAGGAATCTAAAAATGGTCAAATTCTAGAACTATCAGATAAAAAAGAAAATCCTGCAAGCAAGCAGAAAGAAACAATTTAGATGACAAGGAGCCACAGTAATGATTACACAGGACCTGGTTGCATCAACATTAAAGGATAGAAGGGCCTGGAATGAGATATTCTGTAAAGCAAGGGAGCTTGGTATGCTGCCAAGAATTCACAGATAAGGGAAAACTAAGTATTCTCTTCCAACAGAAAATCTGGACATTTAATGAAATAGGAGACTTCCAACTTTTCCTGATAAAAAGACCAGGGGTAAATAGAATATTTGGACTTCAAACAGGAGACTCAGAAGACATCTTAAAAGGTAAAACAAGGAAAAGAAAAATAACTGCTATCCAATGAGATAAGAAACTAGATATGTCCTCCCACTTGGAAGAAAGATTCTCGTAACTCTTGAGAATTGTAACTCTATTAAAGAACATATCTTTCTAGAAGTAATGGACACTCATGAGTTGTCAATGACTCTGATATGAAGATTTAAAAACAACATCTTCTTAAAAAGGAGGGAACAGGAAGGAGATGGGAGGATAGAGGAGATTGAATGGGATAAATCACATAACATGAAGAAGTTCAAAGGACATATTGCAATAGAGGGGAAGAAGGGAGGAGGTGAGAACTGCCTGAATCTTATTCTCATCAGATTTGCCTCAAAGGATTAGCATACACACACTAAGTTAAGTTAAAAAATTTAGCTTACCTTTCAAGTATTAAAAAGGGAAAGGGGGAGGGGAGGAAAGGAGGAACTAACAGAAGAAAGGGAAGGAAGGGAAAAAGGAAAGAGGAAACAAAGGAAAGGGTAGTTGTATATAAGGGGATAAAAAAAAACCAAAGGAGGTGGTATTCAGAAGCAAAAATCCTGAGGAATATGCAAAATGTGAAGAAAAAGGGGGAAAATACAAACAGAGGGAAGATAGCATAGAGGCCAATAAAATGTTAGTAATTATAATTTTGAATCTGAATGGGATGAACTCTCCCATAAAATGTAAGCAAATAGCAGAGTATATTAAAAACCAGAATCCTACAATATTCTGCTTACAAGAAACTCATTTGAAGCAGAAAGATACATATAGAGTAAAGTTGAAACAAAATACATTTTGCTTCAGCTGAAGTGAAAAATGCAGGGGTAGGGTTGACTAGGTGGCACAGTTAATAAAGCACTGGTCCTGGAGTCAAGAGTACCTGAGTTCAAATCTGGCTTCACACACTTAATAATTACCTAGCTATGTGACCTTGGGCAAGCCACTTAACCCCATTTGCCTTGCAAAATAAAACCCTAAAAAAAAGGCAAGGGTAGCAATCCTTATTATAGACAAAGCAGGTACAAAAGGAGGTCTCATTAAAAGAGATAAGGAAGGAAATTATATCTTCTTAATAAGTATCATAGACAATGAGGTAATCTCAATACTAAATATGTATGCACCAAGTGGTATGGCTTCCAAATTAATAGAGGAGAAGGTGAATGAGTTACAGGATGACATAGACAGCAAAGCTCTACTGGTAGGACACATAAACATCCCTCCCTCAGATTTAAACAAAGCTAACAATAAAATAAACAAGAAGGAAGTTAAAGAGGTAAATAGAATGTTAGAAAACCTATACATGATAGTCCTTTAGAGAAAATTGAATGGGAATAGAAAGGAATATATTTTTCCTGCAGTACATGTCACTTACACAAGAATTGACCATGTACTAGAGCATAAAGACCTCATAATCAAATGCAGGAAGACAGATAAAGTGAATATTTCCTTCTCAGATCATAATGTAATAATAATCACATGCAATAATGGCCCATGGAGAGATAGACTTAAAGCTACTTGGAGACTAAACAACCTCATTTTAAAGAATGAGTGGATCAAACAACAAATTATAGATAGAATTAATGATTTCATCATAGATAATGACTATAACTAGACAACATACCAAAACTTATGGAATATAGCCAAGACAATTGTTAGGGTATATATTATATCTTTAAATGCTTACATGGAAAATAGAGAAAGAGGAAATCAATGAACTTAGTATGCAACTAAAAAAATAGAGAAAGACCAAACTAAAAATTCCCAATTAAATACCAAATTAGAAATTCTTAAAATTAAAGGAGAAGTTAATAAAATTGAAAATAAGAAAACTATTGTACTAGTAAATAAAATCAAGAGTTGGTTCTATGAAAAAGCAATAAAATTCATAAATCTCAATTTGATAAAAAAAGAAAGAAGAAAACTAAATAGGTAGTATCATAGGAGAAAATTAAAGTAATAATTCAAAATTATTTTGCCCAACTATATGGCAATAAATTTGATACTCTAAGTGAAATATATGAATATTTACAAAAACATAAGTTGCCCAGTTTAAATGAAGATGACATTAAATACCTGAATAACCCTATCTCAGAAAAATAAATTCAACAAGCCATTATTGAATTCCCTAAGAAAAAATCTTCAGGACCAGATCGATTCACAAGTGAGTTTTATCAAACATGTAAGGAACTGTTTCAAATTCTATATAAATTCTTTGGAAAAATAGATGAAGATGGAACTCTGCCTAACTCCTTCTATGACACCAATATGGTGCTGATACCTAAACCAGGAAGAGTCAAAACAGAGAAAGAAAATTATAGACCAATTTCCCTAATGAATATAGATGCAAAAATCTGAAATAAAAATCTTAGCAAAGTGATACAGTAAAATATCATTAGGATAATATCCTATGACCAAGCAGGATTTATCCCAGGAATGCAGGGTTGATTCAATATTAGGAAAACTGTTAGTATTATTCACTATACCAATAACAAACCTAACAAAAATCATATGATTATCTTAATAGATGCTGAAAAAACCTTTGAAAATTATTGCACCTATTCCTAATTAAAACACTAGAGAGAATAAGAATAAATGGATTGTTCCTTAGCATGATAAGTAGTATGTATCTGAAGCCATCAACAATCATATTCAATGGGGATAAGCTAGAGGCATTCCCAATCAGATGAGGGTAAAACAAGGATGCCTATTACCACAACTACTATTCAATATTGTATTAGAAATGTTAGCTTCAGCAATAAGAGAAGAAAAGGAAATTGAAAGATTTAGAATTGGGATGAAATAAACACATGATGGTATACCTAGAGAATTCTAAAAATCATCTAAAAACTACTAGAAACAATTAGCAACTTAAGCAAAGTCACAGGATATAATATAAACCCTCATAAATCCTCAACAATTCTATATATATACACATTACTGGCAAGATAGAGCAGCAAGAGCTAGAAAGAGAATTCCTATTTAAAGTAACTTCAGACAATATAAAGTAGTCAGGAATCTACCTCCCAAGACAGACTTAGAAACTCTATGAAAACAACTAACACACTTCTCACACAAATAAAATCAGATTTAAATAGCTGGACAAAGATCAACTACTCATAAATAGGTCAAGGTAATATAATTAAAATGACAATTCTACCTAAATTTAGTGCCTTACCAATCATCTTCCAAAAAATTACTTTATTGAACTAGAATAAATTATAACTGAAATCATATGGAGAATCAACAGGTCAAGAATATCTAGGGATTTACTGAAAAGTACAAAAGAATGCAGCTTTGCCTAACCAGATCTAAAATTATATGGTAAAACATCACTCAACAAAACTGTCTGGTAATGGCTAAGAAATAGAATGGTGCATCAGTGGAATAGACTAGGTGCAATGGCAAGAAATGACTATAGGAAATGGCTGCTGTTTGATACACCTAAAGAGTCCAGCTTCTGGGCTAAGAACTCTCTCTTTGATAAAAATTGTTCAGAAAATTGTAAATTAGTATGGCAGAAACTTGGATTAAACCAATATTTCACACCCTTTACCAAGATCAGATCAATTGCTACAGGATTTAGACAGAAAAGACAATATTATAAGCAAACTAAGAGTTCAAGGAATAGTTTACCCATGAGATCTATGGAAAGGGAAGCAGTTTATGACTAAGGAAGAGATGGAGAACATCATTAAAACAAACTAGATAGTTTTGATTATGTTAAAATAAAAAGGTTTTGTACAAAGAAAACCACTGTAGCCAAGATAAAAAGAAATGTAGTAAAGTGGGAAACAATTTGTACAACTAGTATTTCTGTCAAAGGACTTATTTCTAAAATATGTAGAGAGATGAGTCAAATTCATTTAAAAAATCCCCAATTGACAAATAGTTGAATGCAAAGGCATTTTAAAGATGAGGAAATCAAAGTGAACCATAGCCATATGAAAAATTGCTCTAAATGATTATCAATTAGAGAAACATAAATTAAAACATCTCTGAGGTACTACCTCATACCTCTCAGATTGGCCAAGATGACCAAAAGGGACAATGATCAATGTTGGAAAGGTTATGGGAAATCTGGGACACTAATGCATTATTGGTGGAGCTGCGAATTGTTCCAATCTTTCTAAAATGCAATTTGGAATTATGCTTAAAGGGCAATAAAAATGTGTATGCCATTTGATCCAGCAATACTACTATTGGGTCTATATCCTGAAGAAATCATGAAAAAGGGTAAAAATATTACTTGTACAAAAATATTCATGGTAGCTCTGTTTCTAGTAGTAAAAAATTGGAAATCAAATGAAAATCCATCAGTTAGGGAATGGCTGAACAAATTGTGGAATAGGTACATTAAGGAACACTAGTGTTCTATCAGAAACCAGGAGGGATGGGAATTCAGAGAAGCCTGGAAAGACTTCATGAACTGATGCTGATGGAGATGAGCAGAACCAGAATAAGATTGTATATATCCTAACAAGCAACCTGGGAATGATGATCAACCTTAAAGGACTTGTTCATTTCATTAATGCAATAATCTGGGAGAATTTTAGGGTATCTACGATGGAGAATGCAATCAGTATCCAAAGAAAGAACTGTGGCATTTAAACAAAGATCAATGATTATGACCTTCAATTTTTTAAAAAAATTGCCTTATGTACTATGTAACTTTTGCTATTATATTTTATTTTTTCCTCAAGGATATGATTTTTCTCTCAACACATTCAATTTTGATCAATGTATAGCATGGAATCAATGTAAAGATGAATAGACTACCTTCTGTAAGGGGGTGGGAGGAGGGAAGGGAGTTCGTGGGAAAAACTGTAAAATTCAAAACTACCAAAATGTTTGAAACTACTACTATATATAACTGGAAAACAAATAAAATATTTATATTAGAAATATCTCATTTTATCTTCACAACAATTTTTGGACTTAGATATTTTTTTCCATTTAAACATTTCCATTTACAAATGAGGAAACAAGCATGAAGAAGTTAAGTGATTTGTCTTTAGAGCTTATAAGTTTTGGAGTCGTTATTTGAATTCAGGATTTCTTGACTTCAGATCATCTCTTTTCCAATTTTTCCACCTAGCTGGTTTATAAATAATTTCTTTGTGTTTTGTTCTATGACCATAAAATCCAAGGGATGACATAGGGAAGACACCACAATTGTAAGTTCATTAATAGGGTTTCTTCCCTATGGACAAGGTAAAAATAAGAAACAAAACCCAACAATTTTGTTAACTCATTCTTATAGTCTGTCTGTCAGAGAATTTTGATTCTTCTGACAATAGCTCTCTTCTCTAAAATCCTGGGCAATCATCTTTCTGTCACAGAATAATGGTAATTTTGGAAGAAACCTTAAAGTTCAACTAGATAGTTTCAGTTTAAGGTTGAGGAAATTAAACGTCAGTGAAATTAAGTGACTTACCCATAGGAAAGAAATGTGAGAGAAAGAATTTGAACTCAGCTGTGACTATCTCACTCCCCTTGCCCCAACAATTTCAGTATTCTTTTCCTGTATGTTAACACCTTGCTATATATTAATCAGGAGCCAGTCTCTATCCTCTCAGTAAAGTGATACTGCACACGTCCATACGCTATATAGGGAGAAATATGGTCATTAAACTGAATGTAAGAATTCTTTATTTTCTCTCCTTTTGTGTCAACAAGTATTTTTATGAGCATTTATATATCTACAGACATACTATGGAAAACTGAAAGAAATAGGAGGCAGAAGTATAAAATCTTAGTATTGAGAGCTTGAAGCTAAGTATAAAATAGGTTCAATAGCATAAAAGAATTCACTGAGGAGATATGGCTAACAAATATAAGCTGATGTCTTTTATATAGTAGGTACTTTAAGCAATGATTGTTGATTAACATACTATTTCCTGAAATATGACATATCCAGCAAATCCTAAGAAAATTGTTTTTCTAAAACCAAATTATTTTCTAATTTTAGTTGTGTCTAATCTTTGTATCATAATTTGGGGCTTTCTTGGTAAAGATACTGGAGTGGTCTACTATTTCCTTCTCTAGCTCATTTTATAGAAGAGGAAACTGAGGCTGACATGATTATGTGACTTGCCCAGGATCACACAGTTAGTAAATGTCTGAGGCCAGATAAACTCAGAAAGGCTTCCTGACTCAAAGACCAGTACTTCGTTCACTTTATCACCTAGGTACAGACCATCAGCAGATCCAAAATCTAAAGTATAGACTACTTTCTTTTCATGGTGGTAGGGATCTAGGATTTAGGTGTTGGGGGAGGGAAAAGAAATTCTAAAAAATAAAGAAAGCAAGATCAAGAGTAGTAGAGTAGGGAAAGGAAGAGGAAAGGAAATATCAGTGTTATTTACTTTTTTGGAAAGTTTATAGATCTTAAAACATGAAAGATCTTTTCTAATATAAGATTTTACCCCTATTTAAAGTCTTTTTCCTTGTCTTACAGTTTAGTTTGTAAAGGATAGAATAAAAGTGTTTTTGTATAGATAAAGGAAGCATATATACATAGATGAATATTCATAGACATATAATTAAAGCCCTTTGACACATGTGTGAATATGTATCTATAGCTATATGCACATGCATCTATCTATATAGACAAGAGGTAAAATATTTCCTCTTAAAAATGAACATATGGAAACATAAAAGGAGAAGAAAAAGAAGTTTGTTTTAATTAAATAAAAAAGTGTGCTAATGTATATTAAAAAGTATTATTTAAAGTAAGGGTTGAGTTGTTTTGGACACAAAAGTAATTTATATGTCAAAGTGTACAAAATACCCTGTTAAATATTAACATCTTGCAACATAAAATGAACCAGAAAAAAGCAAAAAGCTTTGCTTAAATAAAACCGGGTTAATGTATGTATTTAAACAAATAACTTCAAATTAAGATTTGTTGTTTTGAACACAAATTTAACTTTTGTATAAATATAAAACTCATATTCCCCTTGTATAAAATATATATATATATACATATATATACATATATATCTATATATATATATGATGGTTCATTTGTATAAGAAGAATTTGTTATAATTTTTAATATACTATTATACTACAAAGTGCTATTTAATTACTGCAGATTTATCATGCATTATATGTTAGGCTTTATTATAGATAATCTTTTATTGATTGAAGCATTCATATATGATGAAAATACATATAGATTCAGATTTATGTATTATATATACATTATATTATATATGTTATACACAAATGTGTGTCTATGTGTATATACACACACACACAGGCATGTATACACATATTTACATACCTGTATATTTACTTAATAGAACAAAACTAAGTAAGAGAATATGCAAACATTTGGGGACTAGGTAAGAGAATGTATAAATATTTAGAGACTACTATAATGATTAAAAATAAGAGGATTATTGATTTGTTAGCTTATTAAGGAGAGTTTGACTATCAAAGTGAAATGAGTTAATTGGAAAAAGGAGGCCTTCATTTAAGTCATTGAAGGTGTAGGATCCCAGAGCAGAATCAGCCATAAGAATCAGAGAACAATTCAACATTGGGCTGTACTGAAAAGTTGCTCTATTGGACCTTTACCATTTAAATGTAGTCATCTGAGAGAACATAAATGCCAAGTGATTTTTGATTGGTAGAAGACAAAATTGACCTCATTAACCAAAAGTATGAGTATCAGTTACTGCCCTTCAGCACCACCTAGTGTTGCCTTGTAGTGGCTCCTGGAAGGGACCTGCTATCTAGATCCTATTTGTTATCCATTGAAGATGTGAAAAAAGAGGCATTTGATATATCCTCAACATATGGGTAAATTTAAAGCCATATTAAAGGGGGATTCTAGAAGGAATAGATAGGGGGATTGTCTTGATATAATGCAAAGAATATTTGGTTGCAAATTAGTAAACCAAGGTTTAGTTCCTTAGATGGTTTCTTAATATGTGATGTTCAATAGCTTGACCTTGTTAAATCTGTTTTCACATCTATTAAATAAGGATAACACTAAAAGCTCTACATAATCTACAGACTTGTTGTGAGACTTAAATATAAAATTTATGCATATTGTTATAGAGTTAATTGAAAAGATCAATATTATTTAATTTTTAAAATTCTTTTAATTTAAAGTTTTGATTTCCAAAATTAATTTTGTCCCTCTGTCTCTCCCTTCTCCCTGAATTAGTAAATAATCAGATATAGATTATACATATCCAATTATATAAAATATTTCCATATTAATTGTTTTGTACAGAAAGACAAAAAGAAGAGAAAAAAATCCAGAAAGTGAAAAATATCATGCTTTATTCTATTCAATCAATATCAGTTCTTTCTTTGGAGGAAGATAGTATACATCATCATTTGTCCCTAGGGATTATTTTGGAAGATTATTTTGCTGAGAAGAGTTGAATTATTCACATTTTTTTCATCAAATTATATTGCTATTACCATGTACATTGTTCTGGTTTTGTTAACTTTATGCATCAGTTCAAATAAATCTTTGCAAGTTTTTCTGAAACCATCCTGCTTGTCATTTCTTACAGTACAATAATATTCCATTACAATCATATACCACAGCTTGTTTGACCATTTCCCATTTGATGGACATCCCTTTGACTTACAATTCTTAGATACCACAAAAAGACCTAATATACATATATACATATATACATATATATATATACATATATATATATATATATACACACACACATATATTTGTACAAATAGGACTTTTTCAATTGTTTACATATAGATGGGATAGAGACCTATCAGTGATATTGCTGGATCAAAGGGTATGCAGTTTTAGAGCCCTTTAAGAATAATTCCAACTTGCTCTCCAGAATGGTTGGATCAGTTCACCAATTCCATAACAGTGCATCAGTGTCCCAGTATTCTTATATTCCCTCCAATATTTAACATTTACCATTTTCTTATTTTATTAACCAATATGATAGGTGTGAGGTGGTACCTAGGTGTTGTTTCAATTTGTATTTCTCTGATTCATTTTTGATACTAATAATTTTGTTTTGTTTTGTTTTTTAAATCAGATTAAAGAAAAAGTTTCTCTATATTAAACCCAACTCAATTTTATTTTTTAGTTCAATAATGTTCTTGCTTTTTTATTTTATTAATTTCATCTTTAATTTTCAGAATTTCTAATTTGGTATTTAATTGAGGATTTTAAATTTGTTCTTTCTCTAATTTTTTTAGTTTCATGCTTGATTCATTGATTTCCTGTTTATTTAATTCATATATGCATTTAGAGGTATAATACATTCCCATCATAACTGTTTTGGCTGTATCCCATAAGTTTTGGGACATCTCATAATTATCATAGTTTTGGATGAAATATTAATTCTTTCTATTATTTGTTGTTTGATCCACTCATTATTTAAAATTAGGTTATGTAGTTTTCCATTAGTTTTAGGTCTGTCTCACCATGGCCTTGTATTACACATGATTTCTATTGCATCATAGTCCAAAAAGGAGGCATTCAATATTTCTGCTTTTCTGCATTTGATCATGGGGTTTGTATGCACTAGAACCTGGTCATCTTTTGTATAGGTGCCAATGTATTACAGAAAAATAGGCTTATTACTTTCTATCCCCATTTGATTTTCTCCAAAGGTCTACCATGTCAAGTTTTCTAACATTCTATTTAACTCCTTAACTTCATTTTTGTTTATTTTATGTTTAGATTTGCCTAATTCTGAGAGAGGGAGGTTGAGATCTCCCATCAGGAGAGTTTTGCTGTCTTTGTCTTCTTGTATTTCAACTTCCTATCTATGAATTTGGATGCTATACTTCTTGGTGCATAAATATTTAGTTGAAATTACTTCCTTGTCTAGGGTTCATTTTAGGAGGACATAGTTTACTTCCTTAATGCTTTTAACGAGATCTATTTTTGCAGCTGCTTTGTCTGAAATAAGGATTGCTACCCCTGCCTTTTTCACTTAAGCTGAAACATTATATATTCTGCTCCAGTATTTTACCTTTACTCTATATACATCTCTCTCTGTTTCAAATGCATTTCTTGCAAACAACATATTGTAGAATGCTGGTTTTTAATCTACTCTGCTAGCTGCTCTGTTTTATTGGTGAATTCATCCCATTCACTTTCAAAGTTATAATTATTAACTTTTTATTGCCCTCCATGCTATCTTCCCTCCATTTGTGTTTTTCTGCTTTTTTCAACATTTCCCTGTTTCCCAATAGTTTGCTGCACCTCCTTCAATGTGTTTACCCCTTTTTATTCAACTCCCTGCCTTTTTCCCCCTTTCCATTTCCCCCTTCTTCTTTTCCGTCCATCAGTCCCTCATTTCCTCCATTCCCCCATTTCCCTTCTTAATGTTTCAAAGGTATGATAAGTTTCCAACTCGACTGAGACATATGTTAATTCCTTTTTGAACCAAATCAGATGAAGATTCAAACAATTCTCACCTCTTCCCTTCTTCCCCTTTATTTCAATAGGTTCTTTGCACTTCTTCATATGATGTAATTGACCCCATTCAATCTCCCCCTTCTTCCTGTCTCTTCACTGTTCCCTCTTTTTAATAAGATATTGTTTTTAAATCATTCCATCAAATTCATAGACAAATCAAGCATGTCCATTCCTTTTGGCTAAGTATAATCTTTCTATATAAGTTACAATTCTCAAGATTTATGAGAATTTTTCTCCCAGGTGGGGATATAGCCAATTTCATCTAGTCAAATAACAGTTTTTTCCTTTTCCCCTTTTTACCTTTTTCATGTATCTCTTCAGTGTACTGTTTGAAGACCATATTTTTTGCTTAGCTCTAGTCTTTTCATAAGGAAAAGTTGAAAGTCTCCTATTTTGTTAAATGTTGATCATTTCCCCTGGAAGAGAAGACTCAGTTTTGCTCCATAGTGAATTCTTGGCTCTAATCCAAGCTCCCTTGATATCTGGAAGATCATATACCAGGCCCTTTGATCTCTTAATATTGATGCAGTCAGGTCCTGTGTAATCCTGACTGTGACTCCTTAGTATCTGAATTGTTTCTTTCTGACTGCTTGTAGGATTTTCTCCTTGATCTGATAATTCTGGAGTTTGGCCACCATATTCCATGGTGTTTTCATTTGAGGATTCCTTTCCGGAGGGGATCAGTGTATTCTTTCAATGACTATTTTGCTCTCTAACTCCAGGATATTAGGGAATTTCTTCATTATATCATGAAATATCGTGTCCAGGCTTTTTTTTTCCTTTAAGGTTTTCAAGTAGTCCTACAATTCTTAAATTGTCTCTTCTGAATCTATTTTCCAGGTCAGTTGTTTTACCAATGAAGTATTTTACATTTTCTTCTATTTTTTTATTTTTTTCTGGATTTTGTTTAACAGGGTTTTGGTGTTACATACTCTTATTAGCTTCCACAGATTCCAATCTTTTTTTCCAGAGAAGAGTTTTCTTCATTTACCTTTTGCATCTCCATCGACAATTGGTCGATTCTATTTTGAAGGAGTTATTGTCTTTTTCTATTTGCCCAGTTGTGTTTTTGAGAGAATTATTTTCTTTTTGCATTTGTCCAATTATATTTTCAAAGGATGTTTTCTTGTTGTAAGATGTTTATTTTCCATTGCATAGTGTTAATTTTCTTTTTCATTTCTTTCCCCAATTTTTCAATTTGATTTTTAAACTACTTTCTGATCTCTTCTGAGAAGATTTTCTGGACTGGAGACCAATTTATATTCTCTGAAGGTAGCTCCCTCTTCTCTCTGAGTTAGGATCTTTCAAGGTAACATTCAATGGAGCCCACTTTGTATTGTCCTTTCTTCATTTTGGCCCTTTTCCTAGGGTCTTGTATTTGGGGAGGGACTAGTTCACAAACCTTTGGTGTTGAGATCCCTCATGCCTTGCCTACTCCAGGGGGTTACTCAGTGGGTCTGCCTGTAGGGGAAGCCAGAAGCTTTCTCTCGATTGTCTCTGATGTTGGTTAGTGGCCCATTTCCTAGGTCTGGGGGGGCTGGGCAGGGAAAGAAGGATCTGGGCTCTCCTGGAACAATGTGAACTGAGCCTTCAGACTGTAAAATTAATCAATTTAATCAGTAATCAGCACTGGGGGAGAGCTACCACCCATACCTGAGCCTTGGGGCAAGGTACAAACACCTGGGGGCTGTTACTATATTTGTTTTGAAGAAAGTCACTCTCTCCCACAGCAATGGAGCTCAGCTGAAAACATGGAGACAGGGCAGAAAAGGGTCTTCAAGAACAGCTGAGCTAATTGGATAGAAGGATGGGCAGCTGTATTTTAGAGCTCTCCTCCACCTGCCATGCACACAGCAAATGCTTCAGCTGCTATTCTCAGGTCAGTCCCCTGGCCTCATCCAGTAGCCCCTGCCTGGCTCTCTGCTCTCTGCCCTCCAGCTCACACATACTCCCCTGTGATAGACTTTACTGTCAGATGGTCTCCTTGGTTCTTCTCTGGATTCTGTGGATCCAAAATCTATTAAGAAGCTTGATTCATATTAGTTCTGAGGGAAACCCAAGATTTTTAAAACAGTACCTGGCTTCTCTCTTCTATCTTGGCCCAAACTCTCCACATCTTTAAAAAAAAGGGTTAGGTTGGATTTTTAGTCTCTTCTGGTTCTATAGATAAGAATGAATCTCTGAGGTGGTTATCAATTGTTAGGGACTGTTGTGTATGGGAATATTGTAAATTATCATCACCTGGTGCCTTTGAGCATCAGAACCTTGTTTTACTAAGTGCCATGGGAAAGGGAGTGGATTAGGGTCTGGGAAGGATATTTAAGGAACTTTATAGAATACTTGTCTCCCTTGTCATCTTGTATCCCACCCCTCCAATGCTCCTCTGGGGAAGATTGAGGGAGTCCAGAAGTAGGACACAACATAAGAGTCCAGGAAAGGACCTCAACACATTGGAATCTGAACAGGGTAAAGAAGCAGAGTTATCTGAGTAAAGTCCAGTACAAGGACACAGCAGATACAAGCATGAGGAACCAGGCAGACATCTTGGAGCAGAGGACTCCAGAGAAGGTAACAAGTTTACCATGGGGCTGATTTTAAGTAAGTTGGAAGATGGAAGTGTGGAGGAAAGCAAGGGTAAAGTGAAAGTACAATTGCCTCCATAGTCTGAGGCAGAAGAAATAAAGAAGTATCATCAAGAAAAGCCTAGGATCAGCCCTCCATCACCTAGGGAAGAGATTTCATCAGTACAATAGGCCACTGAAAAAGCAAAAGGTCAGGGAGACAGTTTGATGGATCTAGTAGCTGAGTTTCAGTCATATCCTGTTATTGAGCCAGATCTTTTTAATCCAGGAAATCTTAGGCGAAGACATAAGCCACTTGATATAAAAGTAGTAGGAGACTTAAAGAAGGCAGTGAAGGGATGTAGGGCATGATCATTTTTAGTCTGGCTACAATTGGATACTCTTGCAAACTCCATATTAACACCTAATGATTGGAAGCAGATAGAGCATGTTTGTCACCTGGACAGTCTGGTTTTTGGATGATGGAGTTTATAGAATAATGTAGACAGATGGATTTGTGGCATGCACAAGGTCCCAATGCCACCACATATTATGAACAGTTAAGTGGCACAGGTAAATTTTTTCAACAGTGCAGATCAATTATATTATGGGTTAGAGACATATGAAAGAATTGTTACCTGTGTAAAGAATGCTTGGGGACATATTCCAACACAAAATGATAAGAAGGAATCATTTTCACTTATTAGACAAAGAAATGATGAGACTTTATTTCTTTGCCTTGTTACAGGAGGCAGTAGGAAGAACTTTAGGAGATGTAGCAGGAATAGAAGTATTAATAAAGCAATTATCATGGGCTAATGCAAATGCTGATTGCCAGAAAGCAATGATTGTCTTAAGAAGGGATGCCACCAATGAGGAAATGTTTCAAAGATTTGACAGAGTAGGTTTTTAGGTGTATCATACAGAATTAATGACAGAGGCATTTGCTAATATATGCATTGGAAATAAAGAGAAATGGACTTTCTTTGTTTGTGGAAAACCTGGACATTTAAAGAATGATTGTTGGAGTGGTCAAGTAGCCAAACCCAAAAAGGTCATGGAACATCATCCTAAAACTCCATGCCCAAAGTGTGAAAAGGCAGGACACTGGGCATCAGAAGGTAGACAAGGAAATTTAAATGGAGAAAGGGGCCCCTCAAAAACAATCATGGTGTATGGCAGTTCAGGACCAGCAGGAGATGGAATGGAAAAACAAGTACG
The DNA here is from genome assembly GCF_037893015.1 of Macrotis lagotis. NCBI lineage: Eukaryota > Metazoa > Chordata > Mammalia > Peramelemorphia > Peramelidae > Macrotis > Macrotis lagotis. Next base: position 209,538,949 of record NC_133660.1, on the reverse strand, counting down.
CAGCTTTGGCAGCAAGCTGACCCATATCAAACTATTGATGGTCAAAAGTGCTGGGAAATTTAGGGTGCCTCCACATGCTTCTACTGAAGTACCTATTCACCCTTTACAATTAATGGATGAGGAGTTTGCAATCATTTTGGCAACACCTAATCCATAGTATACTCACATTATACCTTTAGTAAAGCACGTGAGTGGGGAAATTTTCTCTATTGAAATAATGAATGCTAATGATGATGACAGCTACATAAATGAGAAACAATGCATAGCTCAGTTACGTGTTTTTACAAGATCTGCTACAAATAGGAAGGAAAGTGGGTCAAAAAAAAGGAAAAGGGGGTCAAAACAGAGAAACCACAATGAATTATAAACTTTTTGTGTTATCCAAGTAGAAGGAATTGCTTTCTTAGGCTTGATTGACACTGGAGTAGATAGGGCTGTGTTCCTCACACAAAACTGGCTAGAGCTTGGCCTAAGCAGGTTGCTTATACTAACCTAGTAGGCATTGGAGGTAGACAGGAAACAGAAATTTCTTGTCAACTTTTGAAATGGAGAAAAGAAGATAAAGCAGGGACTGTCACTCCTTTCATATTTGAAGGACGGACTCTCTACAATATTATGGGGAAGAGATATATTATAAGGATTAGGGCCTAGAATTAGCACAGATTCTCTGATTGGGGCTGCAGTTGAATTGGGAAGTGAAGTCTCCGAGGCAGTGCTGCAGCGGGATGGAGCTTCATTAAGCAGCAGTCTTTTGCTGCATGGCCAGTGAAAGTAATAAGAATTCAACATTGAGGAATCAGCAGAATTGGAGTCTCTGAGGCAGTGCCACAGGGGACAAAGTTACTTCCTCAGCAGGAGTCTGTATCAGCGCCATGAATGGGATGCAGAGGACCTGCTTGCTGCTCCTTTTGACCATGACCTGACCATGTGCATCAAGCACAACCCTGCCACCGATACTGACTTAGACCCTGATGCAGACCCCCATGCAGACTTTGAAGCAGACCCCGATGCTGACAACAAATACAGCTAGTTTCACTTTTCAGCCTACAGCCATGGGCATTGAGACCATTGTTCCAGCAGCAGAGGGCTGTGAGTCCTGCTCTTCCTGTGTGAAGAGCAAAAGTGTCATATGCTGTTGGACAGTCTGTTTTGGTGATGGCTACTGTTCACGAGGTGTTGTAACCCCAGGTTGTACTGTTGTTAATGGCTTAGGTGATTTCAAATGCTCTCTCTCTCTCATTTTCTGCTGTTCCCACCCTCTGCTGAGGGAGGGGGGAGGGAGAAGGGAAATCTTTCTTTTTGGAACTTTGAAACTCAAACCCATGTCTCAAAAAACATTTTTCAGAAATCAAGTGACCCCCATGCCTTCTTCCTGGTTTGGGGAGGAGGAGGGGTTGGGTAATGACTAAGTTTTTCAATAGGTTATTGATTGGGAAGCTTCCTTAAATTAATTAGTTAAGCTTAATTAATTAAGAATACAAGGGGAAGAAGATTTTTTTTTTTCTGGGATTGGGAAATTTGGATTTTATCTTTCAAATGAAGTCAGTACCTATGGCTTATATTTCTATTGACCAGTCTTGATTAGTTATGTGTGTATTTGAATATCTATAGAGCAATTTACATCTCTCTGCTGGCCTGGAGAGGAGGGAGAATGATTCTATATTCTGAAATCTGGTACTGGCCAGGTATCAATCTCAGTTTAGCAAATATGATGCAAGAGAATTGTTTTCTGTGTTTGTTTTAGTGTCTAAACTCCTGTGTGTGTGTGTAATTCAGATCTGAAATAGGTAAAGTTAAATGTTACTCCTTTTAGTTTGGATTTTGAATTTGATTTCTTTGAAAGGTTTTTTTGTTGGTAAAAGAAAACCTTTGTAATCTTTGTCTATTTGGAAGTTGGGGATAAAATGTATTTCAAGTAATTTGATTTTGTTAAATTGACATTTGTGTATACTATTTTTGAACTTTTGTTTACAAATTATGTAGAAATCATTATGTAAAAATTTTGTTCCAAAAACAAGAAGGGGGATATGTTAGGGACTGTTATGTGTGGGAATAATGTAAATTACCATCACCTGGTACCTTTGAGCATCAGAACCTTGTTTTACTAAGTGCCACAGGAATGGGAGTGGATTAGGGTCTGGGAAGGATATTTAAGCACTTGTATTCTGGTGAATAAATGGAGCACTTGGATATCTTGATGGAGTCCTTGTCTCTCTTGTCATCCTTGTCTCATGCCCCTCCAATATTCACCTGGGGAAGATTGAGGGAGTCCAGAAGTGGGACTCAACATAAGAGTCCAGGAAAGGGACTCAACAATCAATGATCAATGCTTTCATCTCCTTCAACAATATCATGTCTCACTCTGAGAAAGTGCTTTATTAAAAAATAACAATGTAAGGCATGATGATGATGATGACAATAATAATAATCTTGATGATGATGATGTACATTTCTATATAAAGTTCTCCCCCATCCAATAATATGTCCTGGAATTGATCCTAGGTTCCCAATGTCTATGCCTATAAATTGAATCTCTAAAATGAAAGGCCTAGGATCAGATTGTAAGTCAAAATTCAAAGGTTGCTCAGAGGGCATCCTTTTTAGTTTAAGGTAAGTAAAGCAAGTTCTAGAAGGCCCATGTTCTCTATTAGAGGTCACAATTCCCAGACTGACACAACAATGGATTTTCAAAGAATCTCAGCAAAAAAAAATCACAGCCCACCAATGTAAAGCTACCCAAAATGGAAGGTTTTTGTACCTCTAATAATCATATAAGGCTTGTGTTTAAGTTGCCAACTCTACTAATGCTGCTGTCTTCTTTTTTAATGCCTTCCATCTCCATACACCTAACTGGTAGAAAGGAATGAATCAGATATACTCATTCATATAGTCCCTTTCCATGGATGATTTACATTTTAAAAAGGAATCCTAGGAAGAAAGTGCTTTCTAATGTGAAGAACTTCGTTGATACCTGTTTTTCAGATACAGTCTAATAGAAGCTTAGGACCATGGAGTATTATACCTTAATGAGATTTCACAAGCAATGGTGAAGCCAGGGCTCACCTCAAATATTTGAACAGCATTTGCAGTATACTTCTCACTACAAAAAATGTTCCTATGTAAATGCCTAATTATATTCACATGAGGTCAAATCATTAGTTTTTGGATTGATAAATAATAATATTCATATGTATTACTCAATTAATTTTCTTAATTTTATTCTCACCATTATTAAACAGATATGGGTAAGCCAAAAGCATGTCTAATTCAACAAAGAAATGTGCCTTGTCCAATTTTGAGGTTTCATATTTATAGAGGAATAAAACTTGATAGTGTTATTTAATATGATAGAGAAAACTGTTGACAAATTTAGTGTAGAAAATTACCTTTGAGCATCAAGTGGATGAAGAATTTTTAAGAGAGTTAAGATACTATTTCAAGTAATTGGGAAAAGACCTGAGGGCTTCACGGCATTTGAAGGCCAATATTAGTCAATCATATGACATAGTTTTGAAAAAGGATAATGTGATTTTCAATGGCAGGAATATCTCAGTTGTAGCCCATTTGAATATTTTATATATATATATATATATATATATATATATATATATATATACACACACACACACACACACATATATATATATATATATATATGTACATATATACAATGCTTCCTAAATCATATATTCAAAAACTAGTTTTGTGTGGAATTAGGATAGTGACAAATCTGGAAGTTAGATATAGTTGGAATAAATTAATGAATTGGGGATGCATAGCACCCAAAAGAAGAGCCTTAAGTAAAGTGGTATAAGCAGTTGACAAAATACCTGAAAGACGGACTTTATCTTATGGTGGAAAGATGCATCCTGCTTTGATCCTAAGAGAAGAATCAGAAACCAGATATAAGTTATAAGGAAGTAGCTTTCAGATCAACTGAAGGGTAAAATTTTTGTAAATTTAAGTTAGCTTTAAATTGAACCTATTGTGGTGGTAAGGAACACCTTTTAGGGGCAGTGTTCAAGTAGAGGGTACAGGACTAATAGACTTTTTTTTCTTCTATTAGACTTTGGCAGAGCAGAATTTCTGCAGTGGAAGGGATTTTCGACTAAAAGCTATCTAAAGTACCTTCCAGTTCTGAATATCTTATGATTTTGTTTAATTCTAATTTGACCCATTTTTAATTTTCAAGTTATAGGGGATAACATAGCAGTTAGACTCCAAATAGTGTGAACAATGAGTAGTTGCATGTATTGGGATTCATATTATTCAAAGTTAAAATTATGTAAAATATTATGGCTGGCTCCATCCCAATGGTAATTTGCAGTATAAATTCAAATAATGTGAACACTTCAGGGGACTCGTTATTTATAATAATCAAGCCCTAGTTGTGCAGTGGAGAGGACACTGACTTTGCAGTCAGGAAGATGAGCTTTTCTATATGATCCTAGAAAAGGCAACTGAGGAAATCAGTTTCCTCACTGAGAATACAGGGTAACATCTATTATACATAGAGACATGAAGAAACACATGTATATGTATGTATTCATGTATAGGCTTACATATATTATATATGTTTACAGATATGCATAAGTAAATATGCAGATACAAGGATATAATACACACATATAGTTGTATATTTATATGTCGCCTTATATAATAGAAAAAGAAAATTCTTATGCTGTTTACGGAGGAAAAGACTTTGTAAAACCTTAAATTGTTATGTCGGTATGTGCTATAACCAATGATTATTATGTCAGGAATAAGAGTCCTCAGAAGAGTAACTCCTTCCAATATACTTAATATTAAAATGAATCTATTATCTCATTATTCTAGTAATACAGATTGTAACTTATCTATCCCTGCCTATCAAAGGTTAATTTTTGTTCATATATTTCCATAAATTCAGAACAAGGGACTGATCCAATATGTTGGAATTCTTTCTCAAGTTCCCCTTATATTAAGAGGAATTTAATGGAAATACACAGGTTGTCCAATAATCATCCCTCTATGACTTCATATTATCCCTTCCCTAACCACAATCCTAGAGTTAACCAGTTCAACTCAATATATTGCCTTCTACTCTTAAACTCCTTTTTCTATCTGTTTTCATATCTTCGCCAATCCATCTCTGGATTACCCTTATAAATCACTTCCTCTACTCCTATTCATTTGCTGCTAAATAGAAAAAAAACAAAGCAACCAAGTGGACTGAATCCATTATAAATTCATTATTTTATCCCAACTATGCTCTCATTGCAACAAAGCAATTCTTTTGGTCATCTATCTTCCCCTCTAGTTTCCATAGAGCATATTCTAAAATTTCTATCCTTATTAGCTAAGAACCTTGGCTTATAGTATACTGAGAAATTAGAAGCACTATGCTGTTTTCTCCCCTCTATCAACTCACAATAAAACCAAATTGCTTTATTTGCTTCTCTAAGGAGAACTTTTAAGTCACCCATTTATTTAACTGTAGCTTCCATTTTGTCTTCTGATTTAATTTAAGGTGAGACTGATATACTTTTGTTCCTCCAGTAATATACCTGTTTTTTTCCCGTTTTTGGGAACATACCAACTTCTAAGTGAAAACTAAACTTGTGAAATTCTTAAAATCATCTATCCCACCCCACCACTTTTCTCCACTCTGCAGAATCCATAATGGGACATGGTCATAAAACCTTTTGAGTCATTCTGTAATTTTTTTTGATTCATGAATAATTCTGGCTCAATTACTGTTCACCAAGTGCTTAGGCTACATAAAATAAACCTATCCACATTTATTCAGAATGGGTCTCTGAAAGTAAAGTTAATCTGTGGTAAGGACAATATTTGAAGGCCTTCTAGAATGTTTAGAATTTTCTAGAGTTTGTATTCCACTGGCATTGTTGTTAATGTTTAGTCAAGTCCAACTCTTCATAATCCCATGACTGAGATTTTCTGAGATAGTTTGCATCTTCTTCTCTGGTCCATTTTATAGTTGAGGAACTAAGCAAATAGGTTTAAGAGACTTGGTCAGGGTCACGCAACTAGTAAGAGTCTGACTGGATTTGAACCCACAAAGATGAGTCTTTCTAACTCCACACCTGACACTCTATCTATTGGGCTACCTGGCTGTCATGTCTCAGACAACCCAGAGTAGATATCCACACAATATGATGAAGCATCATAGTAAGAATTTATGGGATTCCTTAGGGAAAATCACTGAATTTCCCTTTAGCCCAGTTTAATCTTTTGCAATATAAGGACATTGGGCTAAATTGCCTACAATGTCCTTTTTGGTTCTCTATTTATATACCTATAGTTATAAACTGAAAAGGAGAGTGCGTTATTGGGGAGAAAAAGGATCTGGGTTCGAATTGTAAATAACTAACAAAAAATTCAGATTTGGATGTTTCTATTACACAGTTTCTTTCTTTGCTGTTTTCAATATGTGGGTGGATACATGTTTCTGGCAAGTTTCTCAGCAATTGTTTAAGGGGAAAAGATTCTGGAGTCTGAACGATGCCATCACTCCATTATTTCAATCTTTTGCTTGGGGGGGAAAGTAAATGGCAGGAAGCAGTGATGAAGCAAGGCAGGAAATGTTGTTTAAGGAAACCTACTGCAAACTATTTTTCCAGGTTTGTCAAAATGTGTTTTGAGAGTAGGAGCTAAAGTGGAGGGTATAATTTAAATTTCACCCGAGATCTTTGTTTTTCCCATAAAAGTTGAATAATAACTATGGAAAAAGTGATATTATATAGATGAAAGGATGTTAGACCAGAAAAACAACCATTGAACACAGGACATATATCCATGAAGAGACCTCAAAATAATAGACACAGAATATTAGAATTTGTGTATCTTCTAGGTCATCTGCTCTTCATTTTAGATTTAAACAAACTGAATGCCAGATAGATTAAAGAATTGGTTTGTCAGTTAGTGAGATAGCAGAGTCTAGAATCCGGGTTTCCTGATTCCTACTGCAATGGATACCATACTATATTGGATATCATCATATATTTACATTAAAATTTAGATAAAAGTCAACATTTTCCATTCTGGACAACTGGGGAATTTTAGAAAATGTGGTATGACAGGAGAGCAATAAAGAATTATATAATCTTGGTAATATACAAAATTATTTTAATTGTTGATTCAAGAAAAGTACATTACTTGTCAAATGATCTGTGAACTGATAAATTACTGAAAGAATTGTGTAATTTTGACCTCCTTTTGAATGGTAATTCCCCATAAATGCACCTAAATGGGGTGTTGCCGAATGGATTTCCATTGAAATAAAGGAGTTGATTCAATTTGGAACACAGAGGCAACAAGCTACTTCATTTCATGGGATGACCTGATCATCTTTCTTTTTAGGGCTCATAATTATTGAAAGCAAGATGACTTCTGTGATGATAATGGTAGAAATGTAACATCATTTCTATAGATAAAAAGATAAATTTAATTCAAGAATCTTAAAATATCCCCCAAACAAAAGGTTTTCTGAATTACTTGATGCTTGACTTTATTGTAAAAATGAGTGCAGTAAAAGATGGATAAAAATAGGTTTGGAGTTAAGCAGTGAATTGATCATAGGGTATAGAATTATTGATTTTGATCTATAAAGGATGTTAGACCATCTAGTTTAACACTCTTATCTGTAATATGATATTTTTTTCATAACTTGATGAAGGTTACCAAGAAGTACAATTGAAGCTTGGGGTAGAGCAAATATTATTTTTATTGATAAAGGATTTTACTTAGAATCCCCTTTCCTCTATATAGTGAATATTCTCATTGATAAGATCACAGGTCTAAAAAATTACCAAAATTTGATTAAAAGCCCTTTTATAATACCTTCAACTACTGAGAGATAGTAGTGTCCAGGAAATACCTTAAAAGGAAGTTGCTGACATGCTTTTCTTTATGGAAAGATGGAGGGAATGCCACCTGATAAATCATTTTTTTTTGTTCTCAGTTATCATAACTGGGGGAGGAGAACTTTATTGCACATTTTACAATTATGTAAATAATTCTTCTAAAGGAATTTGACAAATGTTATATCATATGTGAATAGGCTATTTTCAGGTCTATGAAGAGACTGATCAAGTTTCTGAAACAACAATGGTTGAAATTAAGTGGCACCAAAATCTTCTATGACAAGTTTAAAAGGCAGTGAAAGGTCATATCAGAAGAGAAAAAGATTCACAGCATTAAAATAAGATATTTTCTTTTTGAATCTAAAGGGCATTGAAAATCTGTGTGGTTTGGATTAAAGTGAAGTCTTGTATGACCATACCTATCACTCTTCTTACTATAGAAAAAACTTCCACTTAGACATTCAAGACTATTGGTTCAAATAAGATTACTTAAGTTTTCACTTTTTTATTTGCATCTCATAATATTATATAATATTGCTTTGCTCATGATTAAGGAATAGAAAAATTTCAGTAGTAACAATTTCAATAGTAACTAATATTAGTGACAATCAAATATAGTTAGCTTTTCTGATGTTTTGCTTTTTAAAAAATTTCATTCTTTACTTATTTTCCAGTGCTACATTATATAAAAATATGTGTAACTTACTTTTTTCTAATGAAGAAATTTCTTTGTTTATGGAGAAAAATTCCCTGTAATCAAGAGATTTCTTGTTAAGGACATTTCTCCTTTATGTTGAAACTTACTTTTTTTTTTAATCAAAAGAAAATTTCTTTAATATTCAGATTTAGTAAACATATAAAAATGAGACTCATCATCTTCCTCTAATCCAGAATCTTTTTCTGAGTACTCTACTTTATTTTGGATGCAGTCTTAGTCTTCTAGTCACTAACTTTTAAAAATTTTCCCTTTATCTTTCATTAATGGTTAAACCCCCTTCCTCTAGGGTTAAAGAATCTTAGAGTGGAAGGGATCTAAGATTAGTCATTTCAATTCTTTCATTTTTATGGTTTAGGCAAATTATGGCTCAAAGAAGTCACATTATTTTTTCTAATGACTGACTTCAAGTGCAACTGAAATTAAAAAGAATCCCAAACTTAGGATTTCCCCATTATATTAATTTTTTTATTCACTAGTGATCCTTTTATATGATAGCAAGTAAGACCTTTGATGACTTAAAAAAAAACCAGAGAGAATCTGAGAGGTCCATGAGACTGAAAAGATGATTTGAAAAAGCAGAGAACATAATTTACATATTTAGAATGAGAAGGACCTCAGATATAATTGTAGTTAACCACTTCAATTTCCAGATGAGGAAACTGAGACTGAGAAAGTTTAAGAAATTTGTTTAGGGTAATATAGTTAATAAGTACTCACAGTGGGATGTGAACTCAGGATGTATATTTGCCACTCTGAGACCAGCTATCCATTCAACATCCTGACTGACTGTATATCATCATCACTAAGAGATAGGATTTTGGAACTTGAAGAGAGAAAGTAGGCATGGAAAGATGATGAGTCCTTTGTTTCATTCTGGTATTCAAGAGTTAATGAGGTAAGCAAAATTTTAATTCTTTCTCACTGCTATTCTTTTATTGAGACTATAAATGGTGATTTACATGATTATTCTCTAATGTTTGCTCATAATTAGATAGAACACACAGTAGGAGAACTAAATAGCTGTCACATAAATCATCTGACTGGTGTCAAAGCATTTGATAGTCTGTTTTAACTTGACTTCATTTTCCAATCTAGATTTATGCTGTACTGTCACAAGAACAGATCTTCTCGTGGCACTGTGGAATAATTAATAATAGTAGTAGTAATTGTTGTGGTAGTGGTGGTAGTAGTAGTAGTCGTAGTGGTGATGGTGGTGGTGGGTAGTAGCTGAAACTTATATGTATACACTTGGTATATATTATCCCTTTTTTCTGCTGAATATAGTTTTATGAAGAAGATTCTATTTCTATTTTGTAGGTGAGGAACTTGAGGATCAGAGGGTATAACTGTCTTATTTGGGATTAGGCAAACAACTGAGATTAGGCAGAATTTGAACTCATGTCTTTCAAATGCATTGTTATTTTGTACTTTGAAATACTATTTACGCATCTTTTTGAAAACAATCTTATCACTATTGCTCTGAGTTGGGAGTCAGAAGGCTGGGTTTGGGTCATATTTTTCCCTTTACTAGACAAGAGACTTTGCTGAGTCTTCTACGCTTTCAAAATCATGGTTCCTATATCTCTGTAAATTGGGAATAATTATAATTACAGCATTAAGTTTATATGGTATTTGTGAACATTAAATAAGACATATATAAAATGCTTTGTGACTGGAAAGTAATGGGTAAATATAAAATATTTTTGTTAATTTTCACAGTTTTGAAAGTATTTTTAATAGTTTTTGTTAATTCTCATTGCAGCTTAAATTATTTGGCATATTTCATCTCTCCATCTCCCTCCCTGCCTATTCTAACCCATATTTGAAGATTTATCTCAGTGCCAGCTTTCTCTTCTCTGACCACAGCTGCCCAAATAGTAATATTCTGAATTCATAACATACATAGTTATAGTTCCAATTTTTTATCATGCTTTAAAGTTTACAAAGAAATGCACTTGCCATTGATTTTGTGAAGAGGGGAACACCCATCTTTATTGCCCCCATTTTTACTAAGTAGAAAATGAACTCTGAGAGAAGTGATTTGTTTATTATCACACATCAATTATGGATAAGATTGGAGGCACTCACCTGACTCCATGTTTAGTATTCATTCAAATATTTTTCTTCTTCTTTATTCCTAAACATTAATAATACAATTTTCATATTAACTCTCTAGCATTCTGTTCTATTTTAATATAGAATATCACATTTATCATTGATATTGCATCTGTATGTTGGGGGGATCTCTGAAGTCAGTAACACTTCATGTCAAATTCCTAATGCACCTACATCTTGCTTTTTTGGTTTCTTTGCTATATTAGAGCTTCTCTCCTTAATTGGTTTCTCTGTTGGAAGGATTGTTCCTCTTTGATTGCAATTGTCAGTGAGGATTTACATGATTATTTTCCAATATTTGCTCATAGCTAGATAGAAAATACAATAGGAAAACTATTTATAGAATACCCTTAATTCCATGAATCATATATGAACTAGTCCCATAGTAAAGGAAGTAAATATAAAGTTTTCCTCTGTCACCTTTCAAAAATAAGAGGCATTTGAATTCTAGGTAATATATCATCTCAATAACTCAGAGAGTGACATTTATTAAGCTTCTGCTATGAGTAAGAAAGTGTG